>NW_027397079.1:27743056-28091712 GCF_003265705.2 Callorhinus ursinus | reverse complement strand
AAAAAAAAAAAAAAAAAAAAAAAAAAAAAAAAAAAAGCCTTTGGGTCTGCCTGATTGTTTTCCATTTACAAGAATTCTCAATTGGGTGAGCAGAGAAAGATGGTTTCATACCATACAGTCTTACCCTTAGAAATAAACAGACTGCCCATCTAAGTGAAATAGAAAGGTTTCTGAAGCAATTGGTGTGTTAGGTGAATTAGTTAAATATAGCAACTCCTTGGAGAAGCACACTCGTCATTTTTAAAAATTTTATTTCAAGGGTAGGGAAAAGAAATAGCAAAGCAGCCAGTAAGATTCAAGAAAAAAAAAAGTGGAACTTGCAAGTCAGGTCTCGGACTCTCTGAAAAGGGGGGAAGTCAGTAGTCCTAAAGAACTAGCATGTAAATAACACTTTTCAAAATAGTTTATAATAAAAAGCGCAATTATCCTCAGGTGTGAAGGCAATTTTCCGCTTACTCCAATTCCGGTGGGTTGCCCCATACAAATGGGCTAAGAGTAAAATCTTGTATTTTGCATTGATTTGCATGGTCTTAGGTCCCTCTACATTTAAATTCCCTTTTTCACAAGTGGACAATGTCCTGAGGACTCAAAAGTACTATTTAAATCCTCCCCAACGTTTGGTTTCACTATCAGAATCTTTGTTTGCACACAACACGTTATCTCCAAAATAATCTCAACCTAACCGCTTTAGAATCAGTTCACCATTGTTAACTTTACATATTGGAATACAAGACCTCTAAGAACGCCTTACAGGTCTTATCTAGATGCATACTTTCCTGCATCTCTACACTCAAGTTCTTTTTAGAATGTTTAAGAACTCAGCTATGAGGGATCCTAAAAAGTAGGCGAAAACAGTATTGTTTCTTGCACTCCAGATAACGTACCTGCAGGAACAAAACCATTTAAAAGGATACCACAAATACCCTAACTACAAAATTCTGAAACTTCTGTTCAGGGAGTTCCCTCCCACAGTTAAATTTTGTTTCCACCAACGGAACGCACCGCCGCCGCAACATTTTTAACGTTGTTACGGACGCACCACATAAAATTTACGCTCAGAAGTCAAAGTCCCATTAAAAGAGCCTAGATGATCGCTTGGTGAATTGTAAAGTTTTAAACTCTTATTCGCCCCGCCCCCCGCATCGCCCCTAAATTTACAAAACCTAATCACCCACATTCGGGGTCTTTGACTCATCAGAGAAGAATGCAGCTGATGAGTTATCTATTAATCCAAAATGCCTCAGCTGGAAAGATATTTCACCAAGAACTTTTAACACTGAAAGGGAGGGGGCAGGGAACAGAAGGTGTCTTTTAACGAGAACTTTCCCCGAGTTCTCTCCTTACACCGCACACACAAACACACCCCTCAAACTTCCCAGTTCCCGGTCGCAGAATTAAGTCCTGACCCTCCGGGTCCCAATAAACTGAGGTCACCCAGGAGTCAGCTCTCGATTCCGCTTTTAAAATCCCACGCAAACAAAGCTGGGCATTATACTTACAAGTCTCCGAAAAGTCCTCAAAGTTACGCAGTCTTAGGAACCCACAAAAACACGCTCTCCGAAGAGAGCCCCCCCCTCTCCCGGGGCCACAGTTTGGGGCTGTGCCTCGGGGCGAGGGCAATTCCCAAACCCTCGACTGCGGCGCCCGGGGGCCGGCGGCCGCCCGCACGCAGGAGAAAGCCCGCGGCCCGCGCCCCAGGTCGTACCCCCGCCGCAGCGAGCCCCTCCGTACCTCTTCCTCCTGAAGGTTGGCCTCGTTCGGGGTGTTCTCCTTCTCGGCTTTGCCGCCGTTGTTCATCTTCCCGGTCCTTCCTCGCCGGGCAGGGCTGGGGCGCGGGGCTGAGCGAGGGCGCGCTCGCCCACTTTTCCCTTCCCCGGGCGCCGGGGCTCCCTCGGGCGGGCGCCGCGGGCTGCGGGGGCTGAAGCCGGGGCAGCGGCGGCTCGGGCTCCCGCGGCGAGGCGAGACTGCGGCGGCAGGCGACCCAGGAAGTGCGAGGGAGAGACGGGGCAGGGCGAGGCGCGGGCCGACTGGGAAGGGGACGGAGACAATCGGGACCCGGGAGGGAGACCTGGAGAGGGAGGGCGGGCGCGAGGGAAGGAAGGAAGGAAGAAAGGATGGGGCGAGGGCGCGCGTCCCAGGAGGGAGCCCAGAGTTGGCAATGTGGCCGAGCAGGGGCTGGGGGCGGCCGCTGCCAGAGGCTAGCGGGGGCCGGAGGGAGGGGGCGAGGGGTGCCCAGACCCGAGGAGGAGGTGGTGCAGGGCGCGGGCCGCGGCTGGGACGCTGGGACCCGGAGAGTGCGCGCTCCAGGCAGGCTCTGGGAAGTACGGGATCCAAGCAGCTCCCTTTCTCTCGCTTTCCTCCCTCCCCTCTCTCCTCCCTCTCCTCCTCCTCCTCCTCCTCCTCCCTCCGCCCTCCCTAGACGTGGGCTGCCGGCTTTAGCCCGGAGGGACGGGACGCGGGACGGAGAAGCCCCCCGCGGGAGGAGGGGCTGCGCCGGGGGCGGCTGCCCCGCGGCCGGATGGCGCGCGCCGGGGAGGGGCCGCGGGCGGCAGGCGGAAGCGGCCGACCCCCAGCCCCCCGACTCGGCGGTAGGTCAGAGGGCGAGGGCCGAGGCGCGGGAGGGAGGGAGGGAGGCCGGGTCCTCCCGCTTCCTCGGCCCCTGGGGGCCCCGGCGGCTCGGCCGCGCCGGAGTTGCCGAACTCGCGTGGCGGCGCGCGCCGGCTTGGAGAGGGGCTTCGGGGAGCCAGGCCGGGCCAGCGCGACGCCCGGGAAGCGTGATGGGCTACTGCTGTTGGCTTGCTGCCCGCGGGGATTCGCACCCCTATCCCTAAGCCAGCCCCTCCCTTTCAGTACCAGCTCAGACCTATTTCCTCCCTTCCTGGTTGGCAGCTTGAAATGACAGGATGCGAGAGAACGAGCGACGTCCGGGGGCAGCCGGCTCCGGGCCGGCGTTTTCAGGGCACAGCTTCAAACCCACCTCCAGCGCCGGGTCCTCGCAAACCTCCCAGCCTCCGCGCGCCGGCCTTCGCTCTCCGCTAGGCTTCACGGGCCCCCTGCTCAGGCTCCTGGCACGGCCCTTAGCAGACTGTTCTGGAATTATTTACCTGGTTGCCTCCCTTACTCTCTTGAGAGAGCCTTCCCGCCAGACAACAACACCGTGCCCTGTTTCTCTTTATAATCCCACGGCTATTTAAATACGCTACCTGGTATACAGTAGGCACTCAATAAATCTTTGTTGGCTAAGTGAATATTCCTCACAGCGAGCCGAACTGGAGGCCAACACAGATGATCTTCAGAGGGTCAAAGCCCCTTAAAGAAGAAAGATGGCTCAGTACCGTGGGAAGTCCGCGCACAACGCCTGTTTACGCGCCAACCTCGGAAGGACTGCGAGGTTTCGGTTTCCTCACCTGTGAAATGGAAGTAGTTACCTCCCCGGGGGTTGCAATTAAAGGAGATGATAGGCTGGTAGAGCTATAGCACCCAGCACCCATTCCTGCCCAGTTTAAGTTTACAGAACATGGAAGTTAGCATTATTATTATTAAGGAAATTTCCATTTTTCCGGGACCATAGAGAGCTTCTCCATTCCGGTATCATAGACACATAAATTTAAAACTGCATATATCAGTAGGTTCTCCCTCACTTCCCACGCCCAGGAATTCTCTCACACAGCACCCTGTTCCTTTTTTCACTGCACCAATCACAATTTCTATTTATTTGCTTGCTTCACTGTTTATCTCTCTCTGCCCCCTTCCTCCCCCCCCCCCACATTCTTCACCCTATACTGGTTTAAGTGCTGCTGGGAGTGGGGTGGGGGTGGAAATGGAGATAAGGCTCCTGCTTTTAGGGACTTTAAACTGGTGTTGTGGAAACAAGAAACCCAAAACAACTCCACGGCACCATGATCAGGGACCTTGGTTCAAATCGCAGAAAGCAATGAAAATACTTGTGTGAGGAGCACTGTGAAGAAAAGAGTGGTGATGCTTCCATTCACCTACTGGGTTTTTCTTGGGGTGGGAGGGGTGGGGGGGAGCCTGAAGATTTTGATAAATATTGAATTGCTGTCATGATGTCATGTGTCTCTACGGGGGTGGGGGGATAGGGGGAGTGTATCCTGGATGAAAATAAGCCAAGAATCTGTTGAACTTGCAATTGAAGTTCGGAAGAGGCAAGGGCCACACAATTAATCTGGAAATTTGGACAGCCCTTTCCACTCCCAGTCCCTCCCTCAGTTACATAAGGAACCACGAGGGGGCAATGTCTTCCTGAGCAATGGCTGAGTGGTGGTCTTGGGCCCCTGCTCCACCAAAGCCGCGGGCACTTTGCCCTCCTTGGTCCTGGCCTGGTACGGAATACACTCCACAGAAAGATATTGTCTTGCTGGAGCCTGGCAAAGGCCCAAGAAAAATGACAATTGATCTAGTCATTAATGGTTCCAGACTCTTCTTATGAGTAGGTGGAAGATGTTGTATGATTCCAGGACGCTGCTGCTACCCCCATCCAGGGAAATGTGGCTTAATTCCAAACATAGAAACCTGATTCCTTTGTCTTCAAGCCAAGCCAGCACTTTGTCCATTGTTAAAAGTCAAAAACCTCTGGGATAAAAAAACGAAAATAAGGGCTATGAGAGGATCTTTGTCTGATTTGTTCATTGTTGTGTTCCCAACATCTAGATAGTGTCTACCACACAGTAGGCACTCAGTGGTTATTTTTGAATGAATGAACACATTAAGTCTTATCAGATATTGATTTTCAGCCTTGAATGACATTATCAGATCCTTCCAGGACCCTTCAGGAGGGACTGAATTCGGTGTCTCAGCATGGAGAGCCACCACAAGGGCACTAGGCAGATTCAGGGTAGTGGTCTGTAGTCATTATTTTGTAGGGGGAGACCCTACCTAGATAGAGAGCTTGCTCAGAATGAGACAACTGATGAGATTTCAAAAATAAAAAATAAAATCACACCACTCAACTAGTCACCTAATTCATCAGGCAGTTAACAATACAGCAGGGAGGTCTAGAACATTTATCAACGGTGAGCATGAAATTCAAGGTGTTTTCAGAAAAGTATATGGGATGGGGGTAATACGCCACGAAAAGAGGGACTCCTGTTTCCTGTCCTTTCCATGAAGAATGGTGTAGACTTACTTGGAAGAAAGTAGGGTCATACATTACCAAGAAACCTCTCTGAAAATCTGTAAATAGACTTTAGCTGTTTATGAAACTTCAGTGAGAGGAAAGAAATTGTTCAGGATATAAGTGATCTTTATGACCTGTTTACTACTTTAAAGCAAGAAAGTTTCAAAAGTGAGAACTCAGGAGCACTAGTTTCCAGACACATCAGGAGTTACAAGACAACAAAGGGATTTTATATCCTAGAAATATAGGGCTAATGATCACGAAACATCTGCTTTCTCCCCTGCCCACTGCTTTACCACGTTGCTTCTAGCCTACAAGCTTACATGCTAGATCGAAAGGGGAATATTGCATGCACCTGTAGTTTTGTTCCTTATCTCTGTTTCTCGGGCAGTGTTCATCTTGAGGTTTGCTTTAAGAAATCCAAACCTATAATTACATCTTCAGTGTTTGGGAATTGCAGACATTAAAGATCTATTTTGAGGTAGTTTGCAGGGCAGGGGTCTTGTACCTGTTAGCACTGCAGCAGAAAGCTACAGGATCTACCACATGGGTTGTGAATATCTGTTCACACTTCTGCATCCTCTGCTCGACCCAGAAAGTTCTCAAGGCCAGAGGCTATGTTTTATTGGCTTTTTGTCATCCCTGACATCTCTCTCTCTCTTTCTCTCCACACCCACCCACCTGCAGGCCATCATCATCTTCCCCTGATTTTATTCATTAGGTTTTGTGGCTTTAAAAAACACAGCACTGTATATACCATCCCGCAGTGTGCAGTTCAGTAGTGTGAGTTATACTCACATTGTTGTGCCACATCCTCTTGATTTTTACCTCCTAAATAGTTGTGAAATTCAAGCACTTCCTTCTAAGCATTTGTGGAAACCCATGCAGCCACGTAGAGAGACCCACGTGGAAGAGAACCGGGTCCCGGGCTCACAGCTCCCGCTGAACTCCCGGCAGACAGCTGGTACCAATTGCCAGCCTTGTGAGTGAGTTCTCTTGGGAATGGATCCTTCAGCCCTGGTTGAGCTACGCCAGCTGACGCCACATGGAAGAGACATGAGCTGTCTCAGAGTCATGCCCAAACTGCAAAACTGTTAGCAAAAAAGTGAATGCTATTGTTTTAAAACACTAAGTTTTAGGGTGTTTTCTTATACAGCAATAGATAACTCAAATGTAATTGCATACCTAGAGGCAAGGTCTCGATGTATAGAAACTTAGAACAGGCAGCGGTGGCTTTGGCACCAGGTAGAGGATGGAAACTGGAAGAACACTGAGGAGTCTACAAGCGGAGAGCATTACGAAGGGGCAGTGAGTATTATTATTAGAGGCTGGAGAGAGGGGGACTCCACTTATCTATTGGAAAAACTATTAGCTAAACTAGCTTGCCATTCCATGAAAGACAGAAAAGATACCTAATGAACGCGTGGATCTGGCTAAGGAGCTATTTGGATAGATGGTAAAAAGGTTGAAGAATTTCTTTCAGATGCTTATGATATAGTACAAGAGAAGTGAGATGAGCCCAAAAAAGGGGGGGGGGACTGTTCCGTTTTCCACTGAATTTAGAGGAAACATAAAGAAGCCAGGACTTCCTGGGTTTGAAATAAAACTGTCATTTCTAGCCTCTCCAGAGGACAACACCATCAAAATAAGAAATAGCCTAGGGGCCGAGGTCAAATCCAGGGTGCTCTCGGGAAAATATGGCCTTAGGTGAAGTTCAAGACAAGGGTACAGCTGTGGCAGGCAGCCTCCACCATGGCCCCCAATGGTCCCTACTTCCTGGTATTCAAGCCCTTGTGTCATCCTCTCCCCTTGAGTGTGAGCTGGACCCAGTGACTTGCTTTTCATGAATAGAGTCTGGCAAAAGTGATGGATATCACTTCCCAATATTAGATTAAGAGAGACAATGACTCCCTTTTTACACACCCTCTCCTTGCTCTCTCACTTGCTGCCCTTGATGGAAGCCAACTACCATGACGCCAGTAGCCCTATGGAGAGGCCCATGTGACAAGGAGCAAAGGACGCTTCCACCCAAGCACCAGCAAGGAAATGGCGCTTTTGATTCAACAACCCACAAGGGACTGAATCCTGCCAACAACCATGTGAGCAGGCTTGGAAGTGGATCTTCCCTAAGTGCAGCCTTAGATGAGATGAGACCTGTTAGGGACTGAATGTTTATATCCCCCCCAAATTCATATTATGAAGCCCTAACCCCCCGTGTGATGATATGAGGGCCTTTGGGAGGTAATTAGGTTTAGATGAGGTCATGAAGGTGGAGCCCCTGGGATGGGATTAGGGCCCTTGTAAGAGAGAAAGAGACAGCAGAGCTTCTGCTCTCTGCCTTGTGAGGATAGTGAGAAGGTGGCCATTTACAAGCCGGGAAGAAGCCACTCACCAGGAACAAAACTGCCTGGCACCTTGATCTTGGACTTCCCAACCTCCAGAACTGGGGTATTTTGTTATGGTAGCCTGAGCTGACTCAGGAATTGCTGACTCAGGAATTTCGGAATTGCTATGGATCACTTTCCATGTCCCTCTTGTTTTGTCCCCTTTTTGAATGGGAGTGTCTATTATAGGTTTTCTGTCCCTACCTTACCATTAGATGTTGGGTGTGTGAAAGAGACAGATACTTTTGTCTCTAATTCACTGGTCTTCAGATCAAGAGGATCCATGTCTGAGGAGCCATAGTCAAGGGATGACACCCAAGGAGCCACATCTGCGCTTGAACCCCATTTAAAAGCTGATATCCTAGACCAGGGTTGGCAGACTTTTTCTGGATAGAGTCAAATTGTAAATATTTGAGGCCTTGCAGGTCACATGCATGATTGTTCTCACATATTCTTGTTTTGTTTTTGTTTTGTTTTGTTTTATAACCCTGTAAAAATATAAAACCATTCTTATCACAGGGGCTGTACAAAAATAGTCCAAAGGTCGGGTTTGGCCCTCATGCTGTGGTTTGCTCACCCCTGTCCTAGATGATGAACTGATATATAATGGTATGGATATTTTCATATCTTAGGGGAGGAGATAAGTGTATTTTTCATATGGGAGGGACATGTATTGTTGTGGCCATATGGTGAATGGTGGTAGCTAGTCTTCAAATACGGCCCACCCCAAATTTCACCTTTTTGTACATGCATGCCATTCTTGCCATCAAGAGTTGTAGCTTATGTGCCCTCCTCTTGAATCTGAGCAGGGCCTGTTTCTGCTTTGATGAATAGAGTGTGGAGAAAATGACATTCTGGGAATTCTGAGCCCAAGCATTAAAGATTTCTGGCAGCTTCTGCTTCCTCCCTCTTGGAACCCAGCTTTCATGTAATGAGATCCCAAGCAGCTACCTGGAGAGGCCCACATGGAAGAAATTCAAGCCCTAGCCATCTTCCCAGACCCCACCATACACAGCTTCATCTGAGCTGCCTGTAACAGGCCAGCGCCAGCAACCAGCCTTGTGAGTGAGCCATCTTGGAGGTAGATCCTCTATATTGAGCCGTCCCAGCTGACATCACATGGAACAGAGACAAGCTGTTGTGTCAGAATCCTGACCAAACTGTAAACACTCTTGTGAGCAAATTAATGATTATCCTTTTAAGCCACTAGGTTTGGGGGTGGTTACTTATGTAGCAATATATAATGAAATCACTGGGGTAGGGAACAATGTAAGCAAGGCTCGGGAAACCAGAAAGCCCTGGGCCTTCTCAAGGATAAGCAAGGAGAGTAACCCTTGACGCAAGAGTTCTATCTATAAAACAAAAATCACAAATGTCATTTCTAGCATAAGACACTTCCTGCTGGGAGATAGTAAAGTGGAAAAATATAGATGGTCCCTTCAGAACTTTATTTTTTTTTAAATAAAGATTTTATTTATTTATTTTGACAGAGAGAGAGAGAGAGAGAAAAAGAGGGAACACAAGCAGGGGGAGTGGGAGAGGGAGAAGCAGGCTCCCCGCTGAGCAGAGAGCCCAGACATGGGGCTCCATCCTAGGACCCAGGGATCACGACCTGAGTGGAAGGCAGACACTTAATGACTGAGCCAGTCAGGCGCCCCCCCCCTTCAGAACTTTAATAAAACTTGCTGACTACGATGAGGATAAGTAGAAAACAACAAAGCCAGAGTGAGATGTGGCTGTGGGGCAGTTGGCGAGCCACTCTTATGATTAAGTGACTTTTCCTATCACCAACTTTGTAGCATATGTAACTTGAATTTGTGCTTCAGGAAAATAATAAATTAGCAATGCCTCTGGCCTTTTGGAGAGTCATTTATAAATAATCAAAGGTCAAATGCTAAATTTAACTTTTTTTTTAATGTCTACCACAGTCTAACTTGTTTGGAATGTGGAGAAACCGTGAGCGTCAGGAGGTAAGGCTGAGGACTTAGTTCATTTAGTCATTATTTTAAGAATTGCCGTTCAGAAAGAAATCTTTAATGGCTAGTGAAGGAGATTTGAGTAATGTAGACTTTTTTTCCACTGGACAAGCAGTGAAAAAAGGATATGGAAATGAAAGCCATTTCCAAAGGGGAAGCTACATAATTCGACAAATGATTGGATGTAGAGGTTAAGGGAAAATAAGGCATTTGAACTAATAGCCAGGTTTCAAGGCTTCAAGGATTTGGTGATGCCGATTCCAAAAAGAAAGAAAACAAGAGGTTCAGAGGAGAAGACCTGTTTGTATGGATATGAAAGGAGGTCAGCATCAGGCAGATGAGGTTTGCTAGTGTCAGGATTACACTGATGGTTGGAAAATGAGTCTGTAGGGAAGAAACAGGAGATAATGTATTTATTTGGGTGCCATCCGAATTGAAATCATAGGTGAGCTTCAGCTTCGGAGACTAGAATCTTAGGAGATATCTATGCTTAGACAGCACAAGGAGAAAGACTTGCCAGAAAAGAGACAGACCAAGCAGTCAGATGTAAGAGAACAAGCCTGCTAATAAAAATACTAGAAGCTGACAGCATCGGCCAGGGGACCGTGCTCCAAACTTTACATGGATTGTCATATTTTATTGTTTCAAGATGGCAGGTTATGTATTTTCTAAAAATATTTATTTATTTATTTGAGAGAGAGAGTGCACACACATGCTGGTGTGAGGGAGAGAATCTCCAGCAGACTCCATGCCGAGTGTGGAGCCTGCCTTGGGGCTGGATCCCAGGACCCTGAGACCATGACCTGAGCCAAAATCATGAGTCTGATGCTTAACTGACTGAGCCACCCAGGTGCCCCTACACATACACATTTCGATCCACTCTGTTCCAAAACCTCTCATAAAAACATGAAAAGGATCTGTTATTGTCATCATCATTATTTTAAGGCATAAACTAACCAGGATAAGGATAATGAAAGAAAACAACAGCAATACAGTTTGGGCAGCCTCAAAGCATATAGATAAATACTGAGAAGCTCCATCCTAAGTCTGATGGGAGAAAACTGAGAAGCAACCTTATGCTGAGAAATCTCCCCAAAGACCCAAGGCTTGACACCAGCAGGCACCTCACAAGCAAGAGTGAAAATGGGGTTCTCACCTGGAGGCTTGATTGAAGAAAATGGTTTGCACCCAGATTCCTCTTTTTTCCCCCACATTTTATTATTCAATTAACATCTTAAAATTTCTCCAATAAAGAAAAGCATTTCTTCATTTTTACTAGTTTGTTTCTCTTCATATGAGAAGAGACTTATCAGATCAGCTTAAGTATAAAATAAATCCATGAATTTTTAAGAGGAAAAAAATAGGACTAATTATGTGAGATAAGCATCAGTGGCTGAAAACTTGCAAAACCAGATCTTGTGTGTGTGTGTGTGTGTGTGTGTGTGTGTGTGTGTAAATTTCAGGTCAGAGTAATCCTAAACATCGATATAATTTTACCCTAAGTGACCCACTTTACAACTTGTGCCTTTTTTGAGTATGATTGATTGTTGTGAATGTAAAGTGAATATTCTCTGACTGAAAAGGTTCAAAACTAGTGGCTGGATATGTTCATCTTGATCCAAGATGTTCTTTGAATGGTTTGTTTCAACTGATTTATTAATTGGTTTAATTGTTTTAAATGTGGTATTTAACTTTTAACATGTATTTTAAATGGCATTGTTATTTACTAATACTCTATACTTGCTTTTTCAGTTAAACACATTTTATGAACATTTATTCATATCAAGACATCTAGGTTTTTCCTATCTCCTCTTTTTTCAACTTCATAGGATTCCGCTGTGTAGGCATAAGTTCTGTATGGGTGTACATTTAAGTTGCTTACAGGTTTATAATGTTAAACAATGCTGTGGTGAACATCCACATACAAACATCTTTGTACAGTGCCTGATTATTTTCTTAGAATGCATTCTAAATAAATTACTAGGTTAAATGGTGAGTTTAAGTGTTGATATTTATGGTTAGAAAGTTTATACAATTTACACTTGCTCCTACAATGTATGAGAGTACCCATTTCACTGCAACATTCCCAACATGGGAGAAACCTTTGTTCATTTTGCCAGTCTGTTAGTGGAAAATATTACTCTTTTTTTGTTACATTTATTTGTTTATTTATCTGAGAGAGGGGGAGAGCAAGCACACACATGTGAGCAGGGGGGGGGGGGGGCGGCAGAGGGAGAAGGAGAGAGAGAATCTTAAGCAGGCTCCACGCTCAGCACAGAGCCCGACATAGGGCTCAATCTCACGACCCTGAGATCATGACCTGAGCCGAAATTGCTTCCGATGCTTAACCGGCTGAACCACCAAGACACTCCATTATTTATTTATTTTTAAGTGAGTTCTACACCTAACATGGAGCTTGATCTCATGAAGCCAAGATCAAGAATTGCATGCTCTGCCAACTGAGGCAGCCAGGTACCCCCCCAAAATATTATTCTTTTTAATTTGTGTTTCTTGATTGGTACAGGGGCTGACCATCTTTTCATCTGTTGATGGCCATTTGGAAATTGCCTATCATGTCTTTCTGCATTGTTCTAATCAGATGTTTACCTTTTTCTAATTGATATTTGAAATTATTTTGCTTCTAATATCCATCAACTCCTTCATGCGTTCCACAGATATG
Organism: Callorhinus ursinus; assembly: GCF_003265705.2. NCBI lineage: Eukaryota > Metazoa > Chordata > Mammalia > Carnivora > Otariidae > Callorhinus > Callorhinus ursinus. The sequence goes on along the minus strand of NW_027397079.1, from coordinate 28,079,535 downwards.
ACTGCTAGGTACCATGTAGATTCTTAGGACACAGAAATGAACAAGAGAGACACAAACCTGACTTGCATGGGCCAATTTGTTAAGCAGTTACAATAAGTGGAATATGTGCTATAACTGTGGAAGTTCAGATATCTAGGGACTTCATGAATGTGGCAAATACATACTCTGGGTGGTCATGAGAGGCTGTGCATGACACCTCTTCTTAGGGTCCCCTGCTATCTCTTCTTCTAATCCCCATATAGCTGCAGCAATTCCAAGCATCATGTCCTTACAGTTATGTTCAATGGTCTGGAAAAGGTAAGCAGAGTCTGTGCAAACAGAGAAGAAAGTCTTTTCCAGAAGCGTCTATCAGAATTCCCCATTTCTCATTGGCCAGAACCCAGTCACAGGGGAATACCTATCCGCACTGAATGCCAGGAAAGTGTTATCTGGCATTTTCACCCTTTGTGATGGGAAGTGGCTTCTATCTGCAAGGAAGAGAGGGAAGAGTAAGAGCTGTTGGGTAGGAAACCATCAGTGGTGTCCTTAGCATCTGAAGGATTTTGAGCAAACAAGTGATGGGATCAGGTTTGCAGTTAGCTTTCTATTCCTCTAGGTCTTCTTGCTTCTTCCACTTCACTGTCCATTACCTCCATCCTCTACTCTCAACCACCACTTTTCTATCTAGTTCCCCTATTTTTTTTTTCAGGCATAATAAGCTCACTCTCTACAACATCTCTAAACATTAATGACACTGATTTACCTTTTTTTTTTGGTGCAAAAAGGTGATTTTATTAAAGAATGGGGACAGGACCTATGGGCAGAAAGAGCTGCTACTGTTTGATTTAATTCTGATAAGATTACCTAAGACAATTCTATCTATTGCATTTGGCATAAATATTTCAGAAAGTGCCTTAGTTGATCTAAAAAAATGTTCTAAAACAACCAGTATTTGGGGTTTCAAGTACGTTCAGGTATGCCTGGTATTGCCACTGGTATGTTAACCAAAACTTACTTAATTTCCATTATTAACATAAAATGATACATTCACTTAGATTGTGTGCGGAGTACATAGTGGATAAATATTTATAAAATGAATAGCTTTTAAAGAAATAATAGTCTCTAATTCACTTCCTTACTTCACTACCTTTTTTTAAAAAAAGTAAGAGCAAACATATGAATTTTGCTGGAATATTTACTGACTTTTTTTTAGAGAGAGAGAGAGAGAGAGCATGAGTAGGGGGTGGGAGGGTGACAGGGGAGGGGCAGGGAAAGAATCCCAAGCAGGCTCCACACCTAGTGCAGAGCCTGCCACAGGACTCAGTCTCATGATCCTGAGATCATGATCAGAGCTGAAATCAAGAGTGGGACACCCAACCAACTGAGCCACCCAGGTGCCCCTGTTTATTGACTTTTAAAGACTAAATAGTGTAATAGCCTCATCTCACACTTCCATTATATCTGCTTATGCCTATTTAAAGCATGTGAGGGGCACCTGGGTGGCTCAGTCATTAAGCATCTGCCTTTGGCTCAGGTCATGATCCCAGGGTCCTGGGATCGAGCCCCGCATCGGACTCCCTGCTCACGGGAAGCCTGCTTCTCCCTCTCCCGCTCCCCGTGCTTATGTTCCCTCTCTCGTTGTGTCTCTCTCTGTCAAATAAATACATAAAATCTTAAAAAAAAAAAAAAAGCATGTGAAAATCATTATAGGCAGACTTGGCTGGATGAATCTTTTCTTAAGCCATGATGCAAATCCACTGAATGGTCTTTCAAGTGTGATACCACATCAGTTAAGCATTCTAGAAAATGTTTTGTGAAAAGCATTATTTGTTTAGAAACTGTCTGGAACTTATTTTATGAGTGCTGATCTTGATTTCTTACTGACTGGAGATAATCAGACTTGCTGTCACAGATGCTGGGCTACAACCAATAGCCTGGTCTGATTCAACAAATTTTGTCTGCGTCTTCAGTGTCAATCTGAACTGAACAGTAGCCAGTGAAGAAATATGGAGGAGTGGATATGTGGAGATTGTGCAAATAGCTTTATGCTCATAATCACTAACAAACACTTTAAGCACTTGTTGATACTTTCAATAAGAGTTTAGAAATGAATGACAAATGAGTTCTTTACACTAGCTATTCCTGAAGAAATGAGTTTTTTGAGCTATATATGATAAAATATGAACCAATGGTTTGAGATCACGGACTTACTCCTTAGTGTTGATTTGTGTTTCTTTGAGTAAGACTGATGACATGGAGATCGCAGCACATTTCAAGATAGGGCATCTATGTTGAGCCCAAGCTCTGCCCCCTTGTTAAGTATCAACTTTGGAAAGGTGCTTCATTTGGCTTAGATGTGGTTTCCTTATTTGTAAAATTGGACTAGTGGTGATGGCTTACCTCCTGCCCAGAGCTCCTGTCAAGGACATATGAGAGAGTACACATACTCATTTTAACAGAAGTACAACCATAAGGAGCACCTGGGTGGCTGAGTCGTTAAGTGTCTGCCTTCAGCTCAGGTTGTGATCCCAGGGTCCTGGGATTGAGCCCTGCATCGGGCTCCCTGCTCCTCGGGAAGCCTGCTTCTCCCTCTCCCACTCCCCCTGCTTGTGTTCCCTCTCTCGCTGTCTCTCTCTGTCAAATAAATAAATAAAATCTTTAAAAAAAAACAAAAAAAGAAGTACAACCATAAGTTAGGATATAAGTTGCCAGTTTGTAAGCTCCTCAATTGATAATGCTTGCACATGACCACATAAAATAAATTTGCCATAAGCAATGTTTCCACAACGTGCTATGCAGTGCTAAAATAGAGCCTGCTTCTGTGGAGAGTAACTCAGCTAAGGGCATGGTGTGCTTCTTCCATCTTTATGATGAAATACAGACTTCCTATTAAAAGGTGTCTCTGTTATTTGAAAAGGTTGAGTAGGATGACTCTTTTAAAAAAAGAGAGAGAGAGAGAGTGTGTGTGTGTGTTCCAGATGGTTAATTTAGGTCTGAAGCCCATCCTGAGAATGTCCTCTGGCCCCAGGCCCACAGTACTATATATATATTTTTTTTCAGTACTGTGTTTTTTATTGGATTTTGAACTACATGCAGTTTCTTTGCTTTAAACTCTTGCTTTTTACTATGCAGTTGTTTGTGAAGTAGTAGCAACAATCACATTGACCTGAGTGGGTCTGTCTCCTTTCCTGATTGATCTATTTCTGTTATTTTTTTTAAAAGATTTTATTTATTTATTTGACAGAAAGAGACACAGTGAGAGAGGGAACACAAGCAGGGGGAGTGGGAGAGGGAGAAGCAGGCTTCCCGCTGAGCAGGGAGCCCGATGCGGGGCTCTATCCCAAGACCCTGGGACCCTGACCTGAGCCAAAGGCAGCCGCTTAACCGACTGAGCCACCCAGGCACCCTATATTTTTGTTAATACAAATGTTATTCACTGAAATATTTTCACTAACAAACTGTGCAAAAATATTCCTATTTTATAGCCATTTGAACCCTTTCTTTTCTCCTTTCCTTTATGGCTTTTCTTTCACTCATTTACCACTAAGAAGAGCTTATCTAAGCATTCTGTCCTGTTCTCACATCTGACTATAAATTCAGCACTCTTCTGACTTTACTCTGTTTAAGACTTTTTTCTTTTTCCTTTTTATTTTGAAATAATTTTAAACTTATAGAAAAATTGCAAGAACCGTACAGAGAATTCCCATATACTGTCCATCCAGAGATGTAATAAAGTTTCAGCAACTGTCTCAACACACAATGTCCTTTAAAGCAAAAGGATCCGATCCGGGGTTATATATATATATATATATGTGTGTGTGTGTGTGTGTGTGTGTGTGTGTGTGTGTATTGCTATGTGGCTTCAGTTTCCTTCAATCTGGAATAGTTCCTCAGCTACTGTGTAGAATTGGTTTTGTCTGATGTTTCTTTCTTCATGAGTAGATTGGGGTTATGTGTTTTTGGCAGGTAATTCACAGAAGTGAAGCGTGCTTGGGGTGCCTGGGTGGCTCAGTCGGTTCAGCGTCTGCCTTCGGCTTAGGTTGTGATCCCAGGGTCCTGGGATCAAGTCCCACATCGGGCTCCCTGCTCTTCTGGGAATCTGCTTCTCCCTCTGCCCCTCTCCCCTCTCATTCTCTCAATCTCTCTCTCTCCAATAAATAAATAAAATCTTAAAAAAAAAAAGAAGAAGAAGAAGTGACGTGTGCTTTTCCTACTGCATTCCCATCAGGGAGCACATGATGTCAGTTTGTCCCAAATAATGTTAATAGTGTCTGATGGTAAAGTGACTCTTTTTCCTCTTATAATTAATCACTATTTTGTGGGAAGGAACTTAGAGATCAACCAACTTTCACCTGCCCGTTTTAGCATCAACTGATGTTTCCTGCCTGAATTAATTATTACTGTAATGATCGACAAGTGGTAATTTCTAATTCTATCATGCCTTTTAAACTTGTTAGTTGGCCTTCTACTCTAAAGAGTTTTGTCTTCTCCCCATGTGTTTATTCATATGTCTGTTTACATCAGTGCGGACTCATGGACTCCTATTCTACTCAATGGGATATAATCTGTTCCTATCATCGTTTATTTTGATGCCCATATTGTCCCATATTTGGCCCAGATTTGAACCTCCATTCAAGCTAACTCCTGTGTCCTTTGTCATGTCCCATCGGTCTATGAACACTTCCTTACTTTTTAGTACAAGAAGATTTAGCTTGTACTTCCCATGCTCCAGACCTGGAACCAGGCATTTCTACAAGGAGTGCTTTTAGTGGAGAATGGAATTTAGATACCAAGATCTGGGCATTAGGTGTGCTCATTGCTGCAGGTCCTCTTAGTGGACAGAGTTCAGGAATATATAAATGTGTACACACACACACACACACTTTTTTGCACATAGATATATACAGTTGACTCTTGAACAATGTGGGGGTTAGGGACACCAACTCCCCTATGCAATGGAAAAATCCATGTATAAACTTTTGACTCCCCCAAAATGTAACTACTAATAGCCTACCATTGACCAGAATTCTCAGTGATAACATAAATGGCTGACTAACCTGTATTTTGCATGTCATATGTATTATATATTGCAGTCTTACTATAAAGTTAGTGAGAGAAAAGAAAATGTTATTAAGAAAATCATAAGGAAGAGAAAATACATTTGTATTTCTTTTTAAAATCTGCATATAAGTGGACCTGTGTAGTTCAAACCTGTGCTGTTCAGGGGTTTACTGGGATTACATCCCAATAAACTCATCGTAAGCTGAAGATAACATAAGTCGGGACGCCTGGGTGGCTCAGTTGGTTAAGTATCTGCCTTCAGCTCAGGTCATGATCCCAGGATCCTGGGATCGAGTCCCATATCAGTAGGAAGCCTGCTTCTCTCTCTGCCTGCCCACCCCCCACCCCCCCGCTTGTGCATGTGCTCTCTCTCTCTCTCTGACAAATAAGTAAATAGATAAATCTTAAAATAAAAAGGAAATAACATAAGTCAAAAATGAATGGAATACACTTAACCTACCAAACATCATAGCTTAGCCTAGTCCCCCTTATATGTGCTCGGAACACTTACATTAGCCTACAGTTGGGCAAAATCATCTAAAACAAAGCCTATTTTCTAGCAAAGTGTTAAATATCCCATGTAATTGATTGAATACTGTACTGAAAGGGAAAAACAGAATGGTTGTAAGTGTATCAGCTGTTTACCCTCGTGACTGCATGGGCTGACTGGGAGCTACAGCCCACTACCACAGCTTAGCGTCACGGGAGAGGATCATACCACAGATAAAAATTCAAAATTCAAAATATACCTTCTACTGAATACATATAACTTTCACACCACCATAGAGTCAAAAAATCATTAAGTCGAACCACTGTTAAGTAGGGGAACATCTGGATGTACATAAACATACATATATTTGTTTCTACATCCTTATATTCCAGACCATTGGTTCACATCAATCCCTGTAATTCCAATCCAACACTCAGAGTTCATTCTAGTTTTCTCCTTTTCCATATTTGAAATTCCCTTTTGTGAGAATTCTGGCTCTCTTTATCCTCAATATATTTACTTATTGCTCAAATCTCCTGTATTTTTCTAAGACTTGCCAGGCTGTCACCCCGCTTGGCTGCCTTCCTTGTGTGAACTCCAGCCACCTTCCATGCTCAGACCTGCCTAATGTTTTTTTACATTAAATTTTAAAGAAAGAAAAGGAGGAAGAAAGGAAAGAAGGTTGCTCATGATTATTAAACATTTTAAATTAATTAATTAAATATATTTAACATCACTTATATTTAAGGTGCTTTTCAATAATTCAATAGAAGAGTGGCCAAAGGGCACAGAGGGACAATTCACTTAAGAAATGTAATATCTAGGGGTGCCTGGGTGACTCAGTTGGTTAAGCATCCAATTTGGTTCCAGCTCAGGTCATGGTCCCAGGGTTGTGAGATTGAGCCCTGCATCAGGCTCTGAGCTCCACATGGAGTCTGCTTGGGATTCTCTTCCTCCCCCTCCTCCTCTGCCTCCCCCCTCCAACCCCTACTCAAGCATGCACACACATGCTCCCTCTCTCTCTCTAAAATAAATAAAATCTTAAAAAAGAAAGAAATGTAGTATCTAGATGTTGCATATAACCTAAATATTTACAAGTAGGTGATTGAATAAATAAATTACATTCACACGCTATACTGAACAGTCATTAAATAGGATTAATATAAATCATTATTTATTGATTTGAAAAGACTTCCATAATATATGAAAATATTGTTACAAAATATTACCTATTTCGTATCCTAGTTTGTGTTTGTGCCTAGAAAAAAGCATGAGAAGTATAAAGGAAAAATATTAACAATATTCCTGAGTCTTATAATAATGGGTATTTGAGAGATTCTTAGGAGGTAATCTGAAATCCCCATTTAATGATATTTTTCCCTCCCTTTGCAAACCACATAGATTTAATAAATTTTGACTATTTAGGTAGGTCTGTGTGTCTTCAGCTGAAAGTTTGTATTCTTTTACCAACCTCTCCTTATTTCTGGGCCACTCTCTGTTTCTGTGAATTTTATTTGTTTGTTTTAGAACCCACATATAAGTAATACCATGTAGTATTTGTTTTTCTCTGTCTGGCTTATTTCACTAAGTGTAATGCCCTCAAGATCCATCCATGTTGTCCTAAATGGCAGGATTTCCTTCTTTCCTATGGCTGAATAATATTCCATTGTATGTGTATACCATATCTTTACTCAATCATCCATTATCAGACACTTAGGTTCTTTCCATCTGTTGGCTATTACAAATAATACTGCAATGAACATGGGAATGTAGATACCTCTTTGATATTGCTGTTTTCATTTCCTTTGGACATATACCCAATAGTGGGATTGCTGGATCATATGGTAGTTCTATTTTTATTTTTTTTAATGTGTTTACTCCTTTGATTGCATGATCCACACCTGCTTGGAGGTCCTAGATTTAGGAAGAAATCCCACCCACAGCAGAAGATTGAAAGCAGTGGTGGAAACCCTTGAATGTCGCTTTGCATCTCAGGGCAATGATCTGCCTTTGATGGGTGTCTGTCTCTTGGCATCCTGAAACTTTCATCTCATTGTGATTAAAAGAATTGTGGCAAGGTTCTCTAATTTTTTTTTACTAATAAAAAAACTTTTATGCATTGTCTCCTTCTTAAAAATGAGTATATGCTACATTTCTAATTAGACAAAATAAAGCTTTCATTTTGAAATTTAAGGAAATAATATCTTAAGAATGCGCAAAACTCAGTAAGAGAGCAACTCAATTAAAAATGGGCTAATGGTGCCTGGGTAGTTCAGTCAGTTGGGCATCTGACTCTTGATTTCTGCTTGGGTCATGATCTCAGGGTCATGGGATCAGCCTAGCATCGGGCTCTGCATTCAGTGAGGAGTCTGCTTGAGATTCTCTCTCCCTCTCCCTTGCCCCTCCCCCCTCAAATAAATAAATAAATAAAATATTTAAAAATGGGCTAAAGATTTGAACAGATACTTATGCAAAGAAGATATATGAAAGGGGCACCTGGGTGGCTCAGTTGGTTAAGCGACTGCCTTCGGCTCGGGTCATGATCCCGGGGTCCCGGGATCGAGTCCCGCATCGGGCTCCCTGTTCGGCAGGGAGTCTGCTTCTCCCTCTGACCCTCTTCCCTCTCGTGCTCTCTATCTCTCATTCTCTCTCTCTCGAATAAATAAATAAAATCTTTAAAAAAAAAAAAGAAGATATATGAAAGGTGATTAAGTGCCTGAAAATTGCTCAACCTAGTCAATGGCAAATGAAAACTGAAATCACAATGAGATAACTTTACATACCTGTCAGAATGGCTAAAATTTTATTTTATTTTTTTAAGATTTTATTTATTCATTTGAGACACGGAGATTCAGAGAGAGAGAGAGAGAGAGAGAGAGCATGAGCAGTGGGAGAGGCAGAGGGAGAGGGAGACGCAGACTCCCCATGGAGCAGGGAGCCCGACGTGGGGCTTGATCCCAGGACCCTGGGATCATGACCTGAGCTGAAGGCAGACGCTTAACCATCTGAGCCACCCAGGCGCCCCGGAATGGCTCAAATTTTAAAAACTGATAATACTAAGTCCTGATGAGGATGTAGAACAACTGCAACTCTCACGCACTGCTGGTTGGAAAACCGTTCAACGGCTCCTTATAAATGTCCCATACAGCCCAGCAATCCCACTCCCAGGTATTTACCAGGCGAGATAAAAACTTATACTCACTCACAAGCCTAGCAGCATTATGTACAACCTCCAAAGACGGGAAACAACCCAAACGTTCTCCAACTGCTGGATGGTTAAACACAGCGTGATATATTCATGTAGTTCAATACTACTCAGCAATAAAAAGGAATAAACTACTGATCTGCTCAACAACTTGAATGAATCTCAAATGTATTTTGCTAAGTGCAAGGAGCCAGACTCAAAGAAGCTATATAGCACAGGATTCCATCTATATGACCTCCTGGAATAAAGACAGAAAACTGATTAGTGGTTATCAGGAGCTGGGGGTGGAGGGAGTGTTGACCACAAAGGGGTTCCAGGGAATTTGGGGAGGGGGGAGAGTGATAGAAATGTGGTGGGATTTACTCAGTGTGTCTTTCCTTTTTTTTAGAATTTTATTTTTTAAGTAAGCTCTATGCCCATCGTGGGGCTCCGTCTCATGACCCTGAGATTAAGAGTTGCATGATCTACTGACTGAGCCAGCCGAGTGCTCCCCTTCTTTAGAATTTTTAATTTTAATTTTAAAAGTTTATCAGTTTTTAATTGAAATATAATTGACGTGGGCTGCTTGGGTGGCTCAGTTGGCTGAGTGTCTGACTCCTGATTTCGGCTCGGGTCATGATTTCAGTCAGGGTCGTGAGATTGAGCCCCGAGCCGGGTTCTGCACTCTGCACTCAGTGAGGAGTCTGCTCAAGATTCTCTCTCTTCCTCTGCCCCTCCCCCTACTCATTCATGCTCTCTCTCTGTCTAAAATAAATGGGTGAATCTTAAAAAAAAAAAAAGGGAATATAGTTGACATATAACACTGTGTAATTTTAAGGTATACAGTATGTTGATCAGTTGTGTCTTTCAAAATTTATAGAACAATACTCCAAAAAGGTGACTTTTACTGCATTTAATCATACCTCCATAATAATAATAATGTTTTAGTTCCCGAGGATCTGGGTATAAGTAGTTCATAAACAAAGAAGTATGGTGAGGGAATGCAGAATTTCTGAAAAGAGAAGAAAGAGTATGCTAATGAGCAGTCTATTGCTCATTCCCACTGGGGTTTCCTTAAGACAACAGAATGCACCTCAGAATTGTGAGAACCCTGGGGTATTTACTAATGAACTCTCATCCCTCATTGATTAAAATTGCTCTTGGGAGTTTTCTCTCCCTAATACTTCCAGCTTGCCTGGTGCATGGGCTGAGCCCTACTCTGCAGCCAGAGAAAGCGCTCAAGGAAAGAGACTCAGGTGCTGCAGGTGAACTCAGGCGTGGATTGAGGGGATATTTGGTGAGCACCAATAGCATCTGCTACAATATTTCAATTAGTTAACACATTTTAAAGAAAATGCTCTCTTTCCCGTTGAAGCAAGACTTGAGAACTGCATAACCCTTGCTGTCTGAAGATAGTCTCATTAAGCCCATGACCGCCACGTAACCAGCCTGTTGTTCAGTTTCTTCCTGCATGGCTAAGTTTGTGCCTTCGGGGTTCCTACTCCTCTCATTTTCCAGGCCCTTTCTCCGTGGTTCTGTGGAGCCAAACTACATGTATCTCTTTTTGACAAAAAGGTAGAAGATGTCTGACAAGCTTATACCTGGTTGTGGATCAGAGCATCCTGTGCCCTTAAAGAACATTGCCACTTGGGGGCAAACTCAGAGGCAGCCATCTCTCCAAATTCCTATTATGCTGGTTTGATGATACTTCTCTATAGGGGAAAGAGTAGAGAGACGTCAGTTGGACTCACAAGGTTGCAGGTGACAGACATGGGGTGACAGACAGTCGAGGGTACCTGACTCAGATGGAATTTATTGTCTCTTGGAATCCAAGAAAGTTTTGATATATCAAGGTGAGGAAGCATTAAGAAACATGTAGGTCTCAAGAACAACTGGAAGCAAGGTCTTAAATGTCTCTGTGTCCCTGTGTCAACTCAATTCTCTTGCAGACCTGCTTTCTTCACCCACCACAACATGGCTGCTGGAGGCTCCCAGTTTTATATCCTAGAGCTCCAGTATATAAAACTTTATATCTGGTCACTAGAAAAATCTGAGCTGACTCTTTTGGTTCTAAGTCAAAAACAATGAGGAGGAGCTCATTGGCTTAGCTTGAATCAGGTGCCCTGGGTGGGTCAACTGGGAACTTGTAAGAACAAACCACCCCCATAGGGATCATCCCCCTGGAATAGGGGGTATTGTTCAGAGTATGGAGTGGTGGTGCTTGGCAGGCAAAAATAATGAGTAAGAGAAAGAAAAATAATGTTAGAGTTAAGGGACAGTCCGCTTTTATACTGTCCAAAGACACGAGGTCTGCATTAAAAAGGACAGGCTAATCAATGCTACAATAACAAATCAACTCTTGAAGTTTGTGTTTATTTCACATTCACATAAAGTTCAGTGTAGGTAGGATGGTTCCCTCCCATATTGTAGCAACCCCATCTAGAACGCAGGTTACCACAGTAGTGGCATCAAGTGTAGAGGAAAATGATCAATTCCTAACTGCCATGGGCCCATTGACAGGTGTCACTTCTTCATAGTCTTCTGGCTGGAACTAGTCTCATGGCCCCAACCCACAGCAAAGGGGGCTGAGAAATGTGGGGAGCGCAAGGGTATTTGGTGAGCACTAAGTGTCAAAAGTCATTGGTTCTCAATAATCAAGTAGTTCACAGAAGACAGGAATGGTCAGGGACACTTCACAGAGAAGGGAGAATTTGTTTTGTATCTCAGGGAAGACTTCTGGCTTGGATAATTGGAGGGAAGAGGGAAGGCAGTAGGACTTTTTGGTGCTCTTAAAGGACAATAACAAACCCAATTTAGTAGGGTGGAAATTTGCATAAAGGTCTCACCTCCAGATCAGAGAACTGGATCAGGACACAATTGCAGAAGGCCTTAAATATCCAGCCAAAACACATGGACATTAACACGTAGGCATCAGGGGACTACTGAAAGCTTTTGAGCCAGAGACTAACACGAACAAAGTGAAAATTTTAGGAAGCTTAATCTGGCAGCAATGTGTAGCTTGGCTTATATTATTCTATACACAGTCTAATTGCAAGCATTCTGTTGACCTCAAAAACATTCTTTGGAGGACTTCCATTTCTGGTAAAATGGCAGGCGGGATAACCTGAAAAAACATCCCATTACAAAACACCTCAGATATAAGGAGAGACACATCCAGATGGCACTGGAGGCTCATTTCCTCTCCCATTTCTGTAGCTTAGCAAGCAGCTGCCTCAGCAGGTCTACGTGAGCTCAGCAGAAGGACAGCCTTGCCAGTGGGGCTGAGCTCCAGAGCTTCCTCCTTTAGAAAGAGCTAATTTCCTTGAAGATCCTATTGTCATATTCTAATTTCCCTATAAATTAATTATGCCTTGTCTCAGCACACCTACCCACAGGATAATAGGAGATGGTGGGGGGAACACATGCAATCTGCTGATTCTTTGCTTGTAAGTTCCCCAGCAAACCTCACGTTATAATTACACTACATGTTACTCGTGGTATATATCTATGCCCCTGACATGGACAACTGAACATTTAAAAAAAATGCATACCCAAGCCAGTAACAAAGTGAGGGACATCCTCAGAGGCCAAAGTTGAGTGTCACAAACTAGGAGGAGATATTTGCAACCAACAAAGGATCAGTAACCAAAATATGTGAACAATTCTTAAAAATCAATAAGAAAAAGACATATAATTCAATGGGGGAAATGTACAAAAGACAAGGACAGGCAAGAAAGATTTTTTTCTTTCACAGAAGAAAAAAAGGAGACATATGAAAATTTCATTAGTAATCAGGGAAATAGAAAATTTATGTTGATAGAAATTTTAAAATCTGGCAATTTCCCACACAAAATGCCTCTCAAGGTAACCAAATAATTGGTGAGGGGAAACTTCCCTTTAGAGAAGTATCCTAGCTAATACACGAAAAAGGAAGGATAGCATCTCACAATTTTACACCCTCTAATGAATTAAGGAACAGTGGTTATCAGTGATTGCTGCCTTTCCACACAAAAGAGACAAAACCAAACATTATGTGCCTTCTTATAGAAGAACACGCCACCACTTATAAAGTGTTCTTGTCAGAAACTTGATCCTGAATCTAATCAAGCCTCTGGATTTAACAAACACATTACTGGAAATAGGGAACAGAGGAACATGTGAAACAGCACCAGGAGAATGCACTCAACTGAACCCAGACTGTGGTAAGCTGGTTTGTTCATCAAATAAACTGCAAGAAGGGGAAAAGGATGGCTTTTATTTGGATCCTGATTTAAGTGGACAATAAGACAAACAAAACAAAACAAAACAAAAAACAAATGTATGTTACAATTGAAGAAATTATTGTTAAAGTTTGGGTGTGATAGTGCCATTGTTCTTATGTTTTGATAAGGCCCTACGAAGGAACTTTCTTGGGGGGGGGCTGTAAATATTCTAGATCCTTTTTTTTTAGATTTTATTTATTTATTTGAGGGAGAGAGAGAGAGCATGAGCAGGAGGGGAGGGGCAGAGGGAGAAGGAGAGAGAGAGGGATAAGCAAACTCCCTGCTGAGTGGGGGGCCGGACACGGGGCTCGATCCCAGGACCCTGAGATCATGCATGACCTGAGCTGAAGGCAGATGCTTAAATGACTGAGCCACCCAGGCGCCCCTGTAAATGTTCTGGATCTTGATCCGGGTAGTGGTTTCACAGCTGTGGACATGTGTAAAACTTCGCCATACACTCAGCTGTACTCTTAAGATTTGTGTACCTAACTATGTAAGTTTTATTACAATTTTTAAAAGGTTGCGTCCATTTTTTTAAGGATATGTTTTGAAGTTTTAAAATATGAAGTGATATCATGTCTAGGATTAGCTTTAAAACAGTCTACCATGGCCCATGGAAGATTGGTCATGACTTGGTAAGTGTTGAAGCTGAAGGATGGGTCATAGACAATTCTTGCACACGTTTGAAATTTTCCATAATATAAAGGTTTTTTTGTTGTTTTTTTAATGTCTGGCAAGATAACATTGCCAAGGATGTGAAGCAACAGAAACCTTCATACACCACAGGTGAGAATATAAATTGTAAATTGAGCAGCTATTTCATATTATCCAGTAAAACTGAAGATGGGTATATCTTAAAACTCAGCAATTTGTCTCTGAGACTATAACCTAGAGAAACACTGGCACTCTGCTCATACATCTGTGCACATGTAAAACAATTCATAAACATTGCTTATAATAAGCCAAAATAAAAAGAGAAGGAAACAATTCAAATATCAACTGACAGGAAAATGAATAAGTGAATTGTGATATACTCACACAATGGAATTCTATATGATGAATGAATGAACCTCACAAAATTAATGAGCAAATACTTTATAAGTTGCAGAACTACAGTGATACCATTAATTAAATGTTTAAGGAATGCACAATGAAAAGATGTGTTTTAGGGGCATTTTTATACGTGATAAAACTGTAAAGAAAAGCAGGTGAATGATAAGAACAGGGTGGTGCAATTGGATAGAGGCCTAGAGTGGCTTCATTGGTTCTGATAATATTCTACTTCTTAGGCTGGGTGATGGGTGTTTATTTCAATATTGTTTTTACTCCACATATATATTATAAACAACTTAGATGTGTAGAAATATTTGATAATCAAATTATTTTGGAAAGCCATTTCTGTTGGTTTCAGAAAATGGGCTGATCAGCATTTCCCAACTATTCTTCTTCAGAACAGTAGTTCTAAGATACACGAATGGTATTTTGTGGCAACAACAATAACAAAGCTTTGTAGTGAAATTAGTCTGGAGAACCTAAACAACAGTAAGGGGGTTTCCCCATAGCAAGAATTCTCAGAGCCTCGAATATACAAGTGTGAGTTGTAAATCTCCAAGAGAGCAATACAGAATTTTCCAAAGTAGCTGACCACCAAATCGTGTGTATCTGTGTGTGTACAACAGCTCTTAAAAAGAGCATGGTTTGGGAAATCCTCAAGTAGGTGCTTTCTAAGATCTCTTTCAACCTAACCTTCAGTAAATCTACAATCTCAGCTGACCCTTACTGCAGGATGTACAGCAAACTGTTGGAAAAGACATCGGAGCTGGGATGCCCATGAGGAGATTCTTGCAATGGTCTAGGCATGGGAGCTCAATGACCTTAATAACAGCATGGTAACAGGGATGGAGAGGGAGGGCACTGTTGGGAAACATCATGAAGGAACCATGAGGCAGGGCTGAGCACAAGGCCACCCCTCGCCTGGTTAAACTCCTACACCTCAATGCTGGTCAAGCAAAACCACAGTGGTTGATTGCTGCTGCAGTGACCAATTAACTACCCAGAACCTAGCTGTGGCTTTGCCAACACATGGAATATTTTTAGAATAGGAAAGGCTCCTAGAGCTCATCAGGCCCAATTCTTGCATTTGCATGTGAGCATATTGTGTTCCAGAGTTTAAAGTGACTTCCCCAAGGTCACATAACTCAGTAGAGTCAAGAGCAGAATGGCTCAGACCTCCTGATTCCCAGACTAGCCCCTGCACCATGACACCCTGACATTCGAATATGTGCAGGGAGCATGAGTGCCTCACCAAGGACCCAACCTAGTTTCTATTCGCTTCAATTTCAATAACAATCTTGTGCCATACAACATCTATAAAGTGAGGTGGGTGTTATGAAATCAAGTGTCTCAGAACCAAGCAAGGATAATGGGTGTTTTCACCATTTCTCTAGATAACCGGCTCATATCTGCCATTAGTAGCATTTCAGAGTGTGGATGCATTAAGGAAAATGGGTCATAACCACTGCTCCTACCAAAGGAAAGCACTGATGTCACACCTACATAAAATATTTTGTGTTTTCCACAATACTTTCACATATTTCATTTCATTTGATTCTTACAGTCCTGGGAGGGAATTATTATTTTCATTCTAAATAAGAAATGTATAGCTCCAAGGCTGAATAACAAATTCGTGACAGAAATAAAACCTGAATCCAGGTTTCTTTATTTTTATTCCAAGAATCTTTCCATTCAATCACACTTGAATTTCAATATATTTATTAGTCTACCATCTTGAATCAAAATAATGATTAGTCAAAAATTTCAAATGGGCATATGTTCTGTAAATAGGAAGAGGTTTTGGCTGGCTGAGATCCATAGATTTTAGAACCCCTGATTATCATCGATGTTAGCCAGATAAAACCATGTGGTTTGGAAATACAGAGACATTCAAGGAGGTATCAGGAAGGATAGTTATCATCTAGCTGCATTATTGGGCAATCCTTGAGTTCCATTTCAGTTAGCCAGATTAACTGGAATGCTTAGTGTACTTCATCAAGCTAAAAGTCATGCAATCTTCCTATCCTAGTCCTTTCATCAATTACAATACCAAGATAACACCCATTTTTAGAAGGTGGTGTAAGAGTTTCTGGATCAGGTAGTATAGATCCATTTTTCCTTGTTCTTCTCCATTAAGCACAATTTTAAACCCTGGAAACATCACAAGAGACAAACAAAAGTGATCTCTCAAAGGTGGTAGAGAGAAAGTGAACTAGTGTGGGACTCTGGAGCTGGAAGAACAGATCCTATATATGCCCACCCTACAGAAGAAGGCAAGCCAGACCTGGCATTCTCTGACCCCTGGGCTGGTAACAGAGGGCAGCCCGGGCAGGCTCACTCCTCTCCTCTGAATGACTGAAATCCTTGTGATATTGGGTGATCCTGACACAACCAGCAAAGCGGTTGCCCAGGAGGGCAATAATTTGGAGCCTCAGCAAAAATAAGTGTCCGGGGAAAGCATCTTATTCCCTGATGGACCTGAGACTCCCCTTTCCGCCAAGAGATACCAAGACAGATGGAACTGGCTAAAGAGGTCCAGCTACAGCAGGTCGATTGGTCCAGGAAGACCTTGTCCCCGTGGGCCCCAAGTTCTTCTCTCCCACCTAGAGTCACCAGGTGGTATGGGGCCAAGGTTTGTGTTCCTCACATCCACCCCCACCAAATTCACAGATTGAAGCCCTAACCACCAATGTATTTGGAGATGGGGCCTCTAAGGAAGTAATTAAGGTTCAGTGAGGTCATAAGGGTGGGGACCATATCCAGTAGGATTATGATCCTTACAAGAAGAGACAGAGACCCCAGGGAACAACACCCCCTTTTCTGTGCACTCAGAAGAAAGCCCTGTGAGGACACGGGGAGAAAGGAGCTGGCTCTAAGCCAGGAAGAGAGTCCTCACCAGATGCGGAATTTGCCAGCACCCCGATCATGGACTCCTGGCACCCCATCTTGGTCTGTTCAGGCTGCTGTAACAAAATGCCACAGGCTGGGTGGCTTAGAAACAACAGACATTTATTTCTCATAGCTCTGGAGGCTGGAAGTCTAAGATTTAAGTGGCCAACACGGCCACATTCTTTGAAGACCCTCTTTTTGGTTCATAGCTGGTGCCTTCAACCTGTGTCCTCACGTGGTAGAAGAAGCAAGGGAACGCTGCGGGACCTCTTTTATAAGAACTCTAATCCCGGGGCGCCTGGGTGGCTCAGATGGTTAAGCGTCTGCCTTCGGCTCAGGTCATGATCCCAGGGTCCTGGGATCGAGCCCCGCATCGGGCTCCCTGCTCTGCGGGAGGCCTGCTTCTCCCTCTCCCACTCCCCCTGCTTGTGTTCCCTCTTTTCGCTGTCTGTCTCTCTGTCAAATAAATAAATAAATAATCTTAAAAAAAAAAAAAAAAGAAGAACTCGAATCCCATTCCTGAGGGCTCCACTCTCATGACCTGAGCACTTCCTAAAGGCCCCCCACCTCCCGCCTTCTAATGCCATCATCTTTGGGGGTTGGAATTTCAACATATGAATTTTGGGGTGACACAAACATTCAGACCATAGCACCTCCAGACTGAGAAAATAAATTTCTGTTGTTCGAGCCACCCAATTTGTCAATATATGGAGTCAGGACAGAATGGGCAAGAAGAACCCAGCTATAGCAGGTTGTCCCTGTCGAGAAGCTGCCTTTTCCCTACAGGCCAAGATGCTCTTCCTCTATCTAGAGAGTCTGGAGCGGCTGGGGGGTGGTGGGGAACTGATAGGAGGATCCTACCACACCTCTCCCTCAATGAGATGTATCCAGAGGGGAAAATACTTTTGCCCTCTCAGGAGGCACCAGCAGGGACCAGTGGGAGTCCCAATGACACTAGATAAACCACTGAATAATGCTGCAAAGTCTCTGGAAATTAAACTGCCATTGGAACCCCAGTCCAGAAATGTAGGCCAGGACCCATGTGCTAAACATAACAGGGTGACTATTCGTGAAAATAAATTATTTAAATAGGACCTGAATCCCTTACATAGTAGACAAAACGTCCAGAATACAATTGAAAATCACCCGTCATACCAAGAGTCAAAAAAAAAAAAAAAAAAGAAAGAAAGAAAACAAAAGCCAGTCACAGTTGAATGAGAAAAGACAATCAACTAAAGCCACAGCA
This sequence comes from Callorhinus ursinus, assembly GCF_003265705.2. NCBI lineage: Eukaryota > Metazoa > Chordata > Mammalia > Carnivora > Otariidae > Callorhinus > Callorhinus ursinus. The sequence continues at coordinate 28,061,371 of NW_027397079.1, read as the reverse complement.
AGTTTAATAGAATGTTATAAACATCTGACAAAGATTTTTTTTTAAAGATTTATTTATTTATTTTGAGAGAGAGCGTGAGCACACAAGCGAGAGAAGCAGAGGGAGAAGGAGAGAGAATCTCAAGCGGACTCGCAACGAGTGTGGAGCTCAACTTGGGGCTCGATCTCATGACCCTGAGATCATGACCTGAGCAGAAACCAAGAGTTGGATGCTTAACCAACTGAGCCACCCAGGTGCCCCCTGACAAAGATTTTAAAGCAGCCATGATAAATGTGCTTCAAAAATCAAGTACACATTCTCTTGAAATAAATGGAAAAAAATAAATATCTCAGCAAATAGAAACAGAAATACAAGTTATAAACAAAAAGAACCAAATGCAGATTACAGAACGGAAAAATACAATAACAGGGAGAAAAAAACCTTGCTCTATAGGCTTAATAGTGGAGTGGAGAGGACAGAAGATAGAATCAGTGAACTTGAGAACAAAACAATAGAATTCATCCAATCTAAACAACAGAAGTAAAATAGACTGAAAAAAAAAATGAACAGAGCCTCAAGGACCTCTGGGACAATAACAAAAGATTCAATATTCATATACTGGAGTCCCAGAATGCAAAGGAAAAGCAGGCTAAAAGAGTACTTGAAGAAAGAATGGCTGAAACTTCCCCAATTTTTTTTTAAGATTTTATTTATTTATTTGACAGAGAGAGACGCAATGAGAAAGGGAACACAAGCAGGGGGAGTGGGAGAGGGAGAAGCAGGCTTTCTGTGGAGCAGGGAGCCTGGTGTGGGGCTCGATCCCAGGACCCTGGGATTATGACCTGAGCCTAAGGCAGACACTTAATGACTGAGCCACCCAGGCACTCCCCAAATTTTTTTAAAGATTTATTTATTTATTTTGAGAGAGAGAGAGTGAGCACACAAGAGGGAGGGGCACAGGGAGAAGGAGAGAGAATTTCAAGCTGACCCTTGTTGAGCATGGAGCCCGACACAAGGCTCCATCTCAAAACCCTGAGATCACAACCTGAGCTGAAAACCAAGAGTTGGAAGCTTAACTGGCTGCACCACCCAGGTGCCCCTGAAACTTCCCAAATTTGACCAAAGACACAAGCCTACAGATTTAAGAAGCTAATCAAAACCCAAACAGGATAAATCCAAAGAAATCCATGCCAAGACATGTCAAAATTCAACTTTTAAAAACCAAAAACAAAGAAAAAAAAAAAAAAACCTTGAAAGCAGGCAGAGAAAAACAGTGCATTTTCTATAAGGGAATACTGATTCAAATGACTGCAATTTTTCATCTGAAATCATGGAGACCAGAAGGAAATGGCACATTAATTTTCAAATGCTGAAAGAAAAGATCTGTCAACTGAGAATTCTGTATCTGGTGAAACTTTCTTTTAGAAACAAAAGGAAATAAAAACATTCTAAGACAGGGGAACACTAAAAGAATTTGCCATTGTTAGCACTACCCATAGAAATTGGCTAGGGGCGCCTGGGTGGCTCAGTGGGTTAAGTGGTTAAGCAGTGGCTCTTGGTTTCAGTTGAGATCATGATTTGATAGTCATGGGATGGAGCCATGTGTCAGGCTCTGCGCTCAGCGCAGAGTCGCTTCAGATTCTCTCTCCTCCTCCTTCTCCCTCCAGCTTGCATGTGTTCTCTCTCACACATAAATAAATAAAATTAAAAAAAAAAATTGGCTAGGAGGGTGGGGGGATGGGGTAACCCAGTGATAGGTCTTAAGGAAGGCACATGTGATGAGCACCGGGTGTTATACACAGCTAACGAATCACTGAACACTACATCAAAACCTAATGATGGCCACTAACAGTGGCTAACTGAACATAATAAATAGAAAACTAAAAAATAAATTACTTTTTAATTCACAATAAAATTATGATCCCCCCCGAAAAAAATTGGATAAAGGAAGTTCTTTAAACAGAAAGGAAATGATGAAAGAAGAGATTTGGGGGCATCAGGAAGAAAAAAGGAACAAAGAAAACAGAAATCTGGGTACATACAACAGACAATTTTTTTTCCTCAGGAGTTTTATAAATCATATTTGATGATTCAAACAAAAATTATAAAATCATCTGATACTCAAGGCAATGGTATTTAAAATGAGGGAAAGTAGGGGCACCTGGGTGGCTCATTGAGTTAAGCATCTGCCTTCAGCTCAGGTCATGATCTCAGGGTTCTGGGATCGAGTCCCACATCGGGCTCCCTACTCGGCGGGAAGCCTGCTTCTCCCTCTCCCTCTGTGATCTCTCTCTCTCTTGCTCTCTCAAATAAATAAATAAAATCTTTTAAAAAATTAATTAATTTTAAAAAGGGAAAGTAAAGGGACCTACATGAAAAAAATACTGCATGATTCTATTTATGTATAATTTTTTAAATGACAAAGTTTAAAAAAATAGAGGAAAGATGGATTCTAGAGTAAGGGACTTAGGGTCTGGGGTGGGGCAGAAAGGAATTGGATGTGGTTTAAAGGAACAATTTGAAGGAATCCTTGTGGTGTTGCAATATATTCATATCTTGACTCTGGTAGTGGATACATGAGCCTACACAGGTGATAAAGTTGTATAGAATTTAATAAATACTCACATATCACACAATTGAGTATCAGTAAAACTAGGGAAATCTGAATAAGATCAATGGATTCTAGCCATGTCAATTACCTGGTTGTGATATTATACTATTGTTTTGCAAAATGTTATTATTAGGGGAAACAGGATGAAGTATAAGGAGTCTCTCGGTATCATTTCTTACAACTGCACATAGACATACAATATCTCAACAAAAATTTCAGTTACAAATGTGTATGGACCTAGATGCCATGGTCATCAGCAACAGGGATGATTTTGTGATTGCTTAGAAGGGTGAATGACAGCATACAAACGAAGAGAAGGAAATTTGGAGAAGACAATGAAGAAAAACAAGGAAGAGAGAAGCTGTAAGAAACGCCTGTTTGCACCTCTGAATTTTGGAAGTCTGGATAACACTGTAAGTTGCTAAAAGTACTGAAATTCCCTTGTCATGTATTGTCCACATTTGATTTCTGATTATTAAAGCAGCTGGTCTATTTGTATTATACAGATATAGAGCTCTAGATGCATCTGGATCTAATTTAATGGAATTTTCTCCATTTTAAGATGGGTATATCTTATTCCCCTAACTTTCAGTGGACAACTCAAGCAGTTTTAAACATTTCTGGCAATGATTAATTGACTTTTGATTCGTCATGTGCAATTCTGTAATTATGGGTTTCCCGTCAAAAGATTCTTGACGTAAATGGTTTACCTTGAAAATTGTTCAGTGTCTTGTAAATGCATCCACGTAAGGCATGATTAAAAAGCAATGCCTCCTAGTTTTCATCTTCCTTGTCAGTGATCAGTCATTTGCCCAGAGTTATTATTTGATGTCCCTGAATCTCCTGTTTCTACTTCTGAGATCATATTAAAGACCAGTGGTTGGAAGCTGATTAGAAATAGCTTTGTGGCAAAGTGATTCCCCCGCTCAGCTGCATCTCATGATCTACAGCCTCTTTTATTTTTTATTTACTTTTATTTATTTTTAAAGATTTTATTTGATGGCGCCCGGGTGGCTCCTCGGTTAAGCATCTGCCTTCAGCTGGGGTCATGATCCCAGGGTCCTGGGTTCGAGTCCTGCATTGGGCTTCCGGCTCAGTAGGGACTCTGCTTCTCCCTCTGCCCCTCCCCCCACTCGTGCTCTCACACTCTTGTGCTCTCTCTTTCTCTCTCAAAAATAAATAAATAAAAATCTTTTAAAAAATGTTTTATTTGTTTATGAGAGAGTGCGAGAGCACGAGTGGGGGAGGGGCAGATGGAGAGAGAGAAGCTCTCAAACTGACCCCCATGCTGACAACGAAGCCTGAGGTGGGGCACCATCCCATGACCCCGAGATCACCGCCTGAGCTGAAATCGAGTCCGATGCTCAACCGCCTGAGCCACGCAGGCGCCCCTACAGCCTCTTTTAAAACATCAGACCTAGGAGCTACCTACCCCATGCTTACTAGTAATAATAACTAATTTCATCCCATTAACAACTCTGTGAAGTAGTTCACTGTTAATTATGCTAATTTTGTAGATGAAGAGACAGGGCAGACAAGATAAGTGACTTGCCTGAGGACACACATAGTGGAGGGAGCTGGAATTTGAATCCAGGCAATCTGATTCCAAAATCTACACTCTTGACCTCCACACCTGTTCAAGTTCCTAAATCAGAGTCTCTGAGGGGTTGGTGTCTGAGTACCTCTTAGTTTATAAAACAAACAAATCTCCACAGTGCAAGGTTTAGGGACCTCTAGGTTAAACACTATTTTGCTGGAGACACTCATGAGTTGAGGGAGGGGCGTGTGCTCAGTTGGGAGCTAACAGCTTCTTGCTGACTGACCTGGTTGTCCCGGAATGGGTACCATCCGTTGTGGTTAAATAGTTTACATACATCTTCCCCTTACAACTGCCCTTCCAGGAAAATATTATTATCCTTATTTTATAGATGAAGAAACTGAGGCTCAGGTACATAACCTGCCCAGGTCGCTCTCAGCTAATAAGTGGCGGAGGCAACATTTAAACTCTGAAGCCCAAGCTCTTAGCATTACTGCCTCTTCCAACGAAAGGTCTACCAGTTAATCTCGATCGACTGGTTAGAGTACCTGCTCCGAGGTATCAGCAAAAAAGTGTTCCCAGAGGTGCTTTGCAATTTTCAAAGTAGGACCATAAATGTGACTAGGCTTCAAGACCCCAAGGGAAAATTGTAATGGTAGAGCCTCAAGCCCTGTGATCAATCTACAGGGAAGATACGTGGGGGCTTGGAGGGGTACTCAGCACCTTCCGGATGACAGCATCTCTGTGGATTTGCAGCCTGTGGGCATCCACCCACCCATCCCACAAAGCTGTCCTCTGGTGAAGCTATCTTGGTCTTTCCGGCTTTCCCAGAGTCAATCCTCACTCTTCCTTTTCCTTCCTCGGATCTACCATGCAACTTTGCCTTGTGCCATAGAGTGTGGAGAAGGTTTGGAAAAAAAAAATGTTCTGGGTATGACTGTTAATGTTGGCCCAATTTAAATAACACACTGTTCATCGTATTGTATATAATGATGAAACTCATTAACTGCATAATAGCTTCATGCTCCCTGGTCTAAAATACAGAATATGCTCAACATTAAAAATTAAAACCAATCCATCAAAATCTAATGGCTAAGTAGGGATATTAAAAAGTAAGATGCATTATTTGAATCCATGTAAAACTGTCATGGGATTCATGAAAATAACTGACAAATTCTGACACAGGACAGAGCCTGAGGTAAAAATAAAAATCTCGTGCAGACCAAATCACAGATTTGTGGTGTTTAGTATAAGGGCTCACCTAATCACACCCAAGTCTCAGTTTGCTTGAGTCATGAGCCCATCCCTGCCTCTCGGCCTGGCTCTCTCCCAAGGTCACCTGTGGCACTTGCACGAATCCGAACAGGGAGCGATCCAGACGGTTACAACAGCCAGGGGCTCCTTGTGTTGACTTTGTTTTTAGCTCTTTGTGAGATTTTAATCACTCCAAAGTCTTCCTGGTTGGGTTTCTGCCTAACTTAGTGAAGCCTCTGTTGCTGTTGGTTATTAAAACTTGTTTCCGTTTCACAGCATTGGTATACTGAGTGTGTCTTTACAGAACGAAACAAAAAATGAAGTACCGAATATTCAGTTTTGGTAGACTTACATGACGAATTTTTTATATTAGTTTAATACTAACTTTAAGGCTGAGGGTTTTCTCCTTATTCTTCGGGGCGTTATATCTGATGACTCATGAATTCTTGGTCCTTTATTAGTCCCTTTAATCACACCCGTGCTCTCAAAACATAAAAAAAAAGAACATACCGTAACCTTTGAAAGTGGAAAGAGAAAATCTTTTACTCCCTAGTTTAAAAGAGGAATATGGATCTGGTCCTTTTCCTTTAAACAGTTTATTTTAGGGGCGCCTGGGTGGCTCAGTCGGTTAAGGGTCTGCCTTCGGCTCCCGTCATGATCTCAGGGTCCCGGGATGGAGCCTAACGTCCTCTGCTCTCAGCAGGGAGTCTGCTTGTCCTTCCTCTCTCTCCCTCAGTCCCCTTCCCCACCCCACCCCCTCACCCTTGTACTTTCTCTCTCAAATAAATAAAATCTTTTAAAAAAGTTTATTTTATTTTATAATGATAAAGTAATATATGCTCATTTGAGAAATAGGTAAAAGAGAAAAGAACTACCACATAGAATTCCACTGCTCAATGATAATCTCATTTGAAATTTTTGGTTTATTTATTTGAAGTGACTTTTTCGTTTTGCACACTACTTTTACTGAACTATACTCATGATGGACATCCAATTTTGTATCCAGTGTTTTATTTTTTTAATTTTAATTTTTAATTTTTGTTTTAAGATCTTATTTGTTTTTATGTTTTATTTTTTATTTATTTTTTAAATGTTTTATTTATTTATTCACGAGAGTCAGAGAGAGAGAGAGAGAGAGAGAAGCAGAGGGAGAAGCAGGCTCACCACAGAGCAGGGAGCCCAATGCGGGACTCGATCCCAGGACCCCAGGATCATGACCTGAGCCAAAGGCAGACGCTTAACCATCTGAGCCACCCAGGCACCCTGTTTTTATTTTTTAAAAAGATTTTATTTATTTGAGAGAGAGAGAGAGAGAGAGAGAACTATTGGTGGGGAGGAGCAGAGGGAGAGAGAGAAGCAGACTCCCTGCTGAGCAAAGAGAACGATGCAGGACTCGATCCTAGCACCTGGAGATCATGATCTGAGCTGAAGGCAGACGCTTGACTGACTGAGCCAGCTAGGTGCCCCTGTATTCAGCTTTTTAAACTTAACATTATAAAAAGTATTTTCTCATATTCTATAAGTGCTATTTTAAAGAAATAAGACATTCTGTTGAATAATTAGATAATAATTTGCATAAGCATTCAAAAATTGTCAGGTTGGACTACAAACCTTGGAGCCATCTTGAATTCTTCTTGCATGTCCCCATACATTCGATCTTCCAAGGAAGACCTGCTAATTCTTCCTCCATATGTCTATATTTATTCCTTCTTCATCATCCTCACATTAGTTCAGGACCTGGTAATAAACTCCTAACTGATTTTTTTTTCCCTAACTGATTTCTATGCTCCAATTTACCCTACACGCCACTGGTTGTTTCGCTCATGCCACCTGCTTGAAGACCTTACAGTGACTTTTTTTCACTTAGAGGATAAAATCCAAAATTTTTAGCATGGCCCTCTGCACCCTTCCAAATCTGAAGCCAACCTAATCTTTCCAGCCTCATTTTAGCAACTTCCCCACATAGATCTTCAGCTCTAGCCAGACTGGTTCATTCAGCTTTCCACATTCACACCTTCAATGTTTTTCTACCATTTTGCTCCTTTCCTTATGCTCTTCCCACACCTATCATGCCTTGCCTTCCATTTCTATCAAAATCTTACCCATCTCCAAGGAATTCCCACATCTCGTCTCTTGGGCGTCTGGAAGGATTCCCTAATAAACAGCATCTCTTTTCTCTGCCCACGATAAGAAATTTGAGAAATAAAACAGAGTGAAAATGGAGGCCAAGATATTGAACACCTTACAATAGCTTTACTGATCAAGAAGGGTTGAGGGCTTAATTCAGTGTGAGGGTCAGATGGAAGCAAGAGAGCAGACCCACTCACCCGGCTGGTTTTGAGCAGTGCTTAGAGCTCAGTCACTGCCAGGGGAAGCTGAAGAGAACTCTTGCTCTCTGTGGCAGCTCACTCCAAAGAAGGAGAAGAAGAAGGGCTGAAACAAAACACTTTTCATAGGTAGAAAACACTGGGATTGAGGCTTCCACAATCTCACGATCTATTGCTAGGAACTGATACCAACTTTTCACCTCCAAGTATCTCCCGAATGCATCAACTTCCATCCTCCAATGCCACCATCATCTATTGCCTGGACCGGGGCAATTGGCTATAATTGGTCTTTCACATCATCTATTGCCTGGACCGGGGCAATTGGCTATAATTGGTCTTTCACATCATCTATTGCCTGGACCGGGGCAACTGGCTTTAATTGGTCTTTCACATCATCTACTGCCTGGACTGGGGCAATTGGCTATAACTGGTCTTTCACACCGTCTCTGGAGCCCTACCAGCAATCATTCCTCACAGCGAGGCCAGAAGAGTGTTTTTAATAGATGAAACTGATGGTCAGGTCAACCTTCTTCCTAAATCCCTTCAATAGATTCTCTCGGCTCTTGGGATCAAGATGAAAGTCCTTACTCACAAGACCCTGACAGTCTGGCTCCAGTCTTTTCTTGTTCTTCCTTTCTCCCTATCACAATTTTATTTATTTATTTTAGAGAGGGAGAGAGAGAGCACAAGCAGGGGGAGGAGCAGAGGAAGGGAGAGGGAAAGAATCCCAAGCAAACCCTGCTCTGAGCATGGAGCCCATCCTGGGCCTCGATCCCATGACCCCGAGGATCACGACCAGAGCCAAAACCAAGAGTCAGTTGCTTAACTGACTGGGCCACCCAGGCGCCCTTTCCCTATCACTTTTGCTCCACCTACAGAGGCGGTACAATTTTTTTAGGTTACCATGTTTACTCCTACTTCAGGAACTTTGCTTGTTCTCTTTGGCAGAAATGCTCACTGCCTTCTTTTTTTCTTTTTCCTTTTCTTTACTCCCAGTTGACTCCTACTCATTTATATATCCAAGACACCATATCCCCTCCACAGATAGTCTTCCCTGCCTGCTCCTTTATGCCCTCATCGTTCCCTCTGCTCCCTTCACGCAGCTTACCCTGCTTAATTACTAAATAATTGTGTGATCACTTGATTAATGGCTGTTTCCCTCATAGGCTCCAATAGGACCCATGGACTGTGTCTGTAATGCCCACTCGTGTTTCCCCGGCAATTAGCACCGTACCCAGACTTCAGAGACACCCAAAAAATATTTATTGAATCAACAGAAGCCCAGCTCAACTTGAACTTCCTCTGTGAAGCCAGAAATTTTCTCTCCCTCCTCTGAAATCCTCTGGCTCTTCAGATCCCTACCACTCACTCACATGGCATATATGGCCCCCTGCCCAGGAGCGCCTTATTGTACTTGCCTTATCTCTGCAGCTAGATTGTGAGTGCCTGTGGGCCAGGGGTCACGGCTCCCCTGCAACTCTCCTAGTGGCTAGCCCAATTTCCAGCAGTTGACATGTGCACAGTAACAATCTACACAAAGAATTAATAAAGATGTTGGCTTTTCCTTTTCGGTCTGTAGCAGTGTTGGTAGCAACGGGAGGAAGTTATAATTCCCTGATGTTTGGCGATGAAACAGAGACTGCATTTTATAGGATGGAATGAGGAAAAGATATTAGGATGTTGTCTTTTTATTGCAAGAACATCTTCTCTGCCAATTTGCTTGGCCAAGCAAAGCCTTTTCTGTGAACACAGCGACTGGTTCTAATTTGGTGCAAAAAAGGAAAATCTAACCAAAAAGCCGCATATCCACATGACGCCGAGCTGTTTCATTCATTTGAATTCTATTCTACTTGTTTGCTAATTGTCATGTGCTTGCTCATCACAACTGTAGCTCCTTCAACCTTCAACTTTCCCCTCATCCTCGTAGCGGAAGATGTGGGCACAAGACTGTCAGCCATGTGGAATCAACAGTCCAGAGCCCAGGGTGTGGACGAACACTACACTGACCAGACGCACTGGGCAGGGCCGAGATTCCTGAGCCAGGTCAAGCATTTACCCTGAGGCATGGTTTTCGGAGAAAGTGCTGAGTCAAGAAGAGATGCAAACAGAGCCTAGAGAGACCATGGTGGAAGATACCGGAGTGTGTGCAGATAGACGCGCAGTGAGGTGGTTGCCTGGTGGGATGGAGAGGATTGCGCGAGGAGCACCCCTTTAATTGAGAGCCAGGTGGTGGGAGGCCTGGGACAGTTCCTGAAGAGTTCGAGGATAGACCACGACATGGGGCTTCAGACACAGCCCTGGCTTTGAGATACTTGCGATTTGGTTCTTTGCAGATGGTCAAATAGGCAATTGACTTTAAGGATTTATTTATTTATTTAAGATTTTATTTATTTATTTGAGAGGGAGAGAGAGGGAGAGAGAGAGAGAGAGAGAGAGCGCACGAGCGGGGGGGAGGGGGAGAAGGAGAAGGAGAAGCAGGGAGCCCAATGCGGGGTTGGAACCCAGGACCCTGGGATCACGACCTGAGCGGAAGGCAGATGCTTAACCGACTGAGCCCCCGACCCAGGCCCCCTACTTTAAGGACTTCAAATTACACACGGGAAAGTGTAGATTCGGACGCATACTCTAAAGCCTGCAACCCTGGGTAAAAGACGAACAGAGTGTGTCAGAGCTTCTGCCAGGACATGAATGTGTAAGTGGACGGGGAGGTTAGGGAAAACCACCACACAGTATGCATTTCCTCCTTACTCATTAACCTTCTGCCCCCCCCCTTTCTACCTCACTCTGTTACCCTCTTGTGGACTTCCACCTGGGTTACACCTCCGAGGTGCCTTCACAATGGGACTGGCTTTAAGTGGTTTTTTTTTACGCTAAGTCCTGTCTCTCTCCCCACCTTTAGCTCCATGCTCTGTGTCCTGGAGCCGGGTGCTCCCCTCCCCAAACTCAGGCTAAACCAACTCATGTCTGGATAAGGAGTGTGCACATTAAGAGCCTACTTGCCAATGACATTGACCTGCACACTGGTCAGCGGGAGTTAGACAGACACATACGTTCTCGCTCTTTGGGAGTACACAAGCTAAAACAAGACAGGCATAGAGGAGATTAACAGCTGGCTACATACGGGAGGAAAAGACAATGAGAAAATATATATTGTGAGGGGCGTCTGGCTGGCTCAGTTGGAGGTGCATGTGACTCTTCATCTCGAGGTTGTGAGTTTGAGTCCCATGCTGGGTGTGGAGATTACCAAAATAAATAAATAAACAAATAAATAAACAAACTTGAAAAAAAAGAAAAGATCTATGTTGTGAAAATCAAAGTGTTGTCATTGATGACACTTCCTATACACATTCTTCCTAACCCACTTGGGACCTCAAACATATGGGGGCACGCCTGGGGGGCTCAGTCGGGTGAAGTGTCTGCCTTTGGCTCAGGTCATGATCCCGGGGTCCTGGGATTGAGCTCCGCATCGGGCTCCCTGCTCAGGGGGGAGCCTGCTTCTCCTTCTGTGCCTCCCCCTCCCCCTGCTCATGCTCCCTCTGTCTCTCCCTCTCAAGTGAATAAATAAATCTTTAAAAAAAGAAAGAAAGGAAGAAAGAAACCTGTGATTGTGCCTGGCACGTCTCTGCTTGAACATCTCACTCCTTAAGACAGGAATTTCCCAAACTGCCCTCCTCCCACCTTTCCCAGCCTCCCCTTTCTCAGTTTGTTTTTCTGTGCCTAATACCAACCATGGATATTATTTTAGCATTTACAAACTGTGAAACCTGTCCTCACACTTGAGCTCATTACTTTCCCAGTTGCCTAGGCTTGAAGCCTGTAGCATCAACATTAACTCCTGTTCCTTTGCCATCCCTTTCCTCAAATTTTCTACCTGAGTCCTTGGTTTCATCTACAAATAGTGGGATTGTCATTATTCTTTTTACTCTTTTTTTTTTTTTTGAGAAAAAAGAATGATCTCAGCCAAAGGGTTTTTGGAAACTGAGATATCTGCCATTGGGCTTTAGGTCGTGCTACAAATTTTTAAAAAATTATTTATTTATTTATTTGGCAGGGGGCAGAGGGCGAGACTCTTTCAAGCAGACTCCACACTGAGCGCAGAGCTGATACGGGGGCTCGATCTCACAACCCTGAGATCATGACCTGCGTGGAACCAAGAGTCAGACGTTTAACCCACCGAGCCACCCAGGCGCCCCCTGCCGTGCTGCAAATTTGAAATGGGGCCCTAGTGACATGCAAGGCTTCCTAATACAATGGAACAAAAATGAGTTGTTTAAAGTGGTTCTCCTTTATTGATTTGATATACATACAACATCCACGTCATAAAATCCAATCTGATTTTCAAAATAAAAAGTAGTATTAAATTACACCTCTCATATTTATCCTCATGGTAGTAGGTATATGCACACTAGACTAATTCCCTGCTCTAACCACTCCCCCCTGACTTTTTTTGGTTGGGGGATATTTTGCTGCTAGAACCCTTCCAAACGGCATGGGAAGTCATGTTAAATTCAGCATCTACATTTTAAATCAGAGAGCTAACCAGAAGAAGAGAAGGACTAAAGGCAATAGATTTCTGGGCAGAGGAGGGAAGAACCCCAGGTAAACCGAGTTTTGAGAGAAAGGCAAGCCAGTGCCTAGAAGATAGATGAGTTCACAGACGATCCCCACAGAAGGAGATGGTTTGAAAAATCCTGTGAAGTGCAGTGAAGACAGCGACCAGTACAAAGGCGAGTGTGGGCAGCACTAAGGTTTAATTCATTCAAGGAGTCTCACATAAAAGGCAACCAAAGAAAGTGTTTCAAATATTAACTGTTTCAAAAGTGCTTCGAATATTTTCTCAACTGTTTTGAATATTTTCTTTACTTGGAAGCTCTGCTTAGTGTAAAGTGTGACAAGAAAAGGGCTGAGAGACAAACTTACTGATAACAACTTCTAACAATAGAAAATTGTAATATACTGGGTTTACAGAGTTTGTACTCTTAATACCCCTCAGCACCAGATTCACATGACTATCGCATTCAAAATAATATAAATCGTATTGCGAACCATACGTTTATCCATGTATTTCAGGAGCAATTCTGAGCCCATGAGACATGCTGTAGTTTGACTTTTGCTAAACTAATCTTTGATATATTTGGACAAAATTCATTCAGGTACCCAGATTGTGTCTTATTTAACATCAGCTCACTTCCCCCTTTCTTTTGCTTTTGGAAAACTCCCTAAAAATCCATTTGGCTGTTTTTGATCACTTTAAAGTGGTTAAAATGTTTCCTTTTTTGCGGGTGGGGGAGGAGGGAGAAGCAGATGCATTTTTACACTCACAACTAAACAATGGCGTTGTTTTAATAACTTTGGCATGTACTAAATTCGGTTGTAGATGAAGAATAGGACCTTAAGTAAAGAAAGCGGATTTTGAGTATCTATATTTGTGAATGTTTTTAAAATGTCTTTCTTCAGAGACCCAGTGCAGTCTGCTACTTTTATTTAAATATGTTGCTGTCCTTTTGCCCACGGCCATTGTATACATGATTCACTGATGACTTGATTCTATAAACAATACAATTTGAAGATGATGGGGGCTCCTGGCTGGCTCAGTTAGTAGAGCATATGACTCTTGATCTCTGGGTTGTGTGTTCGAGCCCCATGTTGGGCGTAGAGATTACTTAAAAAAAATTAAAAGCTATGTTATCTGAGTCATTATGAAGTTTTAGAAATGATTAGGCTCCAGGAATAACTTAATGGTACTTCCTGATAGGAATTTATGAGACTAGGTTATAAATCTTCACAATACTTTTGGCTGAAGGAGAAAGGAAAAGGCTGCTTAAATTGTAAAGTTTGAATTACAGAATACTTCATTATTAAGAGATCATCAGTTTTATCATTTAATAAATATATATGTGCTGTGAAATATAGGACTTCTATTTGATCAGAATTGATCACATAATTGTATATTTGATATCACCCAACATGGCTTACAAGTGAGTGGAAGTTGGGGCATGCATACCTTTCTAAAACTGGTACTCTCTGAGTCTGTTTAATTACTGCCTGAACTTGGTGTGAAACAGAATCATAGTTACGGGGTGATGATGCCAGATCAGGTTTCCCAATATGGGAAGAACCTCCCTCTGCAGGAACCCAGGCCGTTAGGCTGTACTCAGGCCCTGCCAAGGCATACCTCCCTCCTGGAGAACCAGAACCCAGAGAGAAGCTCAGGACAGGGGCCCCAAGTAATGAGAGAGACCTTGAGTGACCTTGAACACCGAAATACTCCTGCCCTCTAGGAAGCCAGATGAGGTGCCACTATCCCTGTGAATGAAAACAATCTTCATTCACAAACAGCTTTTGCTTCTAGAAACTGTGCCATTTTATTGAGCAAGTTCGGCCTGGGTACCACATCCAGCCATTAGCCCTCTTCCACACACATCACTAGTACTGTATCTTCAGAGCGTGCATGTCTTTTAACAAATAACCTCTTTACTATGAACTTTTAGCTCATTACACATTCCCAGAGTTTTTAAAAAATTGTTTAATCAACGTTGATTTTAGGTTAATTCTCCCATGGCCTACCTTTGTATACTTAAACACAATTAGGTGTGTTTTTGCTCTATTATATTTTATGTTTTGGGTTTTTAATCAATCAATCTCAGCTGTTGAGACAATATTGAGTCCTGGCACTTTCCTCTTTTTTTTTTTTTTTTTTAACAATTCTATTTATTTATTTGAGACAGAGTGAGCACAAGCAGGGGGAGGGGCAGAGGGAGAGAGAGAATCCCAAGCAGACTCCATCCCCAGCACAGACCCCCACTGGGACTCTATCCCACGACCCCGAGATCACGACCCCAAATGAAACCAAGAGTCAGATGCCTAACCGACTGAATGCTGGCACTGTCTAAGACCGGGAGGACAACCGCATTCATAGAAGCTCTCTCCTGGGTATTTGTCTTCTGTGGTGTGGTTCCGTTCTCACACAGTCTCTGTGAGTTTTCTCACTTTACTAAGACTCAAAGAAGGAAAGAGAAGCTCACAGAAGGTGCTGTAGATGGTGAGTGGGTGAGTGGATGCCTGTGTGGCACTTTCCAGTACGTCAGCAGTGCCTTATAACGTGGGGTCAATTATAAACCTGATAAACTGGTCTTCCATGTTTCCATGGGGAGGCCGGCAACACTATTGGAAGTGGACAGGACTAAGGACGGACACCTTGTAGGTCCCTGGGGATCGCTCTATCGGCTCATGTGGGGCCAACAACTGCACTCAAGTTGGTCCGTCACAATGGAGTCTGCTATCTTCCTATGGTGCGTGTAAATCTCCTTCTGGCCAAGAGGATGCTATGAGAGATTCTGTTAGATGTCCATCGCAAATCATGGCAGGTGGTACACAGCCTTTTCACGTATTTTTAAACTTACCTTTGAAAAATCTATAAAAATAACTGAAGTTAGTTTGGTTGTATCTTTCATTTGTTCCTTTTTGCAGTGCGTACTTACCATCTGCTATTTATCAATTTTTGGGTTTTGCCGGGAATTAAAATCAAACAAATTCCAGTCTGCATTTTCCAGAAAATGTTCTTCTCCTGTTGCATTGTGGCACATTTGGTTGCTACCTGTTTTAAGTTTGTGAATGATTACTGAGAATGGCTCAAATTACATTCTGATAGTACCATGGGATGTATTTCATGTTGCTTTGAAGTTAAAGTGACAAGGTATTTATGTTAGGAGCATCTCTGCTATTCCTGGTTCTGTTAGAAAGACATCTTTCTCTTGTTTTTTTTTTTTTTAAGATTTTATTTATTTATTCATGAGAGAGAGAGAGAGGCAGAGGGAGAAGCAGGCTCCCAAGGAGCAGGGAGCCCGATGCAGGACTCGATCCCAGGACTCCGGGATCATGACCCGAGCCGAAGGCAGACGCTTAACCATCCGAGCCACCCAGGCGCCCATCTTTCTCTTGTAATACTATTTTAATGCCCAATTTTTACTGGCTCTGAGATTCTCTCTCTATAAACAGAATCAAGGGACTTCCCTCACTCACTTTCATCATAGATGCTCAGCACTGAAACGAGTGCTTACTGTACCTCTGAGAGCTATCATTGTTGTGTTCTGCCTTCCACGAGACCCAAGAATGTGAGACAAGTCTGAGTTCAAGGCCAGACTTACAGTTCTTATTTTTAATCTAAAGTGTGTCTTGGGTGATGTCTCTTCAAGCTTTCTTGTCACATAACTGCATATAGAAAGCAAGTGAAACGTAACAGCAAAGGGCTGGTGTTCTGAACTCCAAATTTCTGAGGGTTGAGTGTGCAGTCTGCTCAGCCTTGTTGGCTGGTGTGCGGCTGCCCTCAAGGGAACTGCGGGCCCAGCTGGATTCACTTAAGGCGCCGAAACCACTTCTCTGCTCCCTCTTTTCAGCACGCTCTTCCTCACGTTCCCGAGACGGCACCTAGCTCGACTTAATGGACAGAATGGGATTCGGATGACACCCCATCATAAATCCAACCTATCTACCATATCCCAACGTCTTCAGTGCACATGGAACCTGCAACGTGCTCATTCCAGAGTCTTCCATTCTGAACTAGAGCAGGTGCCCTTGCTGGGAATTGGAACAGGTGTAGAGCAAATCCACAGTTTTCTTTGTTATTTCCAGGTGTGGGGTGAGACAGCCCTGCTCAGCTAAGAGGGCTCACCACTGGCAGGACAAGTGGGTGGTTTGTCTGTGACTGTCAGTCTTCGGGCCTTTGGTGTCATCTGTCACAGTTGCCAAGAAACCTTGACCAAGGACAGCAGAGTATATGTGAGGCACTGAATGGGGATCTCAAGTGCCCAATAAGAGGAAAGCTCTTCTTTGGGCCAGATGCCTGTTCACTCAGTGTATTGAACGCCTAAAAGGAGCAAAACTCGGCTCCGGCCTCTGCGGAGGGCATTTTACATGTGCTTGATGGGTCCCAAGGGCATCTGAACGACAGTCTAAGTGTGCCTTTCGTTCTGCGTAGGGGATTTTGGGGGTGGTGGTCTGTGTTTGGCAACGTGCTTTCCCCTCTGTTATGTAGCAGCCCCTTCCCTGTCTTCAGCTCTTGGGATAGATCACATCTCCCTGAGAGGCCTGCCTGACCGCCTGATCTAAACCAGTGATCGGCCTCCTCCCAGCCGCCCGATCACATCACCTTGCTTCTTTTCCTCATGACATGAATCACAATTTGTAATTAGGTATTTGTTTGCTAGCATGTGTATTCCCATCTCATACTTGTTTATTATCTCACAAACTCAGGGACCTTCTGTCTGCCTCCTTTTCCCCTTTCTACTGTATCCCCAATGCCTATAACCCAGTGCCTAAGTGGTACAGAGTAAGTTCTTAATAAATACTGAATCAATAAACGAGTCCATCATTAAGTGCTAGTTCTACCGAAATCCAATGATGAGAGCCCTTATTTTCTTAAAGCTTCCTTTTTAAAAAAACTTGTTATAAAGTTGCCTTTGTTTTATTATAAGATTTTATCACTCCAACCACTTTTAAACTGCTTTGGGAAAAGTTGCTCAAACCTCAACTCCAGTATCTACCAATAGACCTAAAAGTTTTTCAGAGATGGTGGTATTTATTAGACATCCTCATTCCCTTAGATCCTGAGGTGTTTATTCCTACTGCGGCTTGTCCACTATTATCAGAGTTACTCTCAGTTGGTAGGAACCGTGGTCTTTAGGGTGCCTGGGTGGCTCAGTTAGTTAAGTGTCTGCCTTCGGCTCAGGTCATGATCCCAGGGTCCTGGGACCGAGCCCCGGGTTAGGCTCCCTGGTCTGCTGGGAGTCTGCATCTCCCTCTGCTTTTGCCCTTCCCCCTACTCATGCCCTCTCTCACTCTCTCTCTAATAAATAAATAAAATCTCAAAAAAAAAAAAGAACTATGGTCTCTAGAGTGAGCATTCACACTGAGAGCAGTGGGTGGTGGGGAAGCAAAATAATCTAAGAAGTTGGAGAAGAAAATATTGGAACTTCCGTTTATATACTTTTATCTACAGGTAAGAAAGAAATTAAGCTTTATGAATATTTAATGTATGTTTTAACAGTAGTTTGTGTATAAATTTGTACATTAACATACATACATGGGGGTACATGTTAACACATTCACTTTTTTTACTGATAAGAGTTCTTAATGTAAAAAGTCGGGAAGCCGCTAGACAAGAACATCATGTTCATGTGAGTTTCTTGAAGGCAGGGATCATGGCTAATACTTCTTTGCATTCTTCAGACAGCCTAGCATGGTGATTGGAGGACACAAAAAGGTGATGGATAGCTGCTTGCTGGATTTTTTTTTTTTTTTCCTGTTTGCTTGATTAATGAGGTCAAAGATCACAGGTGCTGCTCAGTTCAGGACAATTAACTTTTCACTGGAAAAAATAAAATCAGCAGTTGGTACTTCTGGCCTGTGTGTAGTTCTTCACTGTATCACTTTTAAAAACTTATGATCAGTCCTAGGAAAACAAATGAAAATAGAAGTCCCATTGAGAGTGGGTCAGTAGAATTATCTCGGTATATAAAGGGCAGAATATTCCATATTTGCTATGGGCTTTCCCTTCAGGGCTTCATGAATCAGAGAAGCTGTGTCTGTCCCTTGATTGTAGCATAAACCTACTTAGGGGACACCTGGGTGGCTCACTCGTTAAGTAACCGCCTTCAGCTCAGGTCATGATCCCGGAGTCCTGGGATCGAGTCCCACATCGGGCTCCCAGCTCAGCGGGGAGACTGCTTCTCCCGCTCCCCCTGCTTGTGCTCTCTCTGACAAATAAATAAATAGAATCTTAAAAAAAAAAAAAAACCTACTTAAGTTGGTAAATGTAAACCCAGAGGCTCATGGAAGCACAGGCTGTTAGTTGTTACGTGTTGGAACCTTACATGCTTTGCTTACATACTTGGGGTGGTGTGCAACTCACTGTCTCTTTTGAACAACTCTCCTCATCATAGGGACTTGAACTCTGCTCTTCCATAACTTCTCTCCACAGGTCTCAGTGCTTCCCAGCTCCAAAAACCCAACCATTGTCCACACAAATGTTTTCCAAGGGCTAGAGGCTTCTTTTGTCTCTGATAGGTTTTTCTGCTGCAGGCTCGAAATCCTTAGGCTTCTCAAGCTTCTTCCATAGCCGGGGTCTTTAGTCAGTTCACACCCTAGTTATCCTCCTGGAAATGATGCTTGTCAGTCTCCCCTGGAGTGAGGTGCCTAGAACTATATGTAATTATCAAGACATGAACTAGGGAGTATAGGTCATCCCCCTGCCTCGCCCTGAACGCTGCATTTCTATTAAGTAGATGAGCATGGAGTTGGGTCTTCTTGAAGACACATTACATAGCAGACACACATTGAGACTTCGCATGAGGAAATCCCCTCTCTTCTCACCATGAGCAAGATACACACACCCCTATGTTTATTGTAGCATTATTTACAATAGACAAGATATTGAAGCAATCCATGTCCTTTGATAGATGAATGGATAAAGAAGACACGGTGTGTGTATGTGTGTGCATGTATATATGTGTATAAATGTGTACACACACACACTGGACTATCACTCAGCCATAAAAAAGAATGAGGGGCGCCTGGGTGGCTCAGTCGTTAAGTGTCTGCCTTCGGCTCAGGTCATGGTGATCGAGCCCCGCATCGGGCTCCCTGCTCAGCGGGAAGCCTGCTTCTCTCTCTCCCACTCCCCCTGCTTGTGTTCCCTCTCTCGCTGTCTCTCTTTCTGTCAAAAAAAAAAAAAAAAAGATTGAAATCTTGCTGTTTATGACAACATGCAAGGACCTAGAGGGTATGATGTTAAGTGAAATTAGTCAGACAGAGAAAGATAAATATCTTATGATTTCACTTATATGTGGAATATAAAAAAACAAAACAAACAAACAAAACCAGACTCATAAATACAAAGAGTATTGCTGTTGGTGTGGGGGGTGGGCCACGTGAAATAAAGGGTATTAAGAAGTACAAACTTCCAGTTATAAAATAAATGTCGCAGGGATGAAAAGTACAGCATGGGGAATATAGCCAATCGTATTGCAGTAATGTTGTACGGTGGCAGATGATGACCACACTTATTGTGGTGAGCATTGTGTAATGTATAGAATTGTCAAATCACTATCGTGTATGCGTGAAACTCCTACAACGCGGTTGCCAACTAAAAAAGCAAGGAAAAGGGGAATGATGGATCTTTCTTCCACTTTCTTGCCCCAAACAAAAATTCAGAATTTTCACAGTAGTGTGGACTATAGAGGTGAAAATGCGATAATTTAGAGCACCAGCTATTTGCAACACTCTGTTCACTTTGGATCCTTATCACTGAGAACACAGACTGATTTATGTTTTCAGACAGAGTGGACATTCTCTTTTGCATTCTTCTCTTTTCTCTTTACATTATCTTACATACGCATTTTGGTATATCAACAGAATCCATAAACTTAATTCCTTTAACCAGCAACACAACATTCCATTGTCTTAATGTACCATAGTTTGCCTAACCTTTTCCCAATTTTGGGCATTGGGTTGTTTCTCATTTTTCCAGTTATGCATGGTGCTGCCATAAACAAATTTGAGCTATTTGCTTTCTTTTTTCTTTTGCATATTTCCTTGGGGTATATTCCAAAAAATGGGACAATTGGGTCAAAGCATAGGAACAGTTTTATATATGCCCAGACTGAACTTTGGAGGGGATAAGACACTTTTCAAAAGTACCAAATAAGACAAATGGGGCCTGGAGAAACTGTAGCTTAACTGGAAATATTGGTTTGCATGTTGCATCAGACCCCCTTCTAAGTCCCCCACCCTTAGCTCCAGTGATCTACACGTGAGGGAGAGAGCATTAAAGACCAGCACCCTCAGTGGGCCTCTCTGTTTTACCCAGAAGTGCATCTTGCTTCTTTTCTGAGATAATTTTTATCTCTTGAGAGGAGATTAAACAACCTGATCCAGATTCTAATCCGAGTGTTGGCACCTCCTTGCTGTGTGCCCTTAGATAAATCACCTCACCTCTCTGAGCCTGATTCCTTCCTCATTTGTACATGAGGTTAGATGATAGTCTCTACTCAGGGTTTTGAGAAGATATTTATACAGTGCTGGGCTATTGTTACCCAAGACCCACTTAGTGTGAGGGGACCGCGTGTTTCTTCTTTCTCCTTTGTACTGCCAAGGGTCCAGCTCTGTGCTTGCCCCATGTTTGATAAATAGATGTCTATTGTGGAATGCATGGATTATCTTCACCCTTGATCTTGATTGATAGTGTTTGGGAACTGGAAAAGCATAATAGAAGAGTTTGTGAAATAATGTCTTTAACCTGTGAAGAAAGGCCTGTACTTGAATGTTTGTAGGATGTGCTAAGTTTGGGGCCTGTGCTTTGATTCATTCACTGAGTCTAAAAGCATCTCCAGTTTTTCAAGACCTCCAAAGGTATAAGACTTTATAGACAAGATGAGCTGGAAGCTTAGTGATAGAGGTCAGAGTAAGCTGTTTGTTTCAGAGAAAGCTGCCCTGGGTCTCCAAGTCTCCGAGATGTTTACAGTATCCCATGGTCTCTGAGAGGGATTGGGATGATGTGTTCAAGGCCTGCCTTGCATCTCTGCAGTATCCTTCCTGCTACTGAAGAAGGACCCAGAGAAGTGAGATGATGCTTGTGTAGGTGGCCCACTTCCACTGGGTAGCAATTTCTTCCATTCTCTAATGTCCTATGTGAATAATGGCCACAAATTCTTGCTACTTCTCCCACTAAGAGGTAAAGTCTAGTGCCCCTCTGCTGGGAGCTGAGCTGGCCTTTGTGACTTGCTTGATTGGGAAAAATGCTACACAAGTGACATTCTGGAATTTCTGAGGCAAGGCCATAAGAAAAATTACAGGTTCCACTCAGGGCTCTTGCAATACTTTCTCTGGGAGCTCTGAGCTGTCAAGTACCCCAAGACTCCACTGTAGAGGCCAAATGAACAAGCTGTTCAGCGAAGCCCACCAGGGCTCTAGACATGGAAGTGGAGCCATGTTGGACCCTCCAGATGAGGCCACCATCATCTGACCACCCTGACTGAACTCAGTTGATGCCATGTGGAAAAGAAAAGTTGTCCGGTTGAACTCTCCTGGCTTCTTGGCCCATAAAGTCATGAGATAGAATGTTGTTTTAACCCGCTAAGTTCTGGGGCAGTTCATTATGCAGCAGTAGGTAAGTAAACATCAGGGTTCCCTGGGAGATGCTGAGGCTTGGCTCTGCTGCATTTCTTTCACTCAGCTCTGCTCAGCAAAACTTGTACTTGGACTTGTGATCCCCCTTCTCACTCTTTGAACTAAATGTCAGAGGCTGTGCAGAAGTCATTGAGGTCAGTTGTTCCATTTGACAGAATTCCCCAAATGTATTTTTGGACTACAGTCTATTACTAATGATCCCTTGTTGAATTTTACACACAGATATGGCAGTAGGAGTCAGCAGTATTCCAGAATGCCAGCAAAATGGACTTTAATGTTGCATACAAAATGGAAATGACAAAGCAAAAATCTCCAGAGCTGCTCCTGTTAAACCAGTCTCCCCCAGTTAGGTGTGGAGTGACTCTGTTCTATGGCAGCCCCATTCTGAGAGTCTCAAATCCTAAATGAGGACCTGTTTAGAGCACCCAGATATTTAGGACAGTCCGTCAATACACCTTTTTAACTGCTTTCAACCCTCTTCATGTGACTCAGGAGATTTTATTTAAATTTATTTTATTTGAATGTGTTTAAATTCTTCAGAAGGTTAAAAATGTACATTCCGTTGCTGATGTTTCCATGTACCATGTACCACACAGTGACTCTTAGAAGGGCCCAGACACATAGGAAGAATCCAAAAGGATGAAAGAACTGACATTTCAGTTTTCAGGCTTCTCTTCCATGCCAAAACAATTATTCACTAAGAAATTAATCATTAAGGGTATTAATGGACTGGGCCCAATTGGCCACATCACTCCTTACCCAATAGAGCTGATTAACTTCTGGCTTTGCCCAATAGCCCTGATGAACATAGATGCAAAAATTCTCAAAAAAACTCCCAAAAAACTCTACCAGACTGAATTCAACAATACGTTTTAAAAAAATCATTCACTGGGGTGCCTGGGTGGCTCAATCAGTTAAGCTTCTGACACTTGATTTTGGCTCGGGTCAAGATCTCAAGATGGTGAGATCAGATCCTGCATTGGGCTCCACCCAAAGCATGGAGCCTGCTTAAGATTCTCTCTCTCTCGGGTGCCTGGGTGGCTCAGTTGGTTAAGCGACTGCCTTCGGCTCAGGTCATGATCCCAGGGTCCTGGGATCGAGTCCCACATTGGGCTCCCTGCTCAATGGGGAGTCTGCTTCTCCCTCTGACCATCTCCCCTCTCATGCTCTTTCTCATTCTCTCTCTCTAAAATAAATAAATAAAATCTTAAAAAAAAAAAAAGATTCTCTCTCTCTCTGTCTCCCCTGCCCCTCCCCACCTGCTCGGGTGCGTGTGTGTGCTCTCTCCAAAAAAAAAAAAAAAAAAATTCACAATCAACCAAGATTTATTCCTGGGTTGCAAAGGTGGTTGAATATTCATAAATCCATCAGTGTGAGACATCACATCAATAAGACAAAGGATAAGAACCATATGATCATTTCACTAGATGCAGAAAAAGATTTTGACAAAGTACAACATCTATTCATGATAAAAACCCTCAACAAATCAGGTTTAAGGGAACATACCTCTACTTAATAAAAGCCATCTATGAAAAATTCACAGCTAACATCAGCCTTAATGGGGAAAAGCTAAGACGCTTGTCCCTAAAGTCAGGAACAAGACAAGGATGTCCACTTTTATCACTTTTATTCAACATAGTACTAGAAGTCCCAGCCACAGCAATCAGACAACAAAGAGAAATAAAAGGCATCCAAATCAGTAAGGAAGAAATAAAACTTTCACTATTTGTAGATGACATGCCACTATACATAGAAAACCTGAAAGACTCCACCAAAAAAACTGCTAGAATTGAGAAACAAATTCAGTAAAGTTGCAGGACACAAAATCAATGTACAGAGGGGCACCTGGCTGGCTCAGGTGGTGGAGCATGTGACTCGATCTTGGGGTCCTGAGTTTGAGCTCCATGTTCAGGGTAGAGTTTGGTTTTTTTTAAAAAAAGATTTTATTTATTTATTTGACACAGAGAGAGCACAAACAGGGGGAGCGGCAGACAGAGGGAGAGGGAGAAGCAGGCTCCCCACAGAGCAGGGAGCCTGATGAGGGGCTCAATCCCAGGATCCTGGGATCATGACTGGAGCTGAAGGCAGTCACTTAACCAATTGAGCCACCCAGGTGCCCCATGTGGGTAGAGATTACTTGAAAAACTTCCAAGAAAAAAAATCAATGTACAGAAATATGTTGCATTTCTCTACACTCATAATGAAGCAGCTGATGGAGAAATTAAGAAAACAATCCCATTTACAATTGCATCAAAAGTAATAAAATATCTAGGAATAAACCTAACCAAAGAGGTGAAACGGACTTTGAAAACTATAAAACACTGATTAAAGACATTGAAGACAACACAAAGAGATGGAAAGACGTTCCATCTCATGGATTGGAAGAACAAATATTGTTCAAATGTCTATATTCCCAAAGCAATCTATACATTTAATGTAATCCTTATCAAAATACCAAAAGCATTTTTCACAGAACTAGAAGAAACAATCTTAAAATTTGTGTAGAACCACAAAAAGACCCTGAATAGTCAAAGCAATCTTGAAAAAGCAAAGCAAAGCTGGAGGCATCACAATTTCAGACCTCAAGTTATAATACAAAGCTGTAGTAATCAAAACAGTATGGCAATGGCACAAAAATAGGTCTGTAGATCAATGGAACAGAATAGAAAACCCAGAAATAAACCCACAATTATATGGTCAATTAATCCTCAACAAAGCAGGAAAGAATATCCAATGGGAAAAAGAGAGTCTCTTCAACTAATGGTGATGGGAAAACTGGACAGCCACATGAAAAAGAATGAAAACAGGACCACTTTCTTATACCATACACAAAAATAAATTCAAAATGAATTATAGACATAAATGTGAGACCTGAAATCATAAAAATCCTAGAAAAGAAGACAGGCAGTAACTTCTTTGACATTGGCTGTAGCAAGAACTTTCTAGATTATGTCTCCTGAGGCAAGGGAAAGAAAAGCAAAAATAAACTATTGAGACTTCATCAAAATAAAAAGCTTCTGCACAGAGAAGGAAACAATCAACAAAACTAAAAAGCAACCTACTGAATGGGAGAAGATATTTGTAAATGACATATCCAATAAAGGGTTAGTATCTAAAATATATGAAGAACTTATAAAACTACCCCAAAAACAAATAATCCAGTTTAAAAATGGGCAAAGCACATGAACAGACATTTCTTCAAAGAAGACATACAGATGGCCAACAGACACATGAAAAGATACTCAACATCACTCAACATCAGGGAAGTGGAAATCAAAACCACAGTGAGATATTACCTCACACCTGTCAGAATGGCTAAAATCAACAACACAGGAAACAACAGGTATTGGCGAGGATGTGGAGAAAAAGGAACGCTCATGCAGGTCAGTGGGAATGCAAACTGGTACAGCCACTGTGAAAACCAGTATGGAGTTTCCTCAAAAAGTTAAAAATATAATTATGCTATGATCCAGCAATTGCACTGGGTATTTACCCAAAGAATACAAGAACACTAATTCAAAGGGATACATGCACCCTTATATTTATAGCAGCATTATTTACAATAGCCAAAATATGGAAGCAGTCCAAGTGTCCACTGATTGATGAATGGATAAAGAAGAAGTGGTATATATACACACATAAGGGAGTATCATTCAGCCATAAAAAGGAATGAAATCTTGCCATTAGCAATGACATGGATGGAGCTAAAGAGTATAATGCTAAGCAAAACAAGTCAGTCAGAGAAAGACAAATACCGTATGTTTTCAGTCATATGTGGAATTTAAGAAACAAGAAAAGCAAAGGGAAAAAATAACAAAGAGGAGTGCCTGGGTGTCTCAGTTGGTTAAGCGTCCGACTCTTGATTTCAGCTCAGGTCATGATCTAAGGGTCGTGAGATCAAGCCTTGCATCAGGCTCTGTGCTCAGGGGGGAGTCTGCTTGAGATTCTCTCTTCCTCTGCCCTTCCCCCGGCTCTCTCTGTCTCTAAATAGATAAATAAATAAATAAAACCTTTAAAATAAAAACAAAAAAAAAGAGAGAGAGAGAGAGTGACAGACAAGCCAAGAAACAGACTCTTAACTATAGAGAACAAACTGATGGTCATCAGGGGGAAGGTAGGTGGGGGGATGGGTTAAACTGGTGATGGGGATGAAGGTGGGCACTTGCTGTGAGGAGCACCAGGTTTGTGTGGAAGTGTTGAAACACTATATCGTACACCTGAAGCTATATAACACTGTATGTTAACTAACTGGAATGAAAATAAAAACTTTAAAAAAAAATCACAAACTTCTGGCCTTGCATCATTCACCTAGCCACCTTGTTTCTCTGTGCTGCATATTTTTAAGGGCATCAACTCTCCTGTGTCCATTTACTTCCATGGATGTGCTAGTCGTTGCTTGAGACATCAAAACTAACACTGCATCTTGACCTTCAAGTTTCCCAAGCAGATTCTCAAAGGTCAGTACTTCTCTAGTGATTCTTTCTTCATTAATTTATTTTTTCCCACCCATGTATCTATTTACTTATTCAATAAGCATCAATTTAATACTTAAAATGTGCCAGATATTGTGCTAAGCATCTGGGATGCAAGGTGAAGAACAGCAGCTCTGCTTTACAGGGGCTCGCTGTACTTAGTAGATGCTCAACAAAAGTTGCTGAATAAGTGAGCTTTCTCTGCGAGGCCATGTCAGGAAAATGAAACTCAGAATAAGTAATGAGCACAAAGCTAGACAATCATAAACCAAGAAGTAACCAAGTGTCTGACTCTGCATCCTGACCATATCACTGTATTTCTTTTTTCTCCTGCTCTGTCCTTACTGGTCTTTCCACTGTGTTAGTCATGCATTGATTTAAAGTTCAAGACTTCAGGGGCACCTGGGGGGCTCAGTTGGTTGAGCGTCTACCCTCGGCTTCGGTCGTGATCTCAGGATCCTGGGATCGAGCCCTATGTTGGGCTCCCTGCTTAGCGGGGAGTCTGCTTCTCCCTCTCCCTCTGCCCCTCCCCACCGCTTGTGCTCTCTCTCAAAGAAATAAATAAAATCTTAAAAAAGAAAAAAACAACTTTGAGGCTTCAAATGTTCATGCTGAGAAAGTCCTCTTCTGAATTCTACCATACTATGTCTCCTTGCTTCGAGGCAATGCTTACTAGAGTATCCTCTTGCCAATTATAGAGCATTCTCTATCATTCTGTTCTGGAAAAGCAACAGGTATATTCCAACAAAAACAAAAGATGGCTCAGGAGAAATTTTAGTTCACAGAAGATGCCAAAGTCCCTCTCAGAGAGCAAGATAAGGCCCGTCTTATCTTTGTAGCTAAGTGAGTTGGTTGGCATTGAGATCTT
This sequence comes from Callorhinus ursinus, assembly GCF_003265705.2. Taxonomy (NCBI): domain Eukaryota; kingdom Metazoa; phylum Chordata; class Mammalia; order Carnivora; family Otariidae; genus Callorhinus; species Callorhinus ursinus. The sequence goes on along the minus strand of NW_027397079.1, from coordinate 28,034,139 downwards.
GCTCAGGGGCACTGTCATGTAAGGAGCCTGGAAGTCTGGAAGCCCAGGGCATAACTGCATTGTGAGCAGACACTGGAGACCTCAGAACTGAACAGCCTGAAACCCAGCTGATTCAGGAGCAATAGGGCATTGCCACTAACTCCGCCCCTCACCCAACCTCCTGTTTTAACAATGCCCAGTCCTGCCTGTAGAGCCCTTTCCCCCCCTTTTCCATTCTGAGCATAGACATGGCTAATCAAAGCCAGGGTTCCAGAAGACGGGGAAATGCTTGGCCTACACCCAGGTCAATAGAATGGGGCAGTAATTGAAGCAATTCCCAAAGGCAGTTACTAAAGGGTCAAACATTTATCACAGTTCACTTTCAAACTGGTTCAGCTGCCCACGTGGCAGGGAGTCCAAGGTGGCAGATGAAAAAGTTCCCTGAGTTTCAGAATAGAGACTGGAGCCTCCATCTAGCAGACCTGCTAGGCACTCAGCCTGGGTGAGTGGGGTTGAACCTGCTTTCCAGTTTAAGGGACTCTGAATCTTGGCCTGCCTTTTGCGTATGTACTTGGCTTCTCTCTCAAGAAACACTCAAACTTCCTTTCACCTTGGATTCCTGATTTTCACTCTGTATTAGTGGCCAGGTGTTAGGACAGAAGGAGCATGGCTGGCCCCATCTATGCTAGTGTTGACCTGCTCTCTCACCCAAAAAATGAACTTCTACTTGTTCTTCTGCCATTTCTCTTGCTGAGGTCTGTCAAGGGCTCTCTTTCAGCCTGTTCTTTATCTGATGTCCTATACCCTTTCCCATTACTCCCCTGAGCACTCGAATGGAATCTTGCTGCGGTGGTACTGTGAGTCATCACAAATTGGTCTGAATCAAGTTCACTAAAAAATATCAGACTTACAGAATAAAAAGAGCTTTGCTTAGGAAAAACTCTTGTTTTTCGTGAGGAAAAAAAGCAGGGCATAAAATTATACAACATAGCATAAACTTAGACTTAAGAAGTTACTTAGAAGAAATAACAATCCTTAATGTGTATGGGCCTAACAACACAACATCAAAATAATGAAGCAAAACTGATAGAACTGCACAGAGAAACTGCAAGGAGATGAATTCACTGTTATAGTTGGAGACCATAGACCTAGCAGGCAGAGTATCAGTAAGAATACAGTTGAACTCAACAGCACCAACAATCAACTGGATATAATTGACATCCATAGATTACTTCATCCAACAACAGTGGAATACACATTCTTCTCAAGCTCACATGGAACATTTACCAAAATAGATCACATAAAACACACCTTAACGAATGTCAAAGAATAGAAATCATTCAATGACTGCTCCCGGACCATGATGGAATTCAATTAGAAGTCAAGAACAGAAAGGTAAATAAAAAATCCCCCAAATACTTAATGTTAAGCAGCACACATCTAAAAAGCACATGGTTCATGGGCGCCTGGGTGGCTCAGTTCGTTAGGCAACTGCCTTCAGCTCAGGTCATGATCCTGGAGTCTGGGGATCAAGTCCCGCATTGGGCTCCCTGCTCAGCGGGGAGTCTGCTTCTCCCTCTGACCCCCCCCATGCTCTCTCTCTCTCTCATTCTCTCTCTCAAAAAAATAAATAAATAATCTTTAAAAATAAATAAATAACACATGGTTCAAAGAAAACATCTCAAGAGAACTTTTAAAATATTTTGAACTGAATGAAAATAAAAATGCAGCTTATCAAAACATGTGGGATGCAGTGCAAGTAGTGCTTAGAGGGAAATTTATAGCATTGAATGCATATATTAGAAAAAAAAAGCAAGATCTAAAATCAATAATCTAAGCTTCCACCTTAGAAAGTTTGAGAAAGAAGAGCAAATTAAATCCAAAGTTAGCAGAAGAAAAGAAAAACATGTAGTAGAAATCAATATTGAAAACAAGAAATCAATAGAGAAAATCAATGAAATTGGTCTTGTTCTTTGAGAAGATCAATAAAACAAATAAATCTTTGACCAGGCTATAAGAAAAATAGAGAAAACACAAATGACTAATAATCAGAATTGAAAGAAGAGACATCACTACACACATGGGCTTAGAATAATAAAGGAATACTATGAACAACTCTATGCCTACAAACTTATATGAAATGGACCAACTTCTTGGAAGATAAAATCTGCCAAAACTCACACAGGAAGAAAGAGACAAAATAGTAATAAACCTTAATCAACAATTAATAACTTTCCAAAAGAGAAAGCACTAGGCCTATATGGATTCACTGGGGAATTCTACCAATATTTAAGAAAAAAATACCAATTCTCTACAATCTCTTCCAGAAGCTAGAAAGAGAGGGTGTATTTCTTAACTCATTCTATGAGCCCAGCATTATTCTAATACCGAAACCAAAGACATTACAAGAGAACTACAGACCAATATCTCTCATCAACATAGATGCAAAAACACAGTATTAGCAAATAAAATCAACAATGTAAAAAAAGAATTATATACCACAACCAGGGGGGATTTATCTCAGGTAATGTAAGCCTCACTCAATTAATGTAGTCTATCACATCAACACACTAAAGAAGAAAAATCACATGATCTTATCAATAGATGCAGATAAGGCATTTGACAAAATCCAACACCTAGTCATGAAAAAAACTTTTAGCAAACTAGGAATAGAGGGGGAACATTCTCAACTTGATAAAGAACATCTACAGAAAATTTATGGCTAATATCATAATTAATGGTGAGAAACTGCTGCTTTTCACTAAGATTAGGAACAAGGCAAGGATATTTGCTCTTACCAGTCCTTTTCAACACTGGTCCTAGCTAATGTAATAAGATAAGGAAGGGATATACCAGATATAAAGATTGGGAAGAAATAAATAAAACTGTCTTTGCAGACGACATGATTGTATAGAAAATCCTAAAGAATCAACAGAAAACCTCCTGGAACTAGTAGATGATTATAGCAAGTTTGCAAGATACAAGGTTAATATAATAATTCCCACCTTATCCGCAATTCCACTTTCTGTGGTCAACCACAGTCTGGAAGCAGATGATTCTCCTTCTTATGTATGGTCAGAAGGTGTAACCATAGTAGCCTAATACTACATCACAATGCCCTATGTCATTCACTTTACTTACTCGTGTAGGCATTTTATCCTCTCGTGTCTTTACAAGAAGAACAGTGAGTATAGTACATTAAGATGTTTTCAGAGAGGGAGAGACCACATTCACATAACTTTTATTACAGTATATTGGTATAATTGTTTTTTAAATTATTGTTGCGAATCTCTTACCGTGCCTAATTTATAAATTAAATTTTATCATAGATATGTATGTATAAGAAAAAAACATAGGAGCACCTGGGTGGCTCAGTCGGTTACGCATCTGCCTTCAGCTCAGGTCATGGTCCCAGAGTCCTGGGATCAAACCCCATATTGGGCTCCCTGCTCACTGGGGAGCCTGCTTCTCCCTCTCCCTCTGCTATGCCCCCTGCTTGTGTGTTCTCTCTTTCTCCATGTCAAATAAATAAAGTCTTAAAAAAATAAATAAATAAAATGGACAAAATATCTGAACAGATACCTCACCAAAGAAGATATACAAATGGAAAATGAGCTTATGAAAAGATGCTCCATCTTATGTCATTAGGGAATTGCAAATTAAAACAACGAGATATGACTACATACCTATTAGGATGGCAAAAATCCCAAACTCTAACACCAAATGCTGGTGGGCATGTGGAGCAACAGGAACTCTCATTCATTGCTCTTGGGAATGCAAAATGGTACAGCCACTTTGGAAGACAGTTTGGCAGTTTCTTACAAAACAAAATATACTCTTACCATATGATCCAGCAATTGTGTTTCTCGGTGTTTACTCAAATGAGTTGAAAACTTATGTCCATGCAAAAACCAGCACATTGATGTTTATAGCAGCTTTGTTCATAATTGCCAAGACTAGAAGAAACCAAGATGCCCTTCAGTGGGTGAATGGATAAATAAACCGTGGTATATCCAGACAATGGAATATTATTCAAGGCTAAAAAAGAAATGAGCTATCAAGCCATGAAAAGACACGGAGGAAACTTAAATGCATATTACTATATGAAAGAAGCCAACCTGAAAAGGCTACACACTGTCTGATTCCAACTATATGACATTCTGGGAAAAGCAAAACTATGCAGACAGTAAGAAGTTCAGAGGTTGGGGGAGGGAGGGGTGAATAGGTGGAGGGCAGTGAAACTATTCTGTCTGATACTATAATAACGGATACGTGTCGTTATACATTTGTCAAAACCCACAGAATGTACAACTCATTCACAAGAGTGACCCCTAAAATAAACTGTGGACTTTAAGTGATAATGACACATCAAATTTGTTCATTGATTGTATCAAATACACCACTATTGTGCAGGTGTATCAATAGCGGGGTGAGCTGTGGGGAAATGGGGGTAGGGGAAATAAGGGAATCCTCTGTACCTTTCTCTCAATTTTGCTGTGAACCTAAAGCTTCTCAAAAAAATAAAACCTATTCAAAAACAAACACACAAGCGAAAACCCAAACACCAAAGGAAGCAGGACATAAAATGGTATAGCATCACATAAAACTCAGGCTGGAGGGAAGGACACTGAAATGTTAATAGTGACTCTAGCTGGATGGTGGCATTATGGTTTACTCTTATTTTATATTTCATTTTGTCTTTTCAGATTTTCTATAAAGATTATGTATTACTTAGAGAGAACAAATTGGTGGTTGCCAGAGGGAAGGGGGTGGGGCGATGGGCAAAATGGGTGAAGGGGAGTGGGAGGTACAGGGTTCCAGTGACGGAATGAATAAGTCATGGGGATAAAACCACAGCATAGGGAATGTGGTCAACGGTTTTGTAGTGCTGCCGTACGGGGACGGAGCGCCCCTACGCTTGTGAGCACAGCATAACCCACAGGGAAGCAGAATCGCTTTGTACACATCTGCAACTAATGTGACATTGCCTATCAACTCTACTCAGATAAAAAAATTTAAGAAAAGAATGTCATTACCTAGATAATCTGAAAAATAACCATATTTGTTTTGAAACAAGAAAAAAAACGAAAGCACGCAGACTTTGGACTCAGAACTAAATTTGGTCTAGGCTCCACCCCTTACCAGCTCTGTGACCCAGCAAGGCACTAAGCATTGCAAACTTCAGTGTCTGCATCTTGAAATGAGGCTAATAAAAACTACCCCATGGGGTGTGTGTGTGTGTGTGTGTGTGTGTGTGTGTGTGTGTGTATGAAACTATATAAGGAGTATGAATGCGCAAGGCGCCAATATGGATTAATTTCTGAGCCCTTTAAGGATATTTGGGTATTTATGGGTTCCGAGGAGATTCTGTTGGGCACACACAAGGCCTTTTGTTCATTCTTCACCCTTTGGCATCCCGACATTCCTGCTGAAACAAAGAGGCCTAGGGCAGCGCACCCCACATCCACCAAGCCCCTCCATGTTGGAGGAGAGAAGGAAGAGCCCTAGAAAGGAAGCCGTGTAAACATTACTATTTTGAAAACCCCACAAAGTGTGAGGCTCTGGAACTGACTGGTATTTACTCTTTCTCTCCCTCTGCAATCCTTTAAGCATGTTCTCTTTTCCCGCTCCGGCCTGAGGGAAAGGCCAAGGGTACGCAGCACCCCAAAATAGCTACAGGGCCAGAGTCTTACATGAGGATTTGGATCCGGAAAGGCTTTTGACAGACAAGGAGGAGACTGTTGCAGGGATGGGACAGCGAGGAAGGGTGCCCAGAGCCGCAAGGAGGACGGGAACAAAGAACTTAGTCTCCTAACAAGCCTGGACCAAATTAGGTGGAATGGTGGGGGGCGGGGGGGTCCTGAGCAGAAAACATCCAGCCCCCTCCAGCTAAGAGTGAGGTGTGACGCACGAAAGGAAGGGGAGCTGAAGGGAAGGAAGGGACTTACGTTCTTACTCACACTCAGCTTTGCTCTGAACATTCCAAACATGGTGGGGACCAAGCCTGTCTGGAAAGGATCGTTATCTGAGGCCACAGCGGGATGGAAGAGACAGGGGGAGGCCCTCAGGGTCGGGGTGATGGCTGATGGTTCAAGAGACCATTCCAGCCTGGAGATAAGTTGAAGGTGGGAGGTCAGGGATGATTCCATGGAAGTATCAAGAGCTGCTTGTTTTACTCCTGACGTGAGTTGACAGGACATAAATCAGACAGAACTTTGAGGCTGCCTGGGTACTTCCCTAATGCGGGAATACATCAGTTGCTGTCAGATTTCCATTAAGACAGGTCTCCTTGCTCTAAATTCTAATTTCAGGAAAATGTGCCCAGTTTTTTCTTACTTCGCTAATTTTGACTGGCAAGAGAGCATTTTAAAAGCTAAGAATATCTGAATTAAAACTACCAACGACAGTCTCATTGTGGAAGGACTGTAGAAAGAGGTGATGATAAAATTCTACAGGCACATTTTAAAATATATTGTTTAGAGATTTTATTTATTTGTCTGAGAGAGAGAGCACGAGCAGGGAGAGGGGCAGAGGGAGAAGCGGATTCCCCGCTGAGGGGGGGCCTGGGGCGGGACTCGATCCTAGGACCCTGAGATCATGATATGAGCTGAAGGTAGACGCTTAACCACCCAGGTGCCCCTATAGGCACCTTTTAATGATAAACTTGACTCTCTTGCTTTGTCACCTTATGTGCCTCCACCCAAATTCCCTATGGTCACGTGGGCTCTTGCTGTGTTCCTGGGTATAAGCCAGTTCCTGGAAAGGGGGTGAAGGAGGGTGTGGCAAATGCACCCTCAGCATCACCTACAAACATTCACTGACCACCCTGAGGGTAGAAAGAAGTAGGGGACTCATTCCCTGCTTTCAGTGACCTTACGCTTTGCTCTTGGGAAATGGAAGGGGTTTTGACATTTTGAATGGACCGTGAGGTTATGGAGGACACCACTGAGAGGTAGATGGGTCATCTCTGAGCTTGGTGCTTTGCTCTGTTGCAGACTCTCTCCTTGACCTTCCAGACTCTGTATCAACTTACCAACATGTTGTTTTGGAGGAGCAAGCAGAGCCTTTCTTTGCCCTTGCTGTTCCCTCCGCGGTTAATGCCCTCCCCCCAGATCACAATATGGCTCACCCCCTAAACCCCCACCTTCAGGCTTTTGCTTGAATGTCATCTACGCAGCAACACCTTGTTAGGGTTTGAATTGTGTCCCCACAAAAGATGTTGAAGTCCTAACCCCCAGTACCTATGAATATGACCTTATTTGGGAATGAGGTGTTTGCAGGCAATCAAGGTGAGAGTCATTAAAGTGGGCCCCTAATCCAATATGGCTGGGGGTCTTTTTTTTTTTTTAATATTTTATTTATTTGACAGAGAGAGAGCACAAGCAGGGGGAGTGGCAGGCAGAGGGAAAGGGAGAAGCAGGCTTCCCACCAAGCAGGGAGCCTGATGTGGGACTCGATCCCAGGATCCCAGGATCATGACCTGAGCCGAAGGCAGACGCTTCACCGACTGAGCCACCCAGGCGCCCCATGGCTGGTGTTCTTACAAGAAGGGGACATGAAGGCACAGAGACAGACACACATCAAGGGAAGATGCTGTGAAGACCCAGAGAGAAAATAACCCGAGGTTACCAGAAGCCAGGAGACAGACATGGAACCAGGCCCCCCTCGCCACCCTTGGAAGGAACACACCCTGCTGACACAATGTGATTTCACATTTCTGTGAGAAAATTAATTTCTGTTACTTAAGGCACTAAGTTTGTGGTACTTTATTACAGCAGTCCCAGAGAGCTAAAACACCTTCCATCACCCACACTGTTTAAAACTGCACTCCCCATACCCTGTTCTCGAGTACTTAACGACTTTCCAGCACGCTATATTTTTAGCTATTTCCTCATTTGCTCATGTATTTGTTTATAGTCTGTCTATCTCAACTGGAACGTAGGCACCATGGGAGTGGTGATTTTTGTGCATGGTCTTCATGTATTCTTAGCACCTAGAGTCAGTCCCACCCCTACGGCTGTAGGGCTCCTACCCGTCCTGCTCTAGCTCGGCCCCAGCCCGTCAGCTCAGGAGTCTGTGCGGCCCAGTGCAGGTGCCTTCTTGATGTTGGCGCTCCAACTTGATTAATACTTACTGAATGCTCACTTTTCATAATAACAATAGTTTACTTTTCTGGTAGAGTTCTTAAGAGACTCACTGAATGTTAAAAGCTGAAAGGGGTCCTCAGTGATCATAACATCTAAACCCCATTAGTTAGGAATCTCCTGGTTGCAGGTGATAGAAAAATCCAACCCCAACTGGTCAACATAATGGAGGGATTTACTGGCTTATATAACTTAAAAAGTCCAGCTATCTGGTGTCCCAGGCTGAGGAATCTCAGCCATGGCCCAGTTTATTTTCACATCCTTCTCTGCCTTCCACACCGCCTGTTATATCTCAAGGCCAGCTTCTCTGTCATCATAAGATGATTGCCAGCAACTCTCATGGGCTTTTTCATTCATGGCCAGGTACAAAAGAGCATCTCTGTACAACACTTCCATAGAAGGTGAAAAAGTTTCTTTCCTCACAATTTCTAGCAAATGTCCCCTCATCTTGCATTTCACTGGCCTAGGGTGGGGTACCTGCCCATCTTTGACCAATCACTGTGATGAACAGTGGTGATTGGTTTAAGCCAAACTGGATTTGTCCCTTGTGATGGTTAACTTGACTGGGACAAGGGGGTCCCAGACATTTGGTTAAACATTATCCTGGGTGTATCTGTGACGGTGTTTCTGGATGAGATTAACATATGAATCAGTAGACTGAATAAAGCAGATTGCCCTCCCCAATGTGGGTGGGCCTCATCCAATCTTTTGGAGGCCTGACTAGAATAAAAAATGGGGTAAGGAAGAATTTCTCTCTACCTGATTTCAAGTGGGGATGTCGGTTTCTTCCTTTACGCAGAATAGAACTTGCACCATCAGCTCCCCGGGTTCCCCAGCTTGCAGACAGCAGACTGTGGGATTTCTCAGCCTTCATAATCACATGAGCTACTTCTTTATTAATCGCTCTCTCTTTCTCTCTCTCTCTGTCAGTTCTGTTTCTCTGGAGAACCCTGACTAATACACTCCTGGAGCCAAGAGTAGGGTCAGGTTTTCCCAAAGGGCATTGACTGCTTGAACAAAGAATGGATGCCTGATGAGAACTGGGATTCACTTTTTTTAAATAGAGATTTATTTATTTTAGAGCATGAGAGAGAGAGGGAGCATGAGAGGGGTGAGGGTCAGAGGGAGAGAGAGAGAGACAGAATCTCAAGCAGACTCCACCTTGAGCGTGGAGCTCTACTCGGGGCTCAATCTCACCACACTGAGATCATCATCTAAGCCAAGACCAAGAGTCAGATGCTCAACCGACTGAGCTACCCAGGTGCCTTGAGAACTGGAATTCCTTTTTTTTTTCTTTTTAAAGATTTTATTTATTTGAGAGAGAGAGAGAGAGAGCACAAGCAGGGGGAGAGGCAGAGGGAGAGGGAGAAGCAGACTCCCCACTGAGCGGAGAGCCGGACGCGGGGCTTGATCCCAGGACCCTGAGCTCATGACCTGAGCCCAAGTCTGATGCTTAACCCAGGCACCAGAGAACTGGAATTCTTGATTAAAAGGAAGGGTGAGCAAAAACTAGTAGAGAAAAAGAACAAGCATGTGCTCCCCTTGAGTTTATCCTGTCTTGAATGGAAGACCAGGTCTAGTACTTATAACTTTACATTATATCCTGCCTCTTACTGTTTACTGCTGTAATGGGCAACTCACTGAGCTACGTGCTGTGATAAACTAACAACCCAGAAGAAACCAGAGATCTAGCATGAGGCAGAAGGCATGCACAAATAGCTAGAGTGGCACATAGTATGTAATATATGCCATCATATGGAAGTAAGGAGGGCCCCGTGGCTGGGAGATAAATGTCCCATATAGACACATGGTGCCTCCTTCCTTAGCAGAGTTGCACACCACTTTTTGGGCTGTGTGCTGAGAATCCTTAACCCATGGACAGTGGGTTTCACAGAAACAGCACATTGCACAATTTTTCCCTAAAGTTAACATGTGAGATGAACTAATATGGAGAAAATGTAAATCTCTTATGTCCAGGACTCTTACCACATTCTTTAGAAAAACCAAAGGCTTAACTGAGTAGTGTATTATTCAAAATTAAGTTTTAAAATGTGCCCTTGAGCCTCCAGGAAATATTCCCGAAATATTTTTCCCTACATGGGATAATGTCTATTGAGAACGTTTCTTCCTTCCTCGGTCCTAAAATAGTTTACTTTTTTCACATCTCTCTGCTCAGCACCAAAGAAGGGGCATAATTCTTTTGTTCTGAATTTGATGGATTGTGGTTTTAAAAATATCTAGCCTGGTGCCTAGGGCACAGTAGGTCCTCCATAAATGCCTGTTAAATCTGGGTCTATAGCTGTAAACAATGGTCATCTCTGTCTTCTCTTGAAGCAACATCTGGTTTCAAGGTCTCTCTAGCTAGGTCTCTTGTGCTACTTAAATGGAAGTTACTCCTCTCTTCTTTGGGCTCCTTCTCTTGGGCACCTGACATTAATGTCCTCGTCAAGGGTTGCAAACTCAGATAGCAACAGGGGCCAAGCAGGCAAACAAAACAGTAAAGCAGTTATGGTCAGTTTTCCATGGGTAGTCTAATACCAATCTTAATACTGTATTCATTAATTTTTTAGCAACCTCCCTGAACAGAGACAATTCAACACAATAATGAAAAATTATTAACCTATTGAAAATGTTATGGAGAGACAGGAATGAGCATTGGAATACTAAGAGCAGAAACAACCACATTCTCCATTTCCCCCAAAAGATCTTCTTCTATCCCATCTACCTCGCTTCTCTGCCTTCTCTTTCCCACACAGGCTATATATGGATAGCACGGCTTCTGAAATAACACAAGGACAGAACTTGACTTTGTGAGGTGCACACGTCCATCTTTCTTCAGGCAGACTCCACCCAGGAGGAAGAAAGTGTGGTGAACACTCCGCATATTCACCACGCTGAAAGCCAAAGACCACGGTCAAGGACAACAGCAGGCTGGCCGTCCATCGGATGTTTTCTCTTTCTAAGAATGTGGCTTAGATGTGGAGTGAGCCCTTTGAGTACAGGATGGAAGAAGTATTTAAGAGACTCCAGAATGGAAATTCTGACTATCTCCAAGTCCTTTTAGAATTATTTGCCTCAAGACAGTCATAAAGCTAGTTCTCCAAGGATCATTAAACATTTGGCTGGCACCGAGGAGATCCCTTTGCCTCACTCTAGAGGATGCTGTGTTAACCTCCCAGAGAGGGGCTAAATCGACTGATGGCCCGAGGAGCATTCACTCCAGGTGGCCAGATACTGTCCTTTATGGTAAGCTGGGTTATTAGGAGATACCCTTTGGCTAAAGAGCATCTAAAAATAATGAATAAAAAAAGGTTTTAGGATCTTCATAAAAGCATCACATTACTGATGAGATAAAAAAGAAATATCAGGCCAAAAGCTAAGAGAAAGCAAAAACCCAGAGGTAAGCAGAGCACTCGGAACTACTTTTGTCCTGATGGTATTTGCCAACCTGGTCTGAGACCCTGAGCAGTGGTTTTCACAGACTCTTGGTGTGAGAGGGACAGACACTAGGTCCACGGTCCTCTAAACATCAAAATTTAATGGAAGCCTTCTCATTACGTGGGACTCTCAACAGAGAATTCACCTTCCTGCTTTCACCCCTGGGGAGTGTGAGAAGATTTTACTGGACCAGAAGGAGCAAGGGAGAAAACCAAAATTGACAAGAAGTTGTAACTACAGGTAGTTACTTTTGTGGATTCAAAAGACTTGAGTAGTTTAAGAAATTTTAAATCCTGAATGAAGTTTAAAGTGGTAGCAGACAGAAGGGTACCCACCTATGTAAAAGAAGCAAATTCATATTCTCCTTGTAGAAGGGCACCTTCATTTTAGACCACAGAACATCTCCACAAATAATTTTCTAAGGGCAGTGAGCAGCATATAATTAAAAATATTCAAGCACACAAGGAAACCAAAGGAAGTAACAAAGAGCCACAAAATGACCCATGTAGATGTTAGATTATGGAATTAGCAGTTATAAATTACAAAGCATCCATGCTTAGTGTTTAAAATAGAATTTAGAAATGTCTGCATGGTGGGGTGCCTGGGTGGCTCAGTTGGTTAAGCATCTGCCTTCGGCTCAGGTCATGATCCCTGGGTCCTGGGGTCGAGTCCCGCATCGGGCTCCCTGCTCAGTGGGGAGCCTCCTTCTCCCTCTCCCTCTGCTCCTCCCCCCACCTGTACCCTTTCTCTCTCTCAAATAAATAAATTAATTAAATAAAAAAGAAATATCTGCACGGAGTGGTAAACTATAAAAAGTGTCAGTGGACTTAAAAAATAACTAACTTTAAGTTTTAATCAAAATTAAAAAGTCAGGATCAATGAAACACATTTAGAGGAACAATTAGTGAAGGAGCAAAATAATTTTTTCTAAATGCAAGACAGAATAAAAAAATGAAAACTGGGAAAGATGGGTTGAGAAACATGCAAGAGAATGTTACATAGGAATTCTAGAAAAAGGAAGAGGAAAAAAAAACATCTAGGCAATATTTAAAGTCATGAAAACTAAACATTTTCAGAACCGCCAGACACTTCTGCAGAGATTTGGGAAACGCATCAAATCCCAAATAGGATAAGTAAAACACATCATAGTCAAGTTGCAGAAAACTAAAGATAAGGAGAAAAATCTTAAAAGCAGCCAGAAAAAGAGAGAGAGAGAGAAAAGATTGCCTTTAAAGGAACAGCAGCTCCGCAGACAGCAGATTTTCAACAGCAAACGATGGAAGCTAGAAAAAGAGTGAGAGAGCTTCAGTGCACTGAGAAATAATTTGCCAACCTAGATTTTTGTCTTAGCCAGTGGGAGGGAAAAATTCTTTCAAGAATAAGGACAAAATAAATATTCCAGAGAAATAAACATGGTTAGTTCATCACTAACAAAAGCTCCTAAAGGAAATACTAAAGGATGTACTTGAGGCAGAACAAAAAAATAAAAACTAAATAAAAGATCCTATATGGAATGTTTGAGATCCAAAAAGAGTGATGAGCAAAGCAAATGGCAGAGGCGAATGAACATTGACCACATAAAGTCGTAATTCATAATTTTTGGTTGTGTTTTAAAGGTTGATTTAAAATATATGAAAAAATCAACGTATAAGTAGGTAAGGAGGAATGGAGTTTAAGCATTCTAAGGTTTTTGTATTGCCTGGGAGGAGAGTAAAGATATTGATTAACTTAGACGTTGGTGGGTTACGGGTGCAAGTTGGAAATTTTCTAGGGTAACCATCAAAAGAGTAGAAGCAAAGTGCATATATATTTTTTAAAGATTTTATTTATTTGACAGAGAGAGCACAAGCAGAGGGAGAGAGAGGGAGAAGCAGGCTCCCTGCTGAGCAAGGAGCCCGATGCGGGACTCGATCCCAGGACCCTGGGACCATGACCCGGGCCGAAGGCAGCCACTTAACCGACTGAGCCACCCAGGCGCCCAGCAAAGTGCATATAACTTCCAAATTAGTGTGTGTCAGAGAGATGGAATAATTTAAGACTCAGTGAAACCAAAAGAAGGACACACAGTATAAGCATCCAAGATTACACCATTTCCATCTAGTTTTGATATATGTTGAAGACATGAAAAGAGGAGACTAGAGGAGACTGGCCAACTCAGATGATTCTGCCACAAAGAGTAGAGGCTCTTGACTCCAGCTGTACTAATCAAATTCTCTCACAGGAAGTTGAAAACATGAACAGAGATGACAAGTAAACAGGGCTAAAACACATGATAGAAGCAGCCCCCAAAATATCCATGAGCTCCGGCCGCTGAGGTCCCTGGGGGAGGCCCCTGGTCCCTGTCCCCCTGTCTTTCTCAAGACCTAGCTGGTCAGCTCTTCCTAGCTGTAAGCTCTCCCACGTGTCTCTAATACATTCTGCCACCAATCCCTTCCCCCACATCCTCCTTTTTTTCCCTTGCCTAATTGGTCTTGATTCGCTTGAAACAAAAGAAACCTAACTGATGCCAAGAACCACTGCGGCTCATGCCAGAAGTATCTTCACTCCGTTACACAAAAATCCAAATGTCTGGCACGGATGGTGAGTTGTCTTCTTAAGAACAACAACCTAAGATGCAGCTGGATTCTTTAACTTACATCAAATAGGCAAGATGAGGATCCCCAGGATGTACCCCAGATGGGGTAGGCCTCCCACGGGGAGCCTTGGCTCTTCCTTTACACTCGCTTTGAGGCCCTACTCACCACTATGTCATATCCTCTAAAACACATCTAATACTACAACACATTAATAAGAAAACTGGTGTTCTAGTGAAGATTCTTTGGAGCCTGTGAAAGAGGGGTCACATCCCATACATATCACCAAGCGGAAACTTCATCTGTTACCCCATCAGCCATGTTTCCCCGTCCTACCAAAGAGCCTACCTCTGCCCGTTGCTTCTTTTCTCTTCTTTCTTTTCTCCCACCCAACTTTAAAAGTTATCTTTGTTATCTTAAGAAAGCCAGGATTTAACCAGTTTGTATACACCATTCAGTGAAACCAAAACCCTGGTAGTTAGTGGAACAGCATATCCCTTGGGGTTGGGGATCTTGGCTCTTTTTACCACCTTATCTGATGTGTTCTTCCTCAGTGACCAGAGTCCCTCAAGAGCGGGAACTCTGTAGCACTCCTAGCACCTTGACTAATGGCCTGGCACAGTAGACTTTGCATAAAGAGTTGTTGAATGAATTTCATATATCTTTGTGCACCTTGTAGAGCCTAGAAAAGTGCAACATGTGAAATATGTACTTGACAAGCAGTCCGTGAATAGATGACTGCATCACCTCTATGTAGTTCTTACCACATGTTCTGATGCTGGACTAAGCACTACAGTGTATTCAAAATTAGAGGCAATGAGCTTTTCCAACCAGGGCCAGGCAGAATGGCTCCCACAAAGAAGGGTGGTGAGAAGAAGGGCTATTTTGCCATCGACGAGGTCGTGACCAGAGAATACACATCGACATTCACCAGCACATCCATGGCGTGGGTTTCAAGAAGCGTGTCCCTCGAGCACTCAAAGAGATCCAGAAATTTGCCATGGAGGACATGGGAATTCCAGATGTGTGCATTGATAGCGGGCTCAACAAAGCTGTTTGGGCCAAAGGAGTAAGGAATGTTCCATACCATATTCATGTGCTGTTGTCCAGAAGAACGTAATGGATGAAGATTCACCAAAGAAGCTTTATACGTTGGCTACCTATGTACCTGTCACCACTTTCCAAAATCTACAGACGGTTAATGTGGAGGAGAACTAACGGCTGATGGTCAAAAAAAGGTATAAAACTGCCAAAAAAAAAAAAATTAGAAACATGTGGCTGTCCAGTTTTCCCAACACCATTTGTGGAAGAGACTGTCTTTTTTCCATTGGACATTCTTTCCTGCTTTGTCGAAGATTAGTTGACCACAGAGTTGAGGGTCCATTTCTGGGCTCTCTATTCTGGTCCATTGATCTATGTGTCTGTTTTTGTGCCAGTACCATACTGTCTTGATGATGACAGCTTTGTAATAGAGCTGGAAGTCCAGAATTGTGATGCTGCGGATTAACATAACAATAAAAAATGAAAAAAAACCATAAAAACAAAAGGTGGGTGAAGGTGTAAAAAAAATTAGAAACAATCGAATTAATAGTGTGCATACTAACAGAATAGAGCATTAACTCAATTTATCTATTGATTAAACTATGATGCTTTAGGGCTCCTTGCTAAGGGTGTGGGCCATTTAGAAGAAAGTTTTAAATTGACAAGGGCAGTCTAAATTTCCATTTCAAAGATGGTGGAAAGGTAGATGAGCCATGGGAAGGGCTTCATTTCTGTGGGTAATATCTTTAAAAAATGAGTATTGGATTAAAAATAAAATTTAGATTGTGTCTACACAAGGCCAGAATATTTAATCTAAATAGAATTACCAGGTAAAAATATAAGACACCTGGTTAAATTGGAATTTCAGATAAACCACAAATAGTTTTTAGCATAAGTATGTCCTATGTATTACACGGGACATACTTATACTAAAAAAAATTCATTGTTTATCTCAAATTAAATTTAACTGGGCATCTTATGTCTTTATTTGCTAAATCTAGTGACTCCAAATCTATGGAAAAAACATTCAGTTTATTGTTTAGATAGTTGATCTGCATGTCATCTGGATAAATTAATCTCCTTTTCATATAGATGTTCGGCTATTGTGTAAAGCATTAAAGGCCCACTTTCTCCTATTCTTACATCTCATCACACCTTTTCTCCCCTAGCCATAGTGTTCAGTTGAAATAAAAGATTTTTTGTGCCGTCCCCCACCCCATCACCAGCCCCAGCTCTGAAGAACTTGAGAACCAGAGGTTCTGGGTAATCCATTTATTACTGACTTTCAGTGGAGGTGATATTGATAAAAGGGGTCAACATGACTACTCTGGATATTAAAGATCTCAAAATGTGAAAAAGCTCAAAGTGACAAAAATCCCCTCATCCTTGACATACCTTCCCATCTGAGTCACACAGCCCTGGCCGTAAGGGACCATGCCAGCAAAGCCAATCTTGAGGGATATGTCCATAATTCTTCATAATGAATAATGACCAACGTAGGCAAAGGAAAAAAGATGCTCTCCATATAGCAAATCCACAAATGCTGGGATTCAAGACACAGGGCGTTGGTGAAGGCGGAGGAGAGGAAATGGATCAATATACAGAAGAATTTGTTCAACAATAAAAAAGTGTAGTTGGGCTTGATGCCATTTTTTTGTTGGGGGCCAGATATATACACTTGGAAACTTCATCAACCCATTTTAGTTGGAGGTGAGCTACCTAGATGAAAGTGTGATTCTAAAGGTCCTTTAAGGAATCAATTTCCTGTAAGTATATATTCTAACTGGAATTAGATTGGCCAAGCGGAACTATTAAAAGTCCTGCTTTAAGGGATAGGTAAGAATAAGGTACATGGTTAAAACGACAACCACCCTAAGTGGTGATTACCTCTTTACGGCACTACTGCATAATTCGCATCATTAATATAAATATTAACAACACATGTTTGTTATAAAGTTATTGGACACATGCCTGCTATAATTCTTGGGCTGCCTCCCTGGCTCAGGAAGATTCCTCTTTTCTAAAAAGGGCTCCAGAACTCAAGAGTGAGCTCCTAATAGACGGAGTTCATCCAATCCCCTGGCCACCGCTGATTGGTCCAGGGGCAGACCCTTCGACCCAGGCGGGACCAATCAGAGTACTTCTCTAAGATTTATTTCAAACGTAAACTTGGGAAATCTAAGCTCTCTTTGGAGGCGGAAGCCTGTGCGTGAATCTTGAGAGTTCTCGGTGCCACGCCGAGGCATCTTGACTGCAGCAGGAGAATGGATCCAACACGTAGAGAGAAGTAAAGACGTAGAGCTTGTGTGTGGTTGAATTCAGGCCCTTAGCTCCCAGAGGCCCCGCTGTTCCTTGTACTTCCTACAGCTGTGTGATCTGCCCTGCGCGTTTATCTAATGATTTCTTTTTTGCCTCTGTTAGCTGTGTTCCTGCCATTTGTCATAAAGGATCTGGAATAGCCCAACAGGGTGTGTCAGGTGCTGTGCTGTTGCTAGGGGGCTTTTACCCTGAAGGAGCTCCCAGCTTTGTGTGTCATCCATAATACAGGGTGGGAAGTTATAAATGTTGCAAGAGTATTTAAGAGCTACAAGAAAGCAGAGGTGGGAGGTAATCTCTTCCGGCAGGAGGGTTTAGGGACAACTTCTTGTCTGAGATGGCTTTTGAGCTTGCCTCTAAGGTAAGATAAGATTGGATCATGTGGCAATGAGGGAGAGAAGGCCCTCGAGACAGGGAAAATGACAGGAGCAAAGATTTAGTTGTCAGACAAAATGGGGCATGGGTGGAAAACAGCCACGCCTGGCAGGTCAAATCCTTTAGCAGCAATGGGGGAAACCTGAAGACTTCTAAGCAAGAGAGGAATGTGGTCTTTGGGATAATACCTCCAACACTGGGTTGGAAAGGGGGAAAAGATGGGGGTGTGCAGTTAGGAGCTTATTGCAGTGTTCTGAGCTGAAAACAGTAAATGCTCAATGAGGAGAAGGTTGACAGGGAGTGGAAAGGCAAGGAAGGAAACTCCCAACGATGGCAGATAATTCCAATATTGTCAGTAAAGAAGGATCTCAGGAGAGCAGGGGGCAGAGATGGGTGGGAACCCAGGGAGTGAAGTGAAGGCGGCAAGGGGCTCCGTGAGGGGTAGGAGAAGGGGTCCAAAGTGAGCAAAGCACTTCCAAGGGCCGCCAAAGTCTTCCTTGAGGTTAAATAATAGGAACGAGAACTAAAACCAGTGACCAGCCTCCTCAGTCGGTGGGCTTGCAGGAGAGGAGTAGAAAGTGCAGGGTACAGGTTACCCTGAGTGGGGACCTCATGAAATTTGTGAAAGGGAAACATCGAAGGAATGTTGCAGGGAGAACCTTATAGACATGCTTGAAGCCGGGAACGGCCCACCCAGGGGATTGTGTGACTTGAAAGTGGGAAGTCACGCCTGGGTAAGGATGCAGATAGAGCCAGGAAGACACTCAGAAAACAGTGAGAAGGGCAGTAATAGGACCATTGGTTCAGTGGCATCAAGGGAATGTGAGATCCTGTAGAGCTGAAAGGAGAATTGCAGGCTTCTAAATGGGCAGGGGGTGGGGGGCTGCGGCCGTTCTGTATGATGATCTGTTCGTGTCCTGACAACATAAAATCAGTGGAGATAGAGGTCTCTGTACCTGAGAAGGCTGAGGAACTGTAAGAAGGAGATATCTATAGATGTTTCTAGAAGAGGGAGGAGCAAGAGGCTGGGACATGTGAAGACCATCCTGGACAGTAGTAGACAGGAAGGACTGGGAAAGGTGAGCAGACAGAATGGTGTGGACTTCCACCGAGCTCCCTGAGAGTGGCTGATGGAAGCCAGAGACAGGAAAGAGAGCTGTGGGAGAGGATTAAGGTCTGTCAGTGCGGAATGGGGGAGGGGGGAGATAGCGGGTATGTGTTGGAATGCTGTGTGGGGAGGGGACAGTGTCGTCCTCCAGATAAAGTCAGGTTTTTAATAAGGTGAGGTAAGGAAGGGAGCATCTGAAGTAAAGATGAAGGATATGGGACGGTTTCTTTCCAAGAGATGACTGGCCTCCCCGGGTGCCCTGAGGAGAGCTCACACAGAGCCGTAGAGGGGTAAGAATGCGCGGAGCAAAGATGAGCATGGTGATAATTGTCCATAGTGAGTTTAACAAAGTGAGAGGTGGCTCAAGAGTCACGTTAATGGCAAGGAAGCAGATCTAGGAAGATGGAGTCTCCCAGAATTCTTTTAAAGATTATTTTCACAAGTGGGTATATATTTCCCCTCCAAACCTTGAGACCTTTATTTGCTTAGCAAATCAAGCGTGTGTGTTCATGGGCATACGTGTGTGTGTGTGTGCGCACGCATGCATGTGCAAGATAAGGGCTTCCTGGACCTTCCCTATGTTTGGAGATAGAGGGCCTGCGTCCCCCTTTTTGATCACTGCAGTAGGCGGCTGAGTGTAGAAGATTCTAGAGCAAACAGATGCTTCCCTGACTCTTATTTGGTCTGCTGGAAAAACAAACAAACAAACAAAAGTAATGTCAGGTCTGACTAGGAGCTCAACGTGGTAGCAAAGGTTATCTGAGGACCACCTTAGGAGATAAGCCCATTTTACCTTTATGGCTTATTTCCAAAGCCTCATGACCTGAAGATTATTGCTCCTTTTGTCTTCTCCCTGCAGCATGGATATAAGATAACCCTGTTTCTCTCCTTTTCAAACCCACATGGCAGGGCTTTAAGGTGGCCCCAGAGGCATGGAGTTCTGTTTGGTAAGGGTAGCCTCCTATAATGGGGGAAATTTGGTACAGGTCCCAGAGCTGCGCCAGGAGTCCACGAAGGCGGCCCAGTCTTCAGACCCCTCATGGCACTTGTGCCCCGCATCACTAATGGGCCAGGAGCACGGTGCAATGATTAGGATCTCCAGCTCTATCGCCCCTTGGCTGTGCAATTTTTGGCAAGTTACTTGACTTCTCAGAGCCTTGATGGTCTTACCTGGATGGCCAAAGTGTGACCGTTAACGGACAGGGAGTACCTAATTAGCATAGTACCTGCCACAGAGTTGAGTGAGATACTAACACTATTATTAGAGATTCAGTAAGCTTCCAGTGGAAAGCAGGAGGCAGGCAAGGTGCATGGTGTCACCCAGTCCTTCAGTACTATGAAGATAGGGTTATAGACCAGGATCACCAGGGTGGCTGGGAGACCCCAAGTCTTTGGAGGGGAAGAGGAGCCTTACAAAGCCGGGTGGGGGCTTAGGGGGCAGGGGGGCGGGGAGGGTGGCGTGCCTGGGTTGTTCTGTGTTTCTATAACAACGTCCCGTGGGGCCTTGCTACTGAAAGTGTTGTCTGGACCACAGCACTGGCGTTCCCCAGAATCTAGTTAGACATGCTGGCTCTCAGGCACATACACCTGACCCAAGCTACCGGATTCAGAACCTGCATTCTTAACAAGATGTTCAGGCAATTACTGTGCCTGTTGGACTTCGAGAAGCCCTGCTGTTGGGAGCTGGGGAGTTCTACTGACTCGATTTACTTAACCAGCACAAGGTCATGTTGCTGCTGGGGAGTGACTGAGAGGAGGTGATGGTCAAAGAAGAAAGCTCAGGGCTGGCTGCCCTTGCCGGGAAGGCCACCCATATGAAAAAAGAGTAGGCCAGACCCTTCTGAACATTCCGCAGCGCCTTGTGACTTGAGGCCTCAGGAAAGCAGTTGAAACGCTTTAGGATAGCAAATTAACAGAGTGCCCAGAGCAAAGCACCATAACCTAAGTCAGTCCCCTCCAGGCTGGGTTTGCAAAGTGCCTAGGGCTGTCCTAGAAAATGTGTGTGTGTGTGTGTGTGTGTGTGCGCGCCTGCTCATGTGCGTGTGTGACAACAATCCTCTCCCATAAAACGCATGGTCAGGAAAAAATGTCTGCTTTCTTTCATAAACAGAACCAATGGGCCGGCGTAAAAGGGAATAGTATGTTATTAAGACCTCTTCGGAGGGTACAAAAAGCTCTCTCCAAAGATCGGAAGGGGTTTTTCCTTTCCTGTGAAATATAACTGGTCTCTGGATCCAGTTCTCCCTTCCCTGTGCCCCGTGCCCAACAGCTTTTCTTTCTGCTGTTCTTTTTTTAAACAGAGAACATGTTTTCAGTTGACAGGGTCCACGCTCAGCACCCTCACCAAACATTGCACAAGCGGCCCAGGCCTCTGGCTGCCCCTGTGAATAAACAGGGCAGGGGACACGGGAGTGTTCCAGGAGCAGCCCCAGCCTAGGTCCGCCCAAATGCCCCCACAAGCGGCCTGGCTCGGTCTGAGGGGGCAGGGGGAGCAGAGCCTGGGGCCGCCCCGCGGTGGTGGACAGAGACGTCCGTCCACAACAGCACTCCTCTGGAATCTGCCTTGTGTTAGTCAAGAATGTTCTTCAGATAAGGAACTGAGCAGAATGCAGGCCCTCAATCAAAGTTATCGGAGGCCAGCGGGGATCTTTATCGGGCGGCAGGCAAGGGCAGGCCTGCGCCTGGGACCACGCCGTGGGAAACCCGAAAACGGTGAGGACGCGGCAGTCAGGCCCTGAACTGCGGAAGAATGTGGCCGTGGTGCCTTCTCCGGGATACCTTTGACCTGGAACTGCAAGCAACCACGTCTTTCCCCGTGTAACTCCTCCTCTGAGAATGACCCCAAGGGACTGCAGATTACTTAACAGTTATATTTAGCAAGTCATGGAAGGGACTAGCCTTCCTTTGTCTTCTCCCCCGCGCCTCCCCTCCTGTTTCTTCCTGCCCGCTGACTCTTAACCCCTTCGTAGCGGGAGGATTCCCCCCGCCGGCCTCACACTTCCAGAACAGATAGAATGGGAAGGGTGCCACCGAAGGGCCCAGCTCCCCAAACTTCTCTCTTGGCAGGCGGCAATTCCGCTTTACAAACTTCTCTCCTGGAGCCGGACTAGTTTTTGTCATCCAGTGCTTCCTAAGGAAATGATGCAAGTACCCTTGGGAAGGGAAAGGACTCGAGCTTTTCTTTGATCGGCTCGCAGACTGAAGAATGGGCGCACGTCATGGCTTGCATGGCTTGGGGGGAGAGATGGCGGGCTGGAGACTGAAGGAGGTGACTTCTGGCGCAAACGAGAAGACTGACGACTTCGCTAAACGCACTCAAGTGGAGCGGAAGGAATGGAAAGGGGCATAAACCCACAAGGACCGAGTGAACGCGAGGGAGCACAGGGGAGAGAGTGCATGGCTTCGCCTCAGCTGTGAATTAGAGGGCACGATCGTGGAAACCCCATTGACTGAATCAAAATCTGCGCGCGTGGGCTCCGGATCTCCATCTTCCATCCTCCAAAGGCAACAGTCAATGACTAAGACTGAAACGTGGAGAAATCACGGAGCAGGCTGCTTTTTTAGGAATGCAGAGTAAATACCACGAAAAACAACAACAACAAACGAAACAAAACAAGTGAAAAGAGTAGGATTAGAAGCCAAAAGCAAGCAGCAAGGACTCTTGCCTTCCTTTCCAATGCTAGCGGTGTTTCGTTTTTAGACTATGGGACGCGTGTTTCTTTCCTCATGAAAAAAAGTTAAAATGTAAAAAGGCGCGAGGAAAGAGGTGGAGTGAAAGAGAATGCCTGGGATTTCAGGTGGCCCCCCGGGGCTGGCTCCTGCGGGGTGTTCTAAACCCCGAGCCACACGGAGACTGACTCCGCCACACCCTTGACAGGAGGGCAGAGAGTCCTGCCAGCGCTCCTCCCGAGAAGTGTGACTGACAAGACAGAATTCTCCTTTGTCCTTGTTTGGCTCGCAAGGGGGGCAAACCTGGAGGGAATCGGTGGGCCTGGAAGCTGCACGTCTGCGGGGCGGGGGAGGGGGAAAGAGGGCTTGTCAAAGGCCAGTGCCCAGCGGAAGAATTTGCATCTTCTTTGCTTCCCAGGGACTTCTGATTTTCAAGTTCGCTGAAGCCAACCCACCCGGCCTTCCCGGGCCTGCCCCCGTCGCTCCCCCGACCCCACCCCCCACCCCCCGTTCCGGGACTGCATTAAGGGGCTCAGCGGCCCCTGCAGGGGGCACCGCAGGGCCGGAAGGGCCAACTCGGCTCTGAGCCTCAGCGAGCACGCCACGGGCCCCTTTGCTTGTGTGTGGGGATCTCGCCTAGGTGGGTGAGCAGAGCGTTGACTCTGCAAAACCAGCTCCTCCACCTATTGCCTGGGCACGGCTGCTTGTTAAAGCTAGGAAGCGCAGTAAAACCCAGGACCTGGCCGCTAGGATGCACAGACTAGAACTCAGAAGTTACCACCCGTCAGCATCACACCCACTGGCAAGCATAATGGGGGGAAAGCAAGTTGCAACACCGTGTTTGGGCAGGCCTGGCAAAATGTATCAAATGAGAAGAAAGTGAGATAGTATAAAGTACTGGGCAGGCCTGGCAAAATGTATCAAATGAGAAGAAAGTGGGATAGTATAAAGTACTTAGCAAAGCCCACAAATAGCACCAAAGAAAATATTAGTTATGACTATGACAATAATTATTAGCACCCTCTTTGGCCAAGAAACGTGCTAGAAACTGAGTCATTTACTCTCCTACCACAATACAATGCTTTTCATCTTTTAATTAATTTCTAAAAGCCTAATAAATCCATTGTTTGATTATAAACAAATTCTTGGATTCCAGAGCTTTCAGCTTTGTAATGCATGAGAAATGGAACAGCCAATGTTGCCCAGACAAGCTGAAAGAAGAGTGGCTAAACTTCTCCAACTGGCTCTCTTTGCCGACTAGCTAACTAGATGTTCTGGCTGCTGGTCCTTTAAGGTAATATAATATTCTACTAAGCGAACCTGTCACCTTTTTTATAATCATTCCCCAAGTGCTGACTATTTCGATTGTTTCTTATTTTTCAGATTATTTATGATGCTGCGTGAACATTGTTCACAAGGTTTTTTCCATATTTAAGATTATTTCCTATGTTAGAGTCACTATGGGGAAATATTAAAAGGGAATGAAGATTGTAAAAGGCTCTTGAATTTATTCCCTAAGAATTGTACTAATTTATAGTCTCACTGAGAGTATTCTATTTTCCTGAACTTTTGCTAACATCAAATATTATCATTTTAAAAATAACTTAATTATTTGAAGAAGAAAGTGGCCTTTTCTTTTAACTTATATTTCTTAGATTACTAGTGAGATTGAACATTTTTTTTAAAAAAAATTTTATTTATTTATTTGTCAGAGGGGGGGAGAGAGAGAGTGAGAGAGAGCACGTGAGCACAAGCAGGGGGAGCGGCAGACAGAGGGAGAGGGAGAAGCAGACTCCCCGCTGAGCAGAGAACCTGGCGGGGGCTCATCCCAGGACTCCAGGATCACAACCCGAGCCGAAGGCAGACGCTCAAACGACTGAGCCACCCAGGTGCCCCGAACATTTTCTTAAATGCCTGTTAATTCATTGTGAATTTTCTGTTTATATGCTTAAAGCAGTTGTGCCTACTTGGGACGAAATATGACAAATATAAATATTGACTAGCCTGGGGCGCCTGGGTGGCTCAGTCGGTTAAGCGTCTGCCTTCAGCTCCAGTCACGATCCCAAGGTCCTGGGATCGAGCCCCGCAGCGGGCTCCCTGCTCAGTGGGGAGTCTGCTGCTCCCTCTCCCGTTCCCCCTGCTTGTGCTCTCTATCAAATAAAAAATCAAATCTTTAAAAAATATATTGATTATCCTGATCCTAAAACCTCATACTTTTAATTACCTGGAGTTTTTGCCATTTTTTGACTCCTGGGGAAAAGTGGTAGATTGTAGAGTAAAATCTAACAACATGGATGAAGCTGATGGACATAATGTTGAGTCAATGCAGAAGCCAGATGCAGAAGAGCACATACGGTCTGGTTCCACACAGGCTTCAAGAACAGAAAGAACTAATCTCTGGCCAGAGAGTTCCTCGTAGTAAGTCCCTGACAGGCACTTTGGTTGGGAGAGAGCAGGAGGAAGCATTTTAGGAACTGAAAATATTCTATGTCCTCATATGTGCAATGGAGATATATATTATCATATATATATCTATTTAATTCCTCTAAGATTAATACATTTTACTTTATTTCCATTCTCTATTTCGTGTATATACATACAGGCATACACTTTTTTCCTCATAAACTTGCTCTTAGAACTTCCATGAACCGTGGCACCTGGGTGGCTCAGTTGGTTAACCATCTGCCTTCAGCTCAGGTCATGATCTCAGGGTCCTGGGATCAAACCCTGTGTTGGGCTCCCCACTCAGCAAGGAGTCTGCTTGTCCCCTCCATCCCCCCGCACTTATTCTCTCTCAAATAAATAAATAAAATCTTTTTAAAAAAATTCCATGAACCATCCTAGGGTCAGAGAAGGATCCTGAAGTAATTCAGGGGATTGTCAGTTCCCCTGGGGAATTTGAGGAAGAGGCAGCAGACAGGCTCTTGGGGTTTCCCCCGTGTGAGAAACTAAGAGCAACAAAAGTCTGCTGTGAACACAGAAGAGAAAAAAGCTAGATTTTTCCCAAGGCTGTGAATCAGTTCTGAAATATAACGAGGTCTACAAGATTCTAGTGCTCACAGACCTCAGACAATGTGGAGCAAGGTTCGGAGAGAATGTGATGTCAGAGAAGACTAGAAGTGACTGGGCAGAAAATTGGGAGCCTGGCTGGGCTGATATGTTGGGGTGGAGGTTGTGTGTGGGGTGTATGGGGTGGGGTTTGTTTATGGAAAATCTCAGGTTGGTCTTCAAGGACCCCCCGGGAAAGGAAGGAGGCAAGATGCAGAAACTCCTCCAGGACACAAGAATGAATGTTTAGAATAACAACCTCTCCATCTTGCAAGATCCTCCATTAGAATAAAATTTTGCTGGATTTAGGCAGGGATTTAGGCAGGGAAAGTAATTTAAATGTTGTAGGGGTTTTCACTGATAAATATTGAAATCAAGGTTAACCTTACATAGATATTCAGAAGACGCCTTCCCGAAAGCATCTGGATCACCGAGATCTGGATCTGTTTCCTTAACCATCAGCAATGCAATCTTGAGTGGCTGCTTCTCACCTGGGCCTTGCCATCTTCATGTGGGCTACATATCTCTCAGGTTTTCTCCATCTTTTGCCATTCTATGATTTTATGCAATACATTCCTGGTGAGTATACATTCTATGATTTTATGCAATACATTCCTGGTGAGTATACAAATACTCAGATATCACGGGTACTGACTTTTTGTCCCTGGGACAGGAGTGTACTTTACAACCATAATCCAAGTTGTTCTAAAAGTCCAGTATGGTGAAGGCAGGGGCAAAACAGTCCTGGCTTCCAATGAGCTATTTTCCTGGTGGCCTCCAGTTTAACTTGTTGTTGTTTAAAAAGAAGGGGAAATTGCTGTTCTTAGATTTGATGAAAACTCTAGACCCACTCCATAGACAAAAGCAACATTCACATACTCCAAATTTTGCCGAAAATTTCAGCAATTCATTGATTCCTACAGGTCCATCCATGGAACCAGGTTAAAAAAAAAAAAACCTTTGGACCTGGTGCTGGGTGTTGGAATTTATTAATCTGAGATTCTATTTACCTCAATTCCTGCTCTGTATATCAATCAGAGTTCAGAAAATGATATTAAATTTCAACACACATACTGTCAGATGAGTCTTCAGAGATATTATTTTACGTATACAAGTTAAACACTGATGACTGGAGGATAAATTACTACATTGTTCCTTGGCAGTATGAGAATAAGAATCAAAATCCTTAACAATCTTTTAAAATTTTGACATCTGGATGTGGAGAAATAGGAACCCTCATACACTGTTGGTGGGAATGCAAACTGGTGCAGCCACTGTGGAAAACAGTTTGGAGTTCCTCAAAAAATTAAAAATAGAACTACCCTAGGATCCAGTAATTCCACTACTGGGTATTTACCCAAAGAATACAAAAACCCTAATTTAAAAAGATATATGCACCCTTATGTTTACTGTAGTGTTATTTACAATAGCCAAATTATGGAAGCAGCCACAGTGTCCATTGATGGATGAAGAAGATGTGGTGTATATATACACAATGGAATACTACTCAGCCATTAGAAAGAATGAAATCTTGCCATTTGCAACAACATGGATGGATCAGAGAGTAGAATGCTAAGTGAAATAAGTCAGTTGGAAAAAGACAAATACCATGATTTCACTCATATATGGACTTGAAGTAACAAAAGAAACAAACAAAGGAAAAAAGAGACAAACAAAAAGCCAAACTGTTAACTATAGAGAACACACTGACGGTTACCAGAGGGGA
This sequence comes from Callorhinus ursinus, assembly GCF_003265705.2. Lineage (NCBI taxonomy): Eukaryota > Metazoa > Chordata > Mammalia > Carnivora > Otariidae > Callorhinus > Callorhinus ursinus. The sequence continues at coordinate 28,006,722 of NW_027397079.1, read as the reverse complement.
GGCGGGTGGGGGTTGGGTGAAATAGGTGGTGGGGATTCAGAGCACACTTATCATGAGGAGCACTGAGTAATGTATAGCATTGTTGAATCACTATATTGTACACCTGAAACTAATATGACACTGTATGTTAACTCTACAGGTTTAAAATAATTTTTTTTAATTTTGACATTTGTCCCAATATTCCTTTTCTGGGGAATTTACCCTAAAGGTAAATGATTATGGATGTGGCCAGTGGTTTATCTATAGTTTCATTTCTTCTTTAAAATCTCAAAAAATTGGAAGTAATATATATGTGTAAAAATAATAGAGTAGTTAATGAAATTATGAAGTCTTCATATGACAGAGTACAATGCAGTGATGAAAAGTCATACCAAAGGTTTTCAAATTGTTCCTTTTGGGGTCCCTTCAGAAGGTGACTGTGGGAGATGGCACAGAAGTGGAAGAATTGGAGAGCATGTAGATAAGCTCTGGCCTCCAGAAACCCGTGTTCATCAGATAAGCTCCACTGTCCTGTACTTTAAATATTGTGAGTTTGTGTAAGATTTTATCAGGAAAAAAGAAAGGACTTTGTAAGCTAAAAAAGATTTTAAAAATACAAAGTAATAGAATATTTCATGATGTGGAAGAAAAATATACTGATAAATGAAAAGGCATGTCTTTAAACAGCATTATGAAATTCTAGCAAACTGAATTCAGCAGCATATTTAAAGAATTATGCATTATGACCAACTGCAATCTATCCCTGGAATTCAAAGATGGTTCAACATATGAAAATCAACCATCGTTATATGACACATTAAGAGAATGAAGGGAAAAAAGACCACATGATCATCTCAATTGATGGAAAAAATTGACAAGATTCAATACTCTTTCATGATAAAAAAAAAAAACTATAATCAAACTAGGAATAAAAAGGAACTTCCTCAACATACTAAAGGCTATGTATGAAAATTCCCCAGCTAAGATCATACTTAATGGTGAAAGACTGAAAGCTTTTCCCTTGACATCAGGAATAAGGCCACTTTCACCACTTCTATTGAACATATGACTAGAAGTTCTAGCTAGAGCAATTAGGCAAGAAAATGGGGGAAAAATGTATTTGAATTGGAAAGTAAGTCAAATTATCTGTGATTACAGATAACATCATCTTACATGTAGGAAACCCGAAAAATTCTACAACAACAAGAACAATAACAAAAACCTCTGTGAATGCTGATACACAAATTCAGCAAAATTGCAGGATGTAAGTTCAACATAAAAATCAGCTGCATTTCTATATACTAGCAATGAACAATCTGAAAAGGAAGTTAAGAAAACAATTCCATTTACAATAGTATCAAAAAAATAAAATACTTAGGAATAAATTTAAGCAAGGAGGTGAACAAAAAGTACACTGAACACTGTAAAACATTTCTGAAAGAAATTAAAGAAGACATAAATAAGTAGAAAGACATCCAGTAGTCATGGATTGGAAGACTTAATATCATTAAGATGACAATACTACCCAAAGCAATCAACACATTCAATGCAATCCCTATCAAATCACAATGATGTTTTTTGTGGAAATGGAAAAATCCATCCTAATATTCACATAGAATCTCAAGGGACCCTGAGTATCCAAAACAATCTTTTTTTAAAAAGAAGAACGAAGTTGGAGGACTCACACTCAAAACTTACTGCGAAGCTACACTAGTGAAAACTATCTGGTATTGGCATACGACAGACATATAGACAATGGCATAGAATAGAGAGTCCAGAAATAGCTCTCATATCTACAGTTAATTGAATTTTCCCAAGACCATTAAATAGGAAAGGACAGTCTTTTCAGCAAATAGTACTGGAAGACTGGCTATCCACATGCAAAAGAATGAAGTTGGACCCTACCTTATACTGCATACAAAAATTAACTCAAAATGGATCAGACTTAAAAATAAAAGCTAAAACTGTAAAACCCTTAGAAGAAAACATGGGGGGAACATCTTCATGACATTGTGTTTGGCAGTGATTTCTTGAATACAATTCCAAAAACACAGGCAACAAAAGAAAAAATAAATTGGAGTTCATTAAAATTAAAAACTTTTGTTTATCAAAGAACACTATCAACAGAATGAAAAGACAACCAAAAGAATGGAAGAAAATATTTGCTAATAATATATATGACAAGGGATTAATATCCAGAATATACAAAGAACTCCAACAACAATGACAAAACTGATAATTCAAAAGTGGGCAAAGGGCTTGAACAGATATTTCTCCAAAGAAGATCCACAGTCAATTAACACATGAACAGATACTAAATATCATCAGTCATGAGGGAAATGCAAATCAAAACCACAATAAGATAATATTTTACACCCATTAGGATGGCTATTTTAAAAAAGTAGAAAATAACAAGGGTTGATGAGTATGTGGAGAAATTAGAGACCTTGTTTATTGCTGGTGGGAATGTAAAATGGTGCAGCCACCATGGAAAACAGTCTGGTAGTTCCTCAAAATATTAAAAATAGAACTACCATATGATCCATCAATTCTATTCCTAGGCATATACCCAAAATAGTTGAAAACAGGGACTCAAACAGATATCTGGAAATCAGCATTATTCACATTAGCCAAAATGTGGAAGCAACCCAAGAGTCCATTAACAGATGAACAGGTAAACAAAATGTGGTATATACACAAAATGGAGAATAGTAATCAGCCTTAAAAAGGAATAAAATTCTGATGCATGCAGCAACAGGGCTGGACCTTGAAAATATTATGCTAAGTGAAATAAGCCATACAGAAAAGGACAAATTTTGTATGATCCCACTTATATGAGGTGCCTAAAATAGGCAAATTCATAGAGATGGCAAGGAAAATACATGTTACTGGGTGTGGGGTGATAGGGGAAGGGGGAGTTAGTGTTTAAGAGTTAGGGTTTCTGGGGGCACCTGGTGGGCTCAGTCAGTGGAGCATGCAACTCTTGATCTTGGGGTTGTGGGTTCGAGCCCTGTGTTGGATGCAGATACTTAAAAATAAAATCTTAAAAAAAAAAAAAAAAGGAGTGGGGCCTGGGTGGCACAGTCGGTTAAGCCCTGGACTCTTGGTTTCTGCTCGGGTTAGAATCTCAAGGTTGTAAGATCGAGCCCCAAGCAGGGTTCTGCGCACTCAGCAAAGAGTCTGCTTGAGGCTCTCTTTCCTCCACCTCCCCTCCTGCTCGTGCGCTCTCTCTCTAAAATAAATAAATAAATACATTTTTTAAAGAGGGTTTCTGTTTGGGATGATGAAAAACTTCTGAAAATAGATAGTGGTAATGGTTGTACAACATTATGAATGGACTTAATGCCACTTAATTGTATACTTAAACATGGTTAAAATGGTAAATTTCATATTACATATATTTACCACAACAAACAAATTTAAAAAACAGCATTGTGCAAAATAATTCTGAGTTTAAAAATTAATATGCATGGAGAAAAAATTGGGACAACTTAGTGCCTCAAATTACTAATAGTAATTTTCTCTGGAGGTGAGATTATAATGATTTTTATTTTGTTTTTTATATTATTTCCCTGCTTGACCTCCACAAGCCCTTAGAGCTTGTGGGTCACAATTTTTAAAATTATGAAACAGTTCATGTATGCAAAATAATATGTTACATATGTGAAGATGTAAAGATTAATTTTTAAAATAAGATAATTAAAATATGAAATTAATTGTAAAAACATCATTAGACTGTCACTTATTGCTATGATGGAACCAGAGTTCAGAGTTACCATCCTACTTCAACCAATTAAAACCATGGGAGAGGGCGCCTGGGCGGCTCAGTTGGTTAAGCGACTGCCTTCGGCTCGGGTCATGATCCTGGAGTCCCGGGATCGAGTCCCGCGTCGGGCTCCCTGCTCGGCAGGGAGTCTGCTTCTCCCTCTGACCCTCCCCCCTCTCATGTGCTCTCTCTCTCAAATAAATAAATAAAATCTTAAAAAATAAACAAATAAAACCATGGGAGAAAATATATGGAAAAAAACAAACCAGTTTTTGGGCACTGGAAAACAGTGCCTTGATGGAGATCTCTGAGAGAATGCAAAGCAATGAGATGAGCCCTAAAATTGCCCTCCTTCATATCCGCAGAGAACTTCCAGGCCACAGCATGGGGAGAAGTAACCTAAACACAACCTGAGCTGAGACAGAATTGAGAGCTTGGGAATTCCAAGGCAGCTAGAATTTGCAGGGTGGAGGACTGTAGAGGACAGGGTTGTCTAGAGAGGGCACTTTATAACCTGCCAAAGGTTCTTTAGATTTCTGCGGCCTGCTGATCGTAGAACAATACCTGAAGCTGGAGGAAGTTGATACAGGATTCTTTAACTTATTCTCGAAACTTCTATGCCAGTTTGGAATTGTTTCAAAATAGAAAGGTGTTTTGGGGCACCTCAGTGGCGGAGTCCGTTAGGCGTCCGATTCTTGGTTTCAGCTCAGATCGTGATCTCAGGGTCGTGAGATGGAGCCCCACATCGGGCTCTGCACTCAGTGGGGAGTCTGCTTCAGTTTCTCTTTGCCTCTGCCCCTCTGCAACCTCCCCTCAAAAATAAAGAAATAAATCTTTAAAAAAAAAAAAGGGTAAGGGATGTTAAATGGTATATCATGTTAACAGTAACCAAAAGAAAGCTGGAGTGTCTATATTAATATCACACAAAGTAGATTTCAGACCAAAGACTGTTACCAGAGAGAAAGAGTATCTTTTTATAATTGCAATGGAGTCAATTCAACAAGAGCACATAACAGTCCCAACCATTTGTGCACCTATGGATATTTATTTCCAATATCTTTATATTATAAATACGGAGGGTACAGACTTTTTCAGATAACAAAATTCACATGTGCAATAAAAGGCAATTTTTTTTACCGGTGAATTTTGAGTCTCTCTTGAGTCTCCATTCTCTATGATGTCAAGAGACGGAATACTCAACTCTAGGTGTTTTCAGTCATTTCAGGTTTATACTTCGCTATTTTATACTCTCCTTCACTCTCTACCTCTACAGAGATGTTCCAAGTTCTAGGGGTTGATGTGGGGGTGGCACCTGGTCCTTCATCATGGGCCCACCCAGATCACCGCTGAGGAGTACCATTGCCCATTTGACCTTGTTATCAGCACCTGTCTTCCTGGCATGCACCCTTGATGTCCATATCTTATGACGGTCTCTGGTGGTTGGTCCACACGCTGTACACCTCATTATCATGACCACAGGCTATTGGTGCTGGAGAAGAATTGAAAGGTTACCTCAGGCTGTTTCTACCTAAGCCTACTCCATTGGCTCCTGGGCTTCCAGTAGAAAGTGGGGCATAGAATCCACCTCCTCTTGGATTCCCATACTATATATAGAATCTTACTGTCGTGTGAATGTGAGAGGCAACAGGGTGCAAAGACCACGTTAAGAGGTGAGCAGCATCTTATTCTCTTGGGGCCTTTTTAACTCTCTTCCCCCAGCCTAGGAAATCCTTGTCTGGCCTCCAAGGGGGCTATTAATATAGTCCAATGCCTTACCTACTCTCTTTTCAATCAGTTGTTAAAAGGCACGAATTTTAGATTCTTTCATAGTTTGACACTTAAAAGCCAAATTTTTGAAACTAAAAACTCCTTTATGTCTCAGAATGTCCATGATAAATTTGGGTTTCTATTCTCTCCATGCGCTTCAGGGGTAGATCACTGATTTTGTTTTCTTAGTGGCTTAGACCAATACATATTTATTTTCTTATAGTTCTGGAGGTTGGAAGTCCAACGCAGGTCTCACTGTGCTAAAGGCAAGGTGTTGGCAGTGGTGTGTGTCTTCTGGAGGCTCTAGGGGACGACCTGTTTCTTGCTTTGGCAGCTTCTAGAGCAGCCCACATCCATCGGCTTGGAGCCCCTTCCTCTCCAAAGCCAGTAGTAGCACAGAGCTGAGTCCTGCTCAGGCTGCCATCTCTCTGGTTCTCTCTTCTTCGTCGTCTTTTTTTTTTTTTTTAAAGATTTTATTTATTTATTTGAGAGAGAGAGGATGAGAGATAGAGAGCACGAGAGGGAAGAGGGTCAGAGGGAGAAGCAGACTCCCTGCTGAGCAGGGGGCCCGATGTGGGACTCGATCCCGGGACTCCAGGATCATGACCTGAGCCGAAGGCAGTCGCCTAACCAACTGAGCCACCCAGGCGCCCCACTGGTTCTCTCTTCTGGCTTCCTCTTCCACTTCTAAGGATCTTTGTGATTCCATCGGGTGCAGCAGGGCAATGTCATCTCAAGAACAACTCATTAGCAAACTTAATTCCATCTACAACTTCCTCTTTGCCATGTAACCTAATATGTTTACAGGTTCCGGGAACTAGGGCATGACAACTTTGGGGGTGGTGGTGGGGGGGCTTTGTTCTGCTTACTAGAGTCAGGCCTAGCTTCAGCCAATTAGCACAATCCATTCTGCCGGCTAGAGCCTAATCCTGCTATACAGTCATTGGTATAGTCTTAGAGTGTATAGCCTAATCCAGTCCAATCAGAGTGAACGTCAACCCTAGCTGGGACAGGACTCTCCCTCCACTTCTAGACCTGTACTGCCCAGTATAGTAGCCAGTAGCTACTTGCACAATTGAGCACTTGAAATGCAAGCGGTGTGAATGAGATGTTCTGTAAGTGTAAAACACCCTGAGTATCGAAGACTTAGGACGAAAGAAAACATACGTAAAATATGTTATCAATCATTTTTAAATGATTTCTTGTTGAGATAGTATTTTGTATATATTAGGTTAAGTAGAAAAAATTATTGGAATTAATTTCACTCTTTTCTTCTTGCTTTTTAAATTTTTAAATTTTTTTAAAGATTTGAGAGAAAGAGAGAGAGAGAGAGAGAGTGCGCGTGAGCATGGGAGGAGCCGAGGGTGAGGGGCAAGCAAACAACACACTGAGCAGAGAGCCCGATGTGGGGCTCAATTCCAGGACCCCGAGATCATGACCTGAGCTGCAATCAAGAGTTGGATGCTTAACCAACTGAGCCACCCAGGCGCCCCTCTTCTTGCTTTTTTTAAGTGTGACTACCAGAAAATTTTATTTTATTTTTTAAAGATTTTATTTATTTATTTGAGATAGAGAGCACGAGAGGGAACAGGGTCAGAGGGAGAAGCAGACTCCCCGCTGAGCAGGGAGCCCGATGCGGGACTCGATCCCGGGACTCCAGGATCATGACCTGAGCCGAAGGCAGTCGATTAACCAACTGAGCCACCCAGGCACCTGACTACCAGAAAATTTTAAATCACACATATGGCTTGCATTGTATTTCTACTGGACGGTGCTGTTCTAGATGGTGTAGCGAATAGAAGTGAAGCTTGGGACTACTGTAGCAGTTTTCGTCAGTATGTGAGCAGTTAGGTTTGGATGAAGCTGCTACTGAAGAAGGCAGAGCATAATCTTTCCATTCTAATGTCCTCACAGACTTTGTATGCCCTCCTCTTCAGCCCTACACATCAACACTTCCCCTTCCTCTCAGAGACCGCCTGTGTTAGTGTTTATTCTTCCTAACTTAAGCCAACATTCTATTCTGGAATGTGTAACTCAAATTGTGTTTAAGTCAAAAAGTACAACAAGCATTACATCATCCAGTGAGCAGTGTCCAGAATGCGTTTGCTTGCAAGACAGAGCAGCAGGGAGGGGTGCCTTCCCACTTCCTTCTTCTGGCACCTTCTTGATTTCACAGGCCCTCTGTTTATCTTCAGGACTTTGGAGGACTTGATGTCTCTCCTCAAGCTGCCATTGCCAACTTACTCTCACAGCACACGGCTGCCGGCTCCTTGAAGTTGAAGCTCTGAGGCTTCCCTTGTAGTTCTGCATTTCCTGGCCCTTTCGACTCCACCAGCTTTGGTCTGGTCTGCAACTTCCGCTGTGTAGAATTCTTTTCAATGCTATGGGACTGGGCAAGTTCATGGTCAGTTCCAGCAGCTCCAACTGCTCTGTAAGCCTCCTGTTATTGGTGCCTCCTTCCATTCCGGTGGCGTTAAAGCTGGGTCGGCCTGCACCTAAGCAATGTTTAGGATGCCTTAGAAAACTGCAGACAATTTTTCAAAATTAGAATAAAGCTTTGCCAATAATAATTCAGAAATGCCAGAGGCATAGGGTGAGAACCTCACAATAACAGACACAGCCGTAAAGGCTGAGAGCGAAGGCCCACTGGCGCAGCCACGGGCTCCTGCTTATGAAGTTGTCTCTGCCTGGCAAGCTTTGTGTCCCCAAGCACAATGCAAAATTTTCTGTCTCTAATGTTATATGGTGCACCAGACTCACATTGCCCCAGTTTGCCTTTTTTGCTACGGTGGCATTTTTATGGGGGTGGGGCAGGTGGGGCAGGGAGGAATCACAGATCCGAAATAAGGATATTCTAGGATATTTTCTATTGAATTATATGCTATTTTCTTTAACTAAAAAATTTAAATTGCCTTTTCACAATTCAGGGGTTATCTCATTTGTCAATAAATTTAAAATTAAAGTTATTCAAAGACTTTATAAAGGCTCTATATTACTTAAACAGACACTGTATTAGAAGTTAGAAGTGAGATTTTTGCCAGCATTTGATTGTGTTATGGCCAGGCGCACAGGACTTCAACCATGTGGCTCACACCTCGAACGGGTTCATATGCTGGGAAGAATAGTCAAATGGGAAATAAAGCATGACTTGGTAATAGTTGGCCAAGCCCTCCATACTCCCAAATGTGGGTCGCTTTGGTGGACACGGGTTGGAGAATGTGGCTGAGGCCATGAAGACACAGTGGGACTTTCTCCTCTCTGCCCTCTTGCATCCAAGATGGCCGTGGGCAGAGCAGCCTCAAGCTAACAGGGAGAGAGGAACAAGAACAGAGAGACTTGGCCAGGCTTGACCGCCCAGGAAAACTGACCTTGATCCTTTCTTCTGCTTATTATCTCAGGATGCAGAAGGCGGAAAGGGCCTAAAGCTGCCTGGGAGATGAACCCAGTGCAAAGAGTGCTCACCACAGGGGAGCAGAATGTGTGAGGGGGACGCCATGATGCTGCTGACCTTTAAGGTATAAATGACAACTTCCAAAGTGCTTCACAATGAAACAGGATTTTCCCCTCCCGTTGCGTAAAGCAGAGCTGGGGAGGGGCACACAGAGGAGGAGAAATGTGAGTTGGGGGGAGTCTCCTCTCTGAAAAGCAATACCTAGCATAGGATCTCATACCTAGTAGTAAAGGAGCAGCTATTTGCTATTCGTTTGACTGTTGTGATGGAATGAGCATCTTTATTCTTATTTATTATGGACTTTCCAACTCGTACCTTCAGGTAATGCTTTACTGAGCGTTTATAATTTTTAAGCTATAATATCTAGCTCCTCCCTTCAAAGAGCTTGTAATCTAATTAAGATATACATAAGCACAAAAAATTGTATCCATGAAGATTGACTTAAATGCTGAAGATAATAAGAAAAGGCATAAAGCAGCCGATGGTTAATTGTCTCGTAAGTTATAAGGACAGTACTTACTAAAGCCTTTCCAAGGAAGGTGACCACTGTGAGTGAATGGCCAGGGAAAGGCCAGCGGGGATGAGATTTCAGCTGGATCTTTTTTTGAAAAAAAAAAAAAAAGCTTTTATTTATTTATTTGAGAGTGAGAGAGAGAGAGAGCAGTGGGGAGGGGCAGAGGGAAAGGGAGAAGCAGACTCCCTGCTGAGCAGGGAGCTGGACGTGGGCCTCGATCCAGGACCCTAGGAGCTAAAGGCAGACACTCAACTGACTGAGCCCCTCAGCTGGATCTTATAAGAGAGTAGTTATAAGTTAGAGAGGAGACGAGAGGGCAGCGAGAATGTTCCAAGAAGGTATAGGGAAGACCAAGGTAGATTTCAGAGACTGTGAGTGAAATCGTTTGACCAGAGCAGAGTTCATCAGGGGAACTGCGGAAGGTTGGATTGACCGGTTATGTTGGCACCACATTTTGAAGGAGTTTCCACGCAAGGCTAAGGAATTTGAACTTTATTTATAGGCAATGGGAAGCCATTCAAGGCTTCTAAGCAGAGTAATGACAAAATCAAACTGCAGTTAAAACCAAGTCTTTGGAAACTAATGCTCAGAAGTAATGACATGGTAGTGTTAGGACGGTGGGTATTTTTTCCTTCTCTATTTTTTTTTAAAGGTTTTATTTATTTATTTTGAGAGGGGGAGGTGCAGAGGGAGAGGGAGAGAGAGAGAATGAATCCCAAGCAGACTCCAGGGCCTGATCCCGTGAGTCCGAGACCACAACCTGAGCCGAAATCAAGAGTGGGACACCCAACCAACTGTGCCCCCCCGTTTTACAAACATTCTACAGTGATCTAATTTTTCTAATTCAAAATTATAATCAAGTCTTTTCTTACTAAAAGTAGAAGTAATTTTCTTCTTGGTCTCTCTGTGCTGTGTTTCCTCCTCCAGAGCCTTCTCGGTTTTAGGTATTTGTTTTTGATTTGCAGTAAGTCGAGGTGTCACACTAACTTTCTGTCAGAGTGTGGACAGCCCCATACCATAGGCATAGGATCTCCACCGCACTTAGCTAGAGATTCCCTTGACATAAGAGGTCATGAGTTGCTCCTATAAACACCGATATAGAAAAATTTGTTTTTTGTTTTTTTTTTAGAAAAGTTTGTTTTTATTCCTCCATAATCTCATCAGAGGAAAAGAGGAGACGTTTTTAATTCAGTCCATTTTCCCCCTGCCCCAAACACATAGAGAGGACTCCTGGGCTTCTTCCTGGACTCCTTTCCCGGCACGTGGTACAAGGTTCCCTCATAAGATGCTATGTTGGTACCTTACTTTCTACTCAGTTTATCATTCTTTTCTACTTAGCTTCCTTCTTTTCATCCCCATGGGCTAATAGGAAAACATCCTTGCAGACAGATCCCAGAAATAATGTTTTACCCGCTCTCTGCACATACTCAGCCCAGTCGGGCTGACAAATAAGATTAACCATCACACACCCAGCCACAGAGGGGCTCAGTGATAGTTACCCCTCTACCTATCCCTGATCCTGTAGCGGCCTGCTGGCAACCGGGCTGCCCAAATGACTCTAGTCATTTCAGTGAGAACCTCAGGCTGCTTCATTCCCTGCTTTACCTCCTTTCAAGTGTGCCTACCTTGGACCTCCAGGTGTCTGTTGTTTGCCCACCGCTTTGGAGATGACAGAAAATGGAAGCCTCGTTGGGTTTTACAGTAAAACGGGAGACGTCTATTCTCCCGTCTATCTCCTTCCCAGCTGACAAGCACATATCTCCAGAAGACCCCAAATTGGTGTTCCTAAATAGTAGGAGTTTTAGGGTCTGGGAGGCTCCAAGGAAAAACTATGCAATGGAATGTTAAGTAGGACTTCTATCAGACTAGAATTGGAGCTCAAAGGCCGAAAGGTGAAGACAGGCGGAGCTAATGCTAAGAGATCTTGCCAGCAGCTGGGACCACACACGCCCTCCAGAGCTTACCGAGAGGGCGTAGAACTGACTCTGCTCCCATCACTGTCCCACCATGGATTCTATCAGAAAACACTGGGGAGAGGTTCAGGATTCGTAATAAATGGTGATCCTCTCCCCACCCTCCAAAGGAAGGAGGTGCTTCTGTTCTTTGAATCCAAAGGAACAGAGGGTGCCTCCCACAGCCTCACTCACAGGCAGTGAAGGTGCCCAGGGGAAGCCGCACTTTGGGCCAATTTCTTTTAAAGATTTTATTTATTAAAAAGGCCAAGCAAGAGAGAGAGCACGAGCAGGGGGGAGGGCAGAGGGAGAGTGAGAAGCAAACTCCCTGCTGAGCAGGGAGGCCCAGCGTGGGGCTCTATCCCAGGACCCTGGGATCATGACCTGATCATGACCGAAGGTAGACGCTTAATCGACTGAGCCACCCAGGTGCCCCCTGCCCTTGGTTCTTTGAGACAACCTATGATTTTATTTTTTCCCTCCTTTCTATTTATGCTAACTCAGGTGCATCTTTACTACCTGTGCCCAAAGAACTTTAACTGATAAGCCAGTAGGAAGATCTATTTTTCTTGATAAAAATTAGTTAAAAACTGCATATTCTTTTTTTTAAGATTTATTTATTTATTTGAGAGAGAGCGCACAGGCGCGCACATGAGCGGTGGGGAGGGGGGCAGGGGGCAGAAAGAGAGAGGGAGGGAGAAGCAGACTCCTCACTGAGTGCAAGCCCGATGCAGGGCTGGATTTCATGACCCTGAGATCCTGACCAGAGCCAAAACCAACAGTGTGATGCCTAACCGACTGAGCCACCCGGGCACCCCACTCATTGATTCTTTATTGTTGTGCTTCTTCATCCAAAGCAGAAACTTTGGTTTTGAGAAATTGCACAGCTCTGTTAGAAAATGGACATTTTTGAACTGCTAACGATATTTGTCCGATGGCAATCATAAAACTGCTTCCTTAGCATCAGTCTTTCTATGGCAACTAAGCATTAACCCTTCAACTGAGCATTCTCATACAAAGACATAATGAATCATTACTTGTGTCATGTTGGAGCACTGGGCTTGGCACATAAAGGTAGGGTTCACATCCCATTTATGATCCGTGTGCCTCTGGATAAGTGTGTAAGGCCTCTGGCCCTCAAATCCTCCATCTATTACAGAGAAACAATTCCTTCCACACAATGTTGTTGTGACACTTAAATGAACTGCTACACGCCAACGCACTTTCTAAATCGTAAAGCTCTTACAAATGTGAATCCTCAATACTGAATATTTGAACGGCTGTGTTGAAATGTGGTAGAAAACACAAGGCAGAGAAGGAAGACAAAGGAAACACTGTCAGACAATGGGCTCACAAGTGGAGAGCTAAAACCTCGATGGAAAATTCTCTTCTCCACCCAGTTAATCTAAAATCAGAGTGACTATAATAACCGAAGTGAACTCCTTCTTCATGTTTACACTAAGGTAAGAGAAGTAATCTTGTTCTTTCCTACAATCCAGTCACGCAAACACGGGCATAAACAGAAATTCTAGCGTGCAGACTCAAAACCATGTTTCTGTCGTTTGAGCTCAATGATGTGTGTGGCACATCATCTATATACACAAACACTTCTGTGGACGTGCATAACACCCCATATATGGTAGACACATATTTACATAGACTTCGAGGATTCCAGAGTGAGAGGCTAAGATCCCTGGGAGTTCGGGCATAATCGGGCACATCCGAGGAGCCAGGATGGGAGACCACCCAGGATCTATTGACGTGAGGGCCTGAGCTGGTGCACACGAGGGACAATGATGGGACACGCTGGACAGAGAGTAGACCCCCAAGAATAAAATCACCAGCCTTCGGGAATCAGGAATCCGTTAAACCTTCCCTGCTCCAGACAAGTGTGTCCGAGAAGAAGAGGAGCTATAGGTACAAGCCTGTTGGCCCTGGAACTGCACTTCGGGGTGTAAGGGAGGGCCAGTTCCCTACAGTGTGCTGCACTGGCCTCACCCCGATGTCCTCAGTACCCCCTCTTGTGACCAAGAACTAAGAAGACAGCTGTATCCCCAGAGTCCGTGTGGGCCAAGTCAGAGTGTAAGAGAAAATACCCCTGGAAGTCACTTCCTCCTCACTTCCATATGGCGCTCAGTTATTTATTTATTTATTATTTTTGGAAGATTCTTATTTATTTATTTGACAGAGAGAAAGCACAAGCAGGGGGAGCGGCAGGCAAAGGGAGAGGGAGAAGCAGGCTTTCCACTGAGCAGGGAGCCCGACGTGGGGCTCAATCCCAAGACCCTGAGATCATGACCTGAGCCGAAGGCAGCCGCTTACCCGACTGAGCCACCCAGGCGCCCCATGGTGCCCATTTATTAAGAGCCAATGAGGTGGGGCGCCTGGCTGGCTCAGTCCAAAGAGGCTGTGACTTTTGATCTCGGGGTTGTCAGAATTGAGCCCCACATTGGGTATAGAGATTACTTAAATAAATAAAACTTTAAAAAACAAACAAACAAAAGCCAATAAGGCCCATGGAAATAGGAGAGAACTGGGGCAGTACCTGCCCATTATGATCTGTCCCGCTGACCCCTCCAGCTCTCGTCTGCCTATTTCTCTCCAACTCTGTGTGTCTGGCCCGTGCCCATGGCCACGTCCTCCCGGCCCGAGGGTGAGGCTGAGACTCAACTCAAACGCAGAGGTCTGCGCTCACTCACTGTGCCATAGCCTCCTGGTGCACCGTGACCCCTCACCGTGGTGATGTGGCCCTAACAGGGCAGGCAGGGAGATACTTTAATGCAGAAATCATGTCACCTCTCGGCTCAAAACTCTTTAATGGCTTCCTGTCACAGTCAGAGGAGAGTCCCTGCAACCTTCTGTCCCCATCTCCTTCGACTTCTCCTACCTTCAGAGGGGATCCAGGTTCTGTGGGGCCGGAAGCTTATACAGTGTGGTGGAGGGCTTTTTAAGAGCTATCATACAAAATTATGTATGTGCACAGATATTTATTTACAACGTGAAAACAAATCACAACAAATTAAAAATCTTCCCAACTCAATTTCCCCTTAGCTGAATCCCCCAAATGCTGAATGTCAAATGTCCAACACTGTCCCACTTGGGGGGCAGGTGTCATGGAGGGACACTGGGCTGGGAGAGAGCAGTCCTAAGCAACCACAGTTGAAAGAACTTGGGTATGTAAATTTTACAAAATGTGTGACCATGTGAACACACTGCTAGGCTTCTCTCAGGGCTTGGGGGTGGGGGACCAGTGCAAGCCAGGGGCCCTGCCTGGGCCCTTTCTTGCTCTGGCCATGTGGGCTTCCTTTGAACGTAATCACCAACTCATTCCCTTCTCAAGGCTTCATCCTTGCCGTTGGCTCAGCCTGAGCAATCTGGAGGGTTTCCTTGCTCATGTACCTCAGGTCTCTGCTCAAATGCCATGTGTCAGAGAGTCCTTTGTAGACCTTCTATATGAAAAACAACCTCAAATCCATTTTCTGTCCCTCTTGCCCTGCTTTATTCCTCTCCCTGCACACATCAGCACCCGATTTGCTATCTAGTTGTTTGCTGGCAGTCTCCCCCCGCCTAGAATGTGAGAGCAGAGACTCTGTTCACTTCACTGCTTTATCCCCGGCACCCATCATGGTGCCTGGCACATAGTAAATGATGAGTAAATCCTTGTTGAATCAGTCCATTTATTTTTAGACTTTATTTTTTTTAAGCAATGTCTACGCCCAGTGTGGGGCTTGAACTCACAACCCCGAGGTCAAGAGTCACATGCTCTACTGACTGAGCCAGCCAGGTGCCCCTGAATCAGTAAATATTTTAATAATTGTAAGTATTATTTTGCAAGTGCTTGTTGACAGACCTCTTTTTGCTGGTATGATTCTTGAGAGCAGGGGACTTATCATCCCTACATTTATTTATTCAACAAAGGTTTCTGAGCACTGTATGTGTATTACTAGTCTGCTAGAGCTGCCATAACAAAATATCACAGACAAGGCAGCTTAAACAACAGAAATTTATTTTCTCACCGTTCTCGAGTCTGGAATTCCAAGATCAAGGTGCCATGGCCATGAGGGTTGGTTTCTGGTGAGAGCTCTCCTTGCAGCTTGCACGGTGCCTTCTTGTTGCGTGCTCATGTGGCCTTTCCTCTCTGTGCACCCACGGGAGAGATCTCTGTCTCCCCTGAGTCTCTTTCGTTCTCTCTCTCTCTCTCTCTTTTTTTTTTTTTTAAAGATTTTATTTATTTATTTGAGAGACAGAGAATGAGAGACAGAGAACATGAGAGGGAAGAGGGTCAGAGAGAGAAGCAGACTCCCTGCTGAGCAGGGAGCCCGACGTGGGACTTGATCCCAGTACTCCAGGATCATGACCTGAGCTGAAGGCAGTCGCTTAACCAACTGAGCCACCCAGGCACCCTCTCTCTTTCTTTTTTAATTTTTACTTTTAAGTAGCCTCCACGCCCAGCATGGGGCTCAACGAGGGACTTGAACTCACGACCCTGAGATCAAGACCTAAGCTGAGATCAAGAGCTGGACACTTAACTGACTGAGCCCCTTTTCTTATCGGGACACCAAGCCCATCAGATCATCCATGACTCAACCTTAATCACCTCCCTACAGGCCCTATCTCCAAACACAGTCACATTGGGGGTTAGGGCTTCAACATGAATTTTGAGGGGACACAATTTAGTCCATAACCCCATGTCAGGTGCTGGAAATGCAATACGACCGAACCAGCCCTGACTCCAATCCCTAGGGAATCTGCAGCACATATACTACAAAAAATAAAATCTGATTGAAGATGCTCAAGATGGGAATATGCTGAAGACAGAGTCAGAAAGGACTATGGGGGGGGCACCTGGGTGGCTCAGTCAGTTGAGCGGCATCTGACTCTTGGTTTCAGCTCAGGTCATGATCTCAGGGTTGTGAGATTGAGCCCCGCATCAGGCTCGAGATTGTCTTTCCCTCCCTCTCTGCCCTCCACCCCCCCTCAGCTTGCTCACTCTCTTTCTCTAAAATAAATGAATAAACAAAATCTTAAAAAAAAAAAGAGGGGTACCTGAGTGGCTCAGATAGTTAAGTGTCTGCCTTCGGCTCAGGTCATGATCTCCAGGTCTTGGGATCAAGCCCCACGTTGGGCTCCCAGCTCAGTGGGGAGCCTGCTTCTCCCTCTCCCTCTGCTTCTCCCCCTGCTTGTGCTGTCTCCCAAATGAATAAATAAAATCATTTAAAAAAAAAAAAAAAGAAAGGACTATAGGAAGCAGGAGATACCAGTAACAGCAACAGTAATAAGAGCAATATTCATTTCATTCTTCTGTGTGCCGGGCATCATTACAAATAAGAAACAACAGGTAGGTACTATCATCCTCACTTTACAGCTGAGTTACAGAGAGGATGCCTGCTTTGCCAAGTTCACACAACTAGTACATGGCAGAGATAGGATTCAAACCCAGGGAGCCTGCTCCCAGAACCGATGTGCTATAGAAGGTCTGAGAACTGCCCCATAGCCCTCACCTTACAGAGGAAGACCACAAGACAATAACAACTATGTGGCAAGCTGATGATGTCAGTATTAGTGACAAGGTATGCAAAATTATGGACTGTTACGCTGACCACTCCCAGTGCGTCAAGGACCACTGGTGATGATGGCATTCATGCCTTTGGACAGTCTCCTCCCACGCTGACTCCGCACTCGGCCTTCTTTGTTTCTTTTTCTTTTTTCTTTTTATGGGCTTGGCTTTCTTTCTTTCGTTCTTTCTTTCTTTTTTAATTTTTTTATGGGCTTGGCCTTCTTTTTTTCTTTTTCTTTTTATGGGCTTGGCTAAAGAGACATATTGGGACACAAGTAGAAGCTTGATACATTTACACATTGGGGCTTACCCTATTGGAATCCAGATGCCCTGTAAAGAAGTTTACCCCCCTAAAAAGAGGTTGTAGTCTTCCAGCTATCCCTGTAGATTGAGGGTATCTTAGACTCTCCAGCTCCAGCCAACCCACCAGCTAAATGCCGTTTCCTCTTTTTTGTTTTTAAACCAAATATTTATTATTATTATTTTTATTTTAAAGTAAGCTCTATGCCCAACGTGGGGTTTGAACTCATGACCTTAAGATCAAGAACTGCATGCTCTACTGACTGAGTCAATCAAGTGCCCTTAAATGCAGCTTCTTGACTGAGCCCAAGCAAGACCAGCAGAAGAACCATCCAGCCAAACCACAAAATCATGAGAAATAATAAATGGTTTTGTTTTAAGCCACTAAGTTTTGGGATGGCTTGTTAAGCAGTAATACATAATGGATACATTAATTCCTCTTACTAAGATCTGTTTTCACTTAGAATACTTCTGATACCAAATGTGTGGGCTTTTTTTCCCCTACACCAACCACTTCTCCAACTCTCCAGATGCCAACTGGGTTTCCTAAAATTTCATTTAATTCTGATCCTCACTCCTCAGAGTTAGCACAGACCCCACAGGTTAAGGGCTCAGTCCCATAAGACTGCTCTAACTTCAGAGGCACGTTGTAAGTCCAGGCCTCCTATAATTAGCTGGTCAGCTACAAAGTCAGGGGTGCGGTGGGGGGCAGTTCCCACAACCTCATTCTCAGGCTTGATAATTTGCTAGAATGACTCAGAGAACTCAGGAAAAATGGTTTACTTACTATTACCAGTTTCTTATAAAGGGTACAACTCAGGAATAGCCAAATGGAAGAAATGCACAGGGTAGGATATGGGGATGGGCGTAGCATGGAGCATCTGTGCTGTCTCCGGGCTGGCCACCCTCCCAGCACCTCGTTGTGCTCACCAACCCAGAGGCTCTCCTAAGTTTAGGGGTTTTATGGAGGTTCCATCACATAGGTAAGACTGATTAAATCACTGGCTACTGGTGATTAACTCAGTCTCCCCAGAGGTCACATGGTTGGTCCCTCTGGCAATCACCCCCATCCTAAAGCTATCTAGGGCCCCACCAAGAGTCACCTCGTTAGCATAAATTCGGGCATGGTTGAAAGAAGCTTATTACGAAAAGAGAGCTACAAGCCAATATCTCTGATGAATAAGGATGCGCAACTCCTCGACAAACTATTAGCAAACCAAATCCAACAATATATTAAAAAAAATCATCCACTATGATCAAGTGGGATTTATTCCTGGGTTGCAAGGGTGTTTCAATATTCACAAGTCAATCAATGTGATACATCACTTCAACAAACGAAAGGATCAAAAACCATATGATCATTTCAATAGATGCAGTAAAAGCATTTGACAAAGTACAACATCCGTTTGTGATAAAAACCCTCAACACACTTCAACAAAGTACTTTTAGAGGGAACATACCTCAACATAATAAAGGCCATATATGGAAAACCCACAGCAAACATCCTCCTTAAAGGGAAAGACTGAGAGCTTTTCCCCTGAGGTCAGGAACAAGACAGGGATGACCACTCTCACCACTTTTATTCAACATGGTACTGTAAGTCCTAGCCACGGCAATTAGACCAAGAAAAGAAAATGGGGTGCGGGAAAGGAAAAAAGAAAAAAAAAAGGCATCCAAATTGGTAAGGAAGAAATCAAACTTTCACTATTTGCAGATGACATGATACTGTATGTAGAAAACCTTAACGACTCCACCAAAACCCTACAAGACTGATGCATTAATTCAGTAAGTTCTCAGAACACAAAATCAACGTACAGAAATACATTGCATTTCTATACACTAATAATGTAGTAGCAGAAAGAGAGATTAGGAAAAAAATCCCACTTACAGCTGAACCAAAAATAATAAAATACCTAGGAATAAACTTAAACAAGGAGGTGAAAGACCTGAGAACTATAAAATGTTGATGAAAGAAACTGAACACAACACAAACGAATGGAAAGATATTCCATTCTCATGGACTGGAAGAACAAATATTGTTAAAATGTCTATACTACCCAAAGCAATCCACACATTTAATGCAATCCCTATCAGAATACCACCAGCATTTTTCACAGAGCTAGAACAAACAATCCTAAAATTTGTATGGAACCACAAAAAATTCCCAAATAGCCCAAGCAATCTTGAAAAAGTAAAACAAAACTGGAGGTATCACAATTCCAGACTTCAAGTGATAATTTCAAAGCTGCAGTAATCAAAATAGTATGGTACTGGCACAAAAACAGACAAATAGTGAGTGGAACAGAAGAGAGAGCCCAGAAAAAACCCTATGATTATATGATTGATTAATCTTCAAGAAAGAAGGCAAGAATATGCATGGGAAAAAGTCTCTTCAACAAATGATGTTGGGAAATCTGGATAGCTACACGCAAAAGAATGAAACTGAACCACTTTCTTATACCATACACAAAAATAAACTTAAAACCTAAACATGAGACCGAAAACCATAAAAATCCTAGAAGAGAGCACAAGCAGTTATTTCTCTGACATCAGCCCTAGCAATATTTTTCCTTTTTTCTATTTTTAGTGTTTTTGTTTTGTTTTTCAAGGGAGAGGGTGGGGAGGGGCAGAGGGAGAGAGAATCTTAAACAGACTCCATGCCCAGCACAGAGCCTGACACAGGGCTCCATCCCACACCTCTGAGATCATGACTGGAGCCCAAATCAAGAGTCGACACCAACCAGTTGAGCCACCCAGGCGCCCCACCTAGCAACATTTTTCTAGATATGTCTCCTGAGGTGAAAGAAACAAAAGCAAAAATTAAAATAAATTATTGGGACTATAACAAAATAAAAAGCTTCTGCATGTCAAAGGAAACAACAAAACTAAAGAAACAACCTACTGAGTGGGAAGATATTTGCAAGTGACATATCTGATAAAGAGTTAGTATCCAAAATATATAAAGAACCTATACAGCTCAACACCAAGAGAACAAACAATCCAATTAAAAAATGGACAGAAGACATGAACAGATATTTCTCCAACAAAGATATATAAATGGCCAACAGACCCATGAAAAGCTGCTCAACATCATTAGTCATCAGGGAAATGCAAATCAAAACCACAGTGAGATATAACCTCACACTTGTCCGAATGGCTAAAATCAACAACACAGGAAATAAGTGTTGGCAAGGATGTAGAGAAAGGGAAATCCTCCTACACTGTTGGTGGAAATGCAAACTGGTGTAGCCACTGTGGAAAACAGTATGGAGGTTCCTCAAAAAATTGAAAATAGAACTACCCTAGGATTTACCCCAGTAATTCCACTACAAAAGAATATAAAAACACTAATTCGAAAAGATATTTGCACTCCTGTGTTTACTGCAACATTATTTACAATAGCCAAATTATGGAAGCAGCCAAAGTGTCCATCAATAGATCAATGGATGAAGAAGAGGTGGTGTGTGTATATATACAACATATATACACATAAATATACACATACACACAGGCACATAATGGAATATTACTCAACCATAAAAAAGAATGAAATTTTGCCATTTGCAACAACATGGATGGATCCAGACAGTAGAATGCTAGGTGAAATAAGTGAGTTGGAGAAAGACAAATATCGTATGATTTTACTCACATGTGGAACTGAAGTAACAAAACAAACAAACAAAGGAAAAAAGAGACAAAAAAAAAACCCAGACTCTTAACTCTAGGGAACAAACTGATGGTCACCAGAGGAGAGGTGGGATGGGGAATGAGTGAAATAGGTGAAGGAGATTAAGAGGACACTTATCTTGATGAGCACTGAGTAATGTAGAGAATTGTTGGATCACTATATTGTACACCTGAAACTAATACGACACTATATGTTAACTACAGTGGAATTAAAATTAAAAAGATTATGGTGAATAAAGGAGTCAATCACAAAATGCTATATATTGTATGATTCCATTTCTATGAAATGTCCAGAACAGGTAAATCCACTGAATCCAGAGAAGAGTATTGTTCTCCAGAGCCTGGGCTGGCGGGGAGGGGGGTGGATGGGAAGAGGGAAGGGAAAGGAAAGAATGGAGAGTGACTGCCAATGAGTACAAGGTTTCTTTTTGGGGTGATGATAATGATCTGAAATTCAACAGTGATGATGGTTACACAGCTCTGTGAATAAAAATCACTGAACTGTACACTTCATAAGGATGAATTTTATGGTATGTAAATTACATCTCAATAAAGCTGTTTTTTAAAAAAGAAAGCAGGAGTAGCTATATTAATATCAGATAAGGAAGACTTCAGAGGGCGCCTGGGTGGCTCAGTTGGTTAGGCGACTGCCTTCGGCTCAGGTCATGATCCTGGAGTCCCGGGATCGAGTCCCGCGTCAGGCTCCCCGCTCAGTGGGGAGTCTGCTTCTCCCTCTGACCCTCTTCCCTCTCGTGCTCTCTATCTCTCATTCTCTCTCTCTCTAATAAATAAATAAAATCTTTAAAAAAAAAAAGGAAGACTTCAGAGCACAACTATCACCAGTGACAGAGAAGATTAGAAAGAAGAAAGAAGAAAAGAAAAGGAAGGAAGGAAGAAAGGAAGAAAACTTGAAAATACTTCTGAATGGAATTGTTTTTTGTATGTACTGATGTGGTAAAACTAACTTGTCAATCTATAATCATTTAAAATGTAATTTTAAGGGTTTTTTTTCCTCTTTCACATTCTCAAAAGTATTCGGGTTGGTTTCATTAATTTTCTGGTTTTTTTTAAAGATTTTATTTATTTGAGAGAGAGAATGAGAGAAAGAGAGTACATGAGAGGGGGGAAGGTCAGAGGGAGAAGCAGACTCCCCGCTGAGCAGGGAGCCCGATGTGGGGCTCGATCCTGGGACTCCAGGATCATGACCTGAGCCGAAGGCAGTTGCTCAACCAACTGAGCCACCCAGGCGCCCCATTAATTTTCTTTTTTGTTTATTCTTTATTTCAGTTATTTCTGTTCTAAACTTTATTGTTTCCTTCCTTCTTCCCCTCTCAGCACTGCTTCAGTTTCGTCCCATAAATTTTCGTATG
This sequence comes from Callorhinus ursinus, assembly GCF_003265705.2. Classification (NCBI taxonomy): domain Eukaryota; kingdom Metazoa; phylum Chordata; class Mammalia; order Carnivora; family Otariidae; genus Callorhinus; species Callorhinus ursinus. The sequence goes on along the minus strand of NW_027397079.1, from coordinate 27,984,379 downwards.
TTGCAAATCTTTGTTTTCATTCATTTAAAACTATTTTTTTAAACTTTTCTTTTGATTCCTTCTTTGACCCATTGGTTATTTAGGAGTGTGTTAATTTCTATGTATTTGTGAGTGTTCCAAATTTCTTTCTGTTATTGGTTTCCAATTTCATTCCATTGTACTCAGAGAACACAAAGGTACAAAATACCTTTATTGGTGTTCTTTCTTTCTTTGTGTGGATTGGAGTTATTGTCTAGTGTCCTTTCATTTTAACTTGAAGAGCCTTCTTGAGCATCTATTTTAAGGCAGGTTTGCTAACAATGAGTTCACTTACTTATTTTTAAAAAACCTCTGAATATCTTCATTTCTCCTCCATTTTTTAAAGACTTTTATTTTTTTACATAATCTCCAGACCCAATGTGGACTTCAACCTACAACCCCAAGATCAAGATTTGCACGCTCTACTGACTGAGCCAGCCAGGCACACCCTCCTCCATTTTTAAAGGATAGCTTTGCAGTTGTTGACAGTCTTCCCAGCACTTTGAATATGTCACTGCATCTCTCATCTCATAGATGAGAAATCATCTATTAATCTTACTGAGAATTCCTTGTATGTGATGAGCCAGTTCTCTCATGCCACTTTCAAGGTTCTCTCTTTGGCTTTAGCTTTCAATAGTTGGATTTTGATGTGTCTAGGTGTTGATCTCTTTGCGTTCCACTTGGAGTTTGGTAAGGTTCTTGGATTTATAGATTAATGTTTTCCATGAAATTTGGCAAATTTTTGGTCATTACTTCTTCAAATTATTCTTTATGCCCCTTTCTCTCTCACCCCTCATTTGGGATTTCCATTATGTGCATGTTGGTTTACTTGATGGTAGCCCACAGTTCTCTGAGGCTCTGTCCATTTTTCTTCATTTTTTTTTTCTTTCTGTTCCTCAGATCAGTTATCTCAATTTTCCTGTCTTCAAGGTTGCTGATTCTTCTGTCTGCTCAAATCTGCTGCTGTGCCTCTTAGTGAATTTTTTATTTGTCATTGTATTTTTCAACTTCAGAATTTCTATTTGGTTCATTTTTAATAATTTCTATATCTTAAATTGATATTGCCCATATGTTTTCATATTGCCCATATTGTTTTCAAAGTTTTCATTAGTTGTTTAGACATAGTTTCCCTTATTTTTTTGAACATATTTATAATGGCTGGTTTAAAATAGTTGCCTAGTAAGTCCAACATCTGGACAGGGGCAGTTTTTATTAACTGCTTTTCTTTCTGTTTATGAGCCATACTTTTGTGTTTCTTTCTGTCTCCTAATTTTTTGTTGAAAACTAGGTATTTTAAACACTCTAGATATCAGACTCCCCCTCTCTAGCATTTGGTTTTGTTGCAGTTTCAGCATTGCTGTTTGTTTGCTTCGTGATTTTCCTAAACTAATTTTGCAAAATCTGTATTTTTTGTCATGTGTAGCCACTGAATTCTTGGCTCACTTAGCTTAGTGGTCAGGTGGTGACTGGACAGATATTTCTCTAAATTCTCTAAACCAGTATATCTCCCAGCCTTTGCTGTGGGGTTCTGTGTGCATGTTGGGGCTCACTATAAAGGCTCCAGGAGTTTACAACTCTGCCTTAGCCTTCAATATCTGCTTGCAAAGAGCCTCAAGATCAGCTAAAGTGAGAGATTAGGGCCTTCTCAGACATCTTCTAAGCATGCTCACAGCCCTGCACATGCTTGTGGCCTTCTAGATTCCTGTGACTATGTCAGAGCTTTTTAAATCTCCCTATGGACATCTCATTCTACAGCTTTTCCATCTAAGCTTTTGGTCAGCCTCTTGTTTGCCCCAAATGTTATCACCACCTCAGACATCTGTGATATTAAACAATTGCTGCTGATTGTTTTTGACAAATACTCCACAAAAAAGGCTGTTCACACTGAGTGAGCTGACTTGGAGAGCTCTGAATTCCAGGGAGCTGCCCGACAAGTCAAAGACATTTCTCTGGGAATGGAGCTTTTAGGATGTCTCCAAACCCATTCTGCCCCCTCCACTTGTTATTAGGCTGCTTGTTTCACATTAAAACAGTTACCAAACAAAAAACAAAACAGAACAAAAACCCATTTACAAAGCTCTTTCAAGACTACTACAGAGCTGTAAAGGCTCTCTCTTCTCTCTCTTGCTTATTCTTTCTCAAATAAATAAATGAAATCTTTTAAGAAAAAAGATTCAGATGTTTTTCTTGAATGAATGCTCCTAGGATTGTTGCAAGATTTTGTTTAATTTCCAAACTGTGACAAAGTTGATTTTGACAACTTCTTTCCAGCATTCTTATTGCTTTTATGGAGAAGTGGATTTTCAGAGGTCGTTACTCCACCATTCCAAAAGTTGACTGCCATCATACCACTTTTTACAACCATGGTCACGAATCAAGTAACATCACTTTGTTGAGGCAGTCACTGGAGGCCTGCCCAGTTTCAAGTGAGACACAATAGATTCTATCCCTTGATGGGGCAGTATCAAGGCTCTGAAAGAGCATGTGGGACTCAAAATGAGCCATTTTGTAAAATATGATCTGCTACATTTACTATTTTGGAAAATCACGTCACCAATGGCAGTTCTGCATCTAGTATTCAAGTCACTGGTTCAACGCACTTGAGTCAGTCTATATTTGTACTGTCACATTTATGGAGATGATTTTTCTAAGCATAAGTCTGCAATTACATTAGGTCTTCTGGAGTTGTAGTGGACAAGAGTTTTTATGTCAAACTACTTTTCATAAATTATTTTCCCTTTTGTTTCCCTTTTATATTACAGTGAAGGTATTACATTATTATTCTGCATTAAGTTAATTGTTAAACGAAAAATGTTTTAATTGAGGCATGACTTATACATGGTAAAGTACACAAATATTCAGCATATAACTCAGTGAATTTTTTTTAAGCAACAGTACTCATTTAACATATTAGTCAAGAATTCAGGAGCAACTTGGTTGGGTGGCCCTGGCTCAGGATTCCTCGTGAGGTTGTAGTCAGAAGTCACCTAGGACTGCAGTCATTTGCAAGATTGACTGGGGCGAGGGGATTCACTTTCTTTTTTTTTTTTTTTCAGCTTTACTGAGGTGTAATTGGTATACAAAAAACTGGACATACAATTGGGTGATAAGATTCGCTTCTAACAGTCACTTCTAGCTCCTCAGAGCTATGCTTTCCTTAATGTCTTCAAGAGCACTGAGAACACTGTTTATAATTAGCCAAGCAGTAACCCCCACCACAGAGCTAACTCCAAGCCTCATCTGCTTGCTTCTCTGGAGGTTTTTAAATAGACAGGGATGTGTTAATGGCTTAGTACATTACCTATCTGTCACAGTTTGGGCAGGCAACATCAAAATGTGACTTAAAAAAAGATACTTTTATCCCACAATTACTTATTAATGGTATGTGTGTACCTGTTGGGCACTGCACAATTTCTCAAACCATGGAATCAAATTAGACATTTCCATTCACATTTCCTGTTCCCTGTTGACTTTTGCACAGTACTTCTTTTTTATTTTTAAATAAAGGAAAAAACCGATGAACACTTTGCTTTCAATTTTGTCTCATACATATATTCTTGTTCATCTGTGGGATTGTTTCTCAGTAGTATATTAGAATTAGAATTGCTGGCTCACAGGGCCATTCTTTCCTAGGTAACACTGAATTGTTCTCTATAGTCATTGTACTAATTTACATTTCTATTAATGTTTAAGAATTTCCCCTTCCCCACCTCCCCCGCAAAAGAAGAATTTCTCCTTTCTCCACATCTCTGTCAGATTGATTATTACTGAACTTCTCAATTTTCGCCAGTCTGATGGGTATGAAACATACTAATTTTTTTTAAGATTTTATTTATTTACGTGAGAGAGAGCATGAGAGGGGAGAGGGTCAGAGGGAGAAGCAGACTCCCTACTGAGCAGAGACCCCGATGTGGGACTCAATCCCAGGACTCTGGGATCATGACCTGAGCCGAAGGCAGTCGCTCAACCAACTGAGCCACCCAGGTGCCCGAAACATACTAATTTTTTAAAACTGTGGTAAATACATGTGAAATAAAATTCACCTGAATCTCATTTTTAATTGAAAATTTTATGGAGATAATTGTAGATTTGTATAAAGTTATAAAAAAATAACAGAGAGATCCCTTGCTCAGTGAATTATAATGTATGAATATAGCCATGTAACCACCACCCACATGAATATACAGAACATTTCAGCACCCCAGAAGGCTACCTTGTGTCCCCCCTCCCGGTCAATACCCCAACAGAGGTAAGTTATATTGATTTAAAATTGTATTTCATGATAATAATAAATGCAGGGTATTTAGTATAAAAAGAGGAGTTGGATCTGGTGAGGTTGAGAACAACTATCTAGTAAGGCTTCCTATAGCTGGTAGGTTAGAGGTATCAGGAGATGCTTTTCCACCCTTCACTTATTCCCACAGCCTGTCCCCGGCCCTGGGCCTAGGTAGGGGCTATATTAAAATGGAATGAATAAGTACTTTTTTATAATAATTGATGATGGTCTTAGAACTCTCCCCTCCTTGCTGGTTCTTATACACACAGCCTGTTGTGTTTTTACCGGGAGAGGCACAAGAGAAGGAGCATGGTGGCCAGAGGACGCCATCTTTGAGCACCAAGCTGTAGCCAAACACCTTGAGATCACAGAGTGATGCAAGGCTCACTATGGCCCAGGACCAGGCCACCTTCTCTGTATTGTGGCTTATCAGGGGTTGGTCAGTCTTGGTTTCAGGGAGAAGAAGGGAACTAAGAGTTTCTTACTGCATAAGGCACAGTATCATGCACGGGGAGCTCTGCTGGGCACTTTGCGTAGATTTTCTCGTGTAGATTCTCACAACCAGCCCAGAAGGCAGGTGTTGCTGCTCCCTTTCTCTGGATGAAAAAGTAGAGCAGTTACTTTGAAATCGCCAGGCACAGATGTGTTTCCTAGCTCAGCCAGTTAACCAACCCGGCATGTGACCTCAGGCAGATCCCTCCCCTGCTCCAAGAGACGGCCCGTTTCCAGCTACAAGTTGTCTCCCATCACAATCCAGTAACACATGTGAGGAGTTTATACTTGGTGACATGAACACATGTAATATTACCGATCACTTAAAAATCTCTAAAATACGTCTTGCCGGAGGCCTAGCAAGGGGGTTTTGCCTTCCAGACTCAATATGTGAGCAGAATCCTTGGCTCCAGAAGCAAAAGCCTCCGCGGACTGAAGCAATGTGGGCCCAACCTCAGTCCTACCCTCTGTCTCGCCTTCTTCCCCACCAACACAGCCTAAACTCCGAAGACAGACACTCTCTGCTACACAGCACTGCCCGCCTGGTGACACTACCTTGATGACCTGTTGCAATCCGGTGGTGGGAAAGGCTGGGAGGAAGCTACTGCTAATCAGCAGAGTTACATTCCAGGTTTGGCAGGGGGGGCCTGGGTGCGTCCTGCCTGTGCAGGTTTACTTGTCCAGCTCTGCTTAGCTATCCACGATGGGGAGAGAGCATATCCGCAGTATAAATGCGTTCAAAGGCAAACCAGAGCAAAATGGTGAAACACACTTCAGAGCTTCCTTTCCTCTGATAATGACTCTCCCTTCCTCCTCCTGTCTACCCACACTCCCTGTGTGGTCCCTGGTGGCCCCGGGGCCTCTTCTGGGTCAGAACACCTGAATTAGAGGAGAATGTCCATGCTCACTCTACCCCAGAGGATTTCAGTCTGATAACTCATTCCCTCAAGGGCCTGCGCAGCTCTCCATTGGTCCGTGTCCCTCTTTCCTCTGCGCCCTCAGAATCATCTCTTACTTACAGCGCTAACTTCACAGTGCATTCTTCTTCTCTTCCACGATTTGAAGAAACTAGTCCTTAACCAGGGCCTCAAACTTTTTCATATTGCCCCTTTGACTTCCCTGATAAAGCCACTCTCTCTGGGCACATGTAGCTGATTTGCTGCAAGGCTTGCCTGGATTTCAACCTATGCTCCTTTCCTCACTGGCACCTTTATGCAGTGCACAACTTGTACAACTGTACAGAGAAACCCTGTCATCAGCTGCTCTGTTTTATTCACCTCTGTGTTGCCCCCTGCCTACCATTCTGCCTGATATCAATGAACACTTGGTGACTGAATGCATGTGTACATGTATAAATGGACGGATGAACCACATCTTCTATCAATCTGGTGACTCACAGGATAACAGGCAGCTACCTAAACTACGTAGATACAGCGTGAGCAAGGAGCACACACACACAAGGTGGTTTCATTAAGGAAAGAGTTGTGTTATTCATATGTAAACCCACACTTTTGTGAAGATGGGCTTAGAATCTACTAACTATTCCAGTCACAGCTAGACAGCAGCAATAGGCGAAGCCCTCTGCAGGAGATGAATGAGTGTAAGAGATGCCCCTGTGTTCACTGGTGGCTCATCTAGACGGGGAAGAAAAGAACCACACCGGGGATGGAGTTGTCAGTATAGGACATCCATCAACGAACTGCACCAACCAATGGCAGGTTGGATCTGTGAGAGCTAGAACGTGCAGGACACTTACACCTGTGAGTAATCCTGGGCACAGACCCAGCCAGAGTTCGGGGCAGGCCTTCCTGAGGAAGTAACACGGGAACACTCATCAAGGGTTCACCAGGTGTAGTGGGAAGGGAAGGACTTTCCACACAGGGGGTGTGACTCACGCCAGTGTTTTGTCCTGGTGGGCATCATGGCGAGTATGAAGTCAGAAGACAGGTTGGGGAGTAGGGGAGGAGCGTGGCATGCGAGGATGCTGGGGAAGAAATGAGCAGCAGAGCATGAAGATCCCTGTGGGCCATTTCCGCCCATGGCTGTTCTCAAGCCTAAGAGCAGTGGGACCCTAATGGAGGCTTCTAGGCAGGAAGGTGCAATGCTCATATCTGTGTTTTGAAACTCACTTTTACTGTTGCATGGTCTTAAAAAACAAGTCAACAGGCACACATGGAGTCGTTTATGCTAAGCCTTGTGTCACCAAATGGAGACCTAACTCAGAGTTTCAGCTCTCCCAGGAACGGAACCTGACATCAGTCGGCCAGGAATCGGCGGGTCAGCGTAGTGAGGTAGTCTGCGGATGGGCCCCTGCCATCCCCTAAAGGAAAGTAACTGCAAATACCAACCAGCTCTTCTGCCCGGCATCACCTCCTCGTTTCTGCTCCCCTCTGCCTCTCATAGACGCTCACTTTATACAGCCCCTCAGAGCTCCCCTCTGTCTGCGAGATTGGAGGCTGCTCAATTAGAATCGAGTTTTGCTCAAATAAACTCTCGAAATGTGTAATATGCCTCAGTTTACCTTTAACCGTTCTGAGGCGGGAGAGGGAACTGAAGGAGACCCCGAGAGGCTCCCAGACGCAAGGAGCAACCCCATGTAGGTACCTGCCCAGCCCCCGGTGCTCTCTGCTCCGGCGCTGCCTCCGGAGGGAGTAGGTAAGTCCGCGGGGGGGGGGCCGGGGGGTGGCTCTGCAGCTTCCGCGTTCTGAGCTCGCTGACTTCATTGCAGCAGCTCTTCTCGCCCCCGGACTGGGTCCCGAAATGCACCAGAGTCAAACTGGGGTCCCACTTAGAAACTGGAGTGGGTTCGACTTAGAAACCTGTCTGGGTCTGGCAACGGGCTGGTCCGACTTGGAAACTGGACTGGATCCCACTTAGGAGCCGGACTGGGTCTGAGAATGGGCTGGATGGGACTGAGAAGCCAGACTGGGTTTGGGGTCTGACTGGGTCCAACTTAAGCTGGACGGGGTCCAGTGCGAGGCCTCAGGTAAATAAAGCAGGTAAAGCTTACCAAAGATAATCTAGAATTCCGGTGTCCACTGAGAACTTTTAAGCTAGATAAGCTTATTCATTTATGAGGTGGCTAGAGAAAGGGGTCTCGGCCAAGCACTCACTGTAAGGGGAAGCGGGGACATTTCTTTTCCTCAACTATAGTGTCTGGGGACAAAGATGAGACCCGCCGGGACACTGCACTTACTGTAGAGCCTGCAGAGGGGTCCTGGGAAACTGGGCAGGAGCCCTCAGACGGGGAGGACTCGGCAGAGGGGTCCTGGGAAACTGGGCAGGAGCCCTCAGACGGGGAGGACTCTTACCGAAGCTGGCTCTCCCAGGTCTCTATCTGTAGTGCCTGAGTGACAGGGAAGGTAAAATTTCAGTGTCCCTTCCTTTCCAAATTCAGATGGGCAGGCCAAAAACATGTGTAAGAATTCCGTCTTTGGATTGTGACTCGCGAATTTGCTTTCTGGTACCCACTGATTGTTGATCTTTCTCTTTTCAGGGGCAGCTATTGCTTTCTTGTGGGTCTCCTTTTGTGTTCTGAGAACCTGGCTTGGCAACGGTCAGGTCGGGAGCCCCCAAAATAGGGCAGACAGAAATGTGGGTTGTATTCCATGTGAACTGGGTCCTACGCCGGTTGCCAGCTCACAGGAGAATTGTCCAAGTCTTTCTTCTGGTTATCTTTGGGAGAGGCTCTGCATCTTGGGAGGGCTTAGCTTATATGATTCCACTCCATTTCACCAATTTCTCTCCTGCCTCTCTTCCCCATAGACGGACCTGCTCCCCATAATGAATATTGTATGAATATACCTGGCCCTGCCATGACGACAGGCCTCTACACATGCTCTTTACATTCTGGAATGTTCTTCCTCTTTTCCCACCTGAATGGCTTCTAAGCATGCCTCAGGTAGCCAACTGAAACATCACATTCACATGAGAAAAATAAACTTGAAAATAAAACTAAGTTTCATATCACTGGAATTTTATCAACTCAGTTGTCATTGTGATAATACTTGTCATCTCTGATGGGCAGTGAAATGTCCCGGGGATGTGCAATCACACAGGACGTTCTCTTCACCCCAAATGTCTGCATACTGGCATTTCTCTACCCTGACGGGGCAATTACAATTGATTAGCAGTGCTCTAAGATACAAAATTGTTTCATCAATCAATTATAAATAAAGTCAGGTTGTGTGAGAAAAAAAAAAAGAGAGACGCTTTCTGACCAAATTGCTAGTTGCAACTTATTACTAGCTGGGCACCTGGCTGCCTAGCTAAGGACTATAATTCCCAGCCTTCCTTGCACCTAAAGGCAGCCCCATGACTAGGTGCACACCCTCGAGTGTAAATCAAAGGGTAGGTGCACCTTCTCTGTTTCTTCCTTGAAAGGAAATTGCTTGCTCTCCACTTTTTCTCTTCCTCTTTCCCAGGCTGAAGCATGGATGTGGTCATGACCCAGCTTTGATAACCATGCGACCAAGGACAATATCCTACGGATGATGATGTAACAGTATGGGAAGAAGCCAGGTCCCCAGCTGACCTGATAGAACTGAGCAGCCCCAGCAGTCTGGGCTACTCACCTCTGACAATGGTCTCTTGTGTGGGGGGGGGGGGGGAAAGGGAATCTTCTTTAAGCTGCTGTGTGTGTAGATGTCCCTTTGCTTTCACATAGCAGCTTAGCCTTTTCCTAAGCAGAGGAGCCATTGAGCTCCAGAGCAGAGCTGAAAGCTCTGTCATCCTTTTACCTCCAGCACCCAGCACTGCACCTTCTAAAAAATTTAATATTCAATAAACCTCTTGGATGAACTGGGCGCTTGAACTGTTAAGAACTAAGGCCATAAAAAAAGTGAGTTAGATGAAATCTGAAGGGCCTGGGATGTCCTAGCGAGGAACTGGGATTTTACCCTGCCCGCATTTTGGTTCTGTGGAAACTTGTGAAGTAGCAGAGAAGAGCTCTGCGCCTCCAGGCTTCTCTGATGGGTGTTCTGGGGCAGCACCTGGGGGCAAATTGCAACACTGCAGCTGAACAAGCCTAGAGCATTGCAGACGCGTGAGGAGAGCAAGGAAGCAGCGATGAAATACTGCGAGTTGCAAACAGGAGGTGCTAACCACGCGGAATACATGACAACAGTCTGGAACTGCTCTGGGCCAGTCACCGTGATGGGCGCTGTGCTGCGGATAAGCACGTTTCAGACACGATTCGCGGTGTGGGAGTTGTAGGTTTCGTGTATTTTGCAGCTCTGTTTCTGTCCTTTGATCTTGATAAGCTGGAAACTGCCCCCTCCCCCACCACCTTTTCCTTCTTCCTGTGATTCTTTCTTGCCCATTTGCAGGACTTAGGATTTTCTTTTTCCACCAAAGGAGTTAGTTACCATGGCAGTGTTATTTGAGCCAACTTGTGACTTTGAGTTAAAAAACAAAAAGAAAAAAAAACCCGTGGGGTTGGGGGGTAAACCACAACCATACACAAACTAAACCAAACCAAAACAAAAGCCCCAGACTATCATGAAAAATCAGCAGTCTTCCTGGATGAGATGGTGCAACAGGGCTCCCACTGGGGAGATTTTTCTCGGTTCTCGGTTTTGAGAGAAGAGGTTCTCTTCCTAAGACCCAGTCTGATCACACCTAAGGGCCCTGTGTGGCCCCATGTAGTGATTGTTTGCCCCTGAGCTTTGGCTTCCAGGGGACAGAGAGAATTCTGGTCCCCTTTTAGCCACTGTATAAGACTGTCCTTTTCTCTGCACCAATACCAGACCTGAGTTACTTATCTTTATTTTGTGCTTTCGTAAGCCACCCCAAATCTCTAATGCAATATATGAGCAACCATTAGAATGAATGACCCGGATAAAGTCATAGAAAGGGGAACTCTGAATGAGTGCAGGCCTTCAAGGAAGGGTCTGTACGTGGGGTGTGTCACCCTTCCGTTAGAATTCTTGCCTGAGTCTGGAAATAACGGAAGGACTATTTTTTGAGTGGGCTTTCAAAACACCTGGTGGTCTCTCCTGGTAGCTAGCCACCCCCTCTCCCCCAACCCCTACCTCTGTCCAACAGGGCGGCCAGCTCTCCTCCTGAACCCATCACACCAGCAGAAAACCCAACTGTGTGAATGTCTAAAATAAAGACACGAGGCCCCCTGGGGACAAGACAGTGGCCTTCCCTGAATGGATTGTGCCGAGCTTTTGAGGAAGGGGGAGGGGCGCTCCTACAGTGAATTAAGTTATGAATAGCACGCAGGTGCAGCGGGGAGGGGCTGGAGTTTTCTGCCAAAATGTTGAGGTTTGTTTTGATAGTCACACATCTCGGTGCACTGAAAAGCTACTTTTCCGAGTCCCTGCTTCCAACCGCTAGACAGGGAAGCAGAAGGAGCTGCTGTGGCTTGGCCACAAGGCCAGGCTGGAAGATGTGGGCGTAAGGCTAGAAAGAAGGCTTCCGATGAGCGTCCAGCTCCTTTTGCGGAGTTGCAGGCTGCTCTGGGCATGCTGGCAGGCGGGCAGGCGGGCAGGGAGCAGAGGGGCCCCTCTGGGCAGGCCGGCAGGGGGGCAGGACGCAGATGGGCCGCTCTGGGCAGGCCGGCAGGCGGGCAGGGCACAGAGGGGCTGCTCTGGGCAGGCGGGCAGGGGGGCAGGACGCAGATGGGCCGCTCTGGGCAGGCGGGCAGGGGGGCAGGGCGCAGACCTCTCTGGGCAGGCAGGCAGGGCGCAGAGGGATTGCTCTGGGCAGGCCGGCAGGCGGGCAGGGCGCAGAGGGGCCGTTCGGGGCAGGCCGGCAGGCGGGCAGGGCGCAGAGGCTCAATCGGAAGGGAGGCTGCTCTAGGAGCCAGGCCTAGAGCCTGGGCCAGGCCTCCAGCGCTCCTCTGGCTCCGGGGCTCCAGGCATGGGCCTGTCCCTCACCTCTGTCTCAGCTGCGGCAAGCAGCTCAGCACTGCCCGTGGGCAGTGCCCTCAGGCAGGGGACTGCGGCCCGAACCCAACATCAATATTTAGAATGACCAACAATGAGAATGATCGAGTACTGTCTGGAGCAAGGTGTCTACTTCTGCCCTGAAGCCAAGGGAGTGGGGAGGTTGGGAGGGATGGCCGGGGCTTTGGGGTTGAGTAGGAGGCCCCAATAGTTGCCAAGGGCTCAGAGCAATGCTGCAGAGCTGGAGGACCGTGGCTGTGCACGTCAGTATGGCACTGACCTGGATGGGCCTCCGTAGCTCCTGCCTCACCCTGACGGAGACCCAGAGGGTTGCCCTGGTGGTGGAGAGAATCAGACCCAAGTGTGAGGCTGCTGATGTAGTATGTGTGCGTGTGTATATGTGTGTGTGTGTGCGTGTGCATGTGTGTGCGTGTGTGTTCGAAAGATGTGTTTACTCTTAGCCCAGGAAAACTTTCCTGTGCCTTGTTGTTGGGGGAGAGTACTGAGAGGAGGGTCCAGTTAGACTGGACCACAGAAAAAGGAGGAAGGGGGATTATGTCCCAGTGTCTGTGGTACCTGGAGGAGTGGACACCAACTCTTTCCTGTCCCTCACAGAGACTGATCCCTGGGGAGGGGTGCATGTGAGCATGTGGGGTGCACTGTGGAGGGGTGGACAACCAAAGAGAGGGAAGGGAAGTCCCTATAAATAGGGCTGATGTAAAGTGCCCAGGAAAGCTGGCCATTACCCAGGCCAGGGCCTGGCGCATACTGGATGGCTGTAGGGAAGTGAGGGGCAGAGAGAGAAGAGGAAGGGTCAAGGTCAGGACAGCTGACCCTCTATTCCCAGATCTCACCACACGTCCTAAGATGTGGGCCTGCTCTCCTCTAAGCAGAATGAGAGAAACTGAATATGGACTATATATTGGATAATATTACTTTATCAATGTCAAATGTCTTGGCCATGACAATGGTATGGTAACTAGGTAGGAGGATGTCTTTGTCCTTAGGAGTACATGCTGAAGTATTTAGGGATGACATTTTCTAATATCTGCAACTTTCAAGGGGGTTCAGTAAAAAGAAAGGAAGAGAAATGGGAAGTATTAAAGCAAATAGGGCAAAACATTAACACTTGGTGGATCTAGGTCAAGGGCATATAGGGGTTCATTGTATTATCTTTCAGTTCTTCTGTAGACTTGAAATTTTAAAAAATAATGTTAGGGGAGATGAATTACTGGGGCATGACAACACGAATGAAGCAACATGCTGACTAAAGACAAAACTAGACACAAAAGAGTACATACTATATGATTCTATTTATTTGGAATTCTAGAACATTTCAAACTCTATAGTGGAAAGATATCGGAACAGTGGTTGCCTAAGTGTGTGTGTGTGTGTGTGTGTGTGTGTGTGTGTGTGTGTGTGTGCGCGCGCGCGCGCGCACACGCACAGGGTGCGTTGACCCGGAAGGATCATGAAGGAACTTTCTGTATTTCTGTAGGGGTTGGGTTATGCATTGTTCAAAACTGGGCAAATGTATATCTAAGATCTGTGCGTTTAATGACGTAAAATTCATATGAAAAAGGAAAAAAATGTTTAAAAATGGTTTAAATTATTTTAAAATGAAAAAATGGTTTAAAAAGAGTTGGGGAAAATGTGGAGTAAGGGTAGAGTGAGGTTTGTCTTGGATTTCTAATCTTTTGGGGATAATCCTCAGCATCTTTCCTGGAGGTTCCCAATATGGCTGGGCATATTTTGAATGTTTCACTTTGAGGGTCCAGAAAGAAGATATCATTGCTCAGGCTTTGGAAGTTCCCAGCCTCAGAGTTGGTCTCCAGGCACTCAGGCAGCCGTGGATCCAATGACGCAGCTACACTGGTGGCTTAGCTCTGTGTAGCATGGCAGCCAGCCTCCAAGATGGTGCCCAGTGATCCTTAACTCCTGGTTTTGTGATTCGCTTTCACATTGAATAGGGCCAACCGTGTAATCAATAGGACATTATGGATACAGGGTATGACTTCTGAGACTAGGTCATAAAAGACACTGCAGCACCTACTTTGCTCTCTCTTGGATCACTTTCTCTGGGGGTGGGGGGACACAACCCTATGGTGGCCGGCAAGGAACCGAGGCCTCTTGCCAACAGCTAGGACCAGTACCCCAGCTGTAATGAGGGGGCTTTTTGGGAAGTGGATCCTCCAGTCCCAGTCAATCCTGTGACTGCAGCCCTGGCAGACATCTGGACTGCAACCTCATGAGAGATCCCAAGCCAGAGTTATCGTGAAAATTCACTCCTGAATTCCTTACCCACAGAAACTCTGAGGTAGTGAATGTTTATCATTGTGTTAAGCCACTGAGTTTTGAGGTTGTGCACCAATAGATAACTAATACAGAGGGTGATGCTGGGATCTTGAGGGCGCGGGGGCGCCTCCAGGCAGGTGTGGCCTGCCTTCCTGTGGTGAACCACGGGAGCTTTCCCTTCTGCCCACAAACCTCATCCTTCCTCCCATTTTCATTCACAGCAGCCCAGGGGAAGACTGAGAAGTATTTTCTCTTGCCATTCTAACCTCACAGTCGCCCTAAAAGTCATTGAACTTCTTCAAGCCTCTGCTCTCGAGCACCATTTCCACCCCTACCCCACCCCACCCCCACAGGAGGAATTCATCCCTCACTACACACTCCCCTCAGGACCTCATGGTACCTCATAGCACCACCAACAAGCTTACCCCCTTGCACCTGAGAGGTCCCCAGGTCTCACATATTGAAAAATTATTGCCAACATCCCACCTACGTTTTCCTCACCAACCTCGAGCCTCTCATCTGAGGAGAATCTCTGCAGCCACAGTCAGTTTTTGTGCAGAGGCAACATCCCCCTTTAAAGGAAATTCTATTAAAATGTTTCCTTCATAAAAGTTATATACGGTCATTTTAGAAATACTGTAAAATACATACAGCAATCACTGTTAAGAGGGGTGTGTGTGTGTGTGTTCGCAAAGAAAATTCACAATAAGTAATTTAAAAGAAATGAGGTGCTAAAGTAATTTATTTTGTCATAGCCAAAGCTTTGAAATTAACATAGCAGCACCTGGAGGCCTTGTGTGTTAAAGGCATATTCTGGCAAACAACGACTTGAACCTTCTGGAAGTACTGTGGACACAGATAGGAGGGGGAGAAAGTGATCCTTGTGGCCTTCTTTCCGTCTGACCCGTCTGTCTGATCGGGCTTTTGCCCACTGCCTCGTTCATGCGATCTTGGTGGAAACCCCGGGACACCTCGTTGCCCCTCACAGTGAGAACTATCACCCCTTTCCTCACACAAGTGCCAAAGTTCTGCTCAGACCCAGGTTCCCCCGAGGCCACAGCCCACCGTGTGTAGTTTACAAGGGCTGCCATAACAAAATACTGCAGACTGGGTGGCTTACAACAAGAGCCGTTTATTCTCTCACAGTTCTGGAGAGCAGATGTCCCAAATCAAGGTGTTGGCAGGATTGGTTCCTTCTTGGGGGCTCTGAAGGAGAGTCTGTTCCACGCCTCTCTCCTAGCTTCTGGGGGCTGCAGGCAGTCCTTGATGTTCCTTGGCTTGTAGACACATTCCTCCAATTTCTGTGTGTGTCTTCGCATGGAGTTCTCTCGGTGCCTTCTTATAAGGACATCAGTCATTGGATTTGGGGCCCACCCTAATCTAATATGACCTCAATTTCCCGAATTACATCTGCAAAGAACCTGCTGGGAAGTAAGGTCTCATTTTCTTTTTTTAAAGATTTTATTTATTTATTTCACAGAGAGATAGCGAGAGCAGGAACACAAGCAGGGGGAGTGGGAGAGGGAGAAGCAGGCTTCCCGCCGAGCAGGGAGCCCGATGTGGGGCTCGATCCCAGAACCCTGGGATCATGACCTGAGCCGAAGGCAGACACTTAACGACTGAGCCACCCAGGCGCCCCAGTAAGGTCTCATTCTGAGGTTCTGGGTGGATATGAATTTGGGGGGAAATTATTCAATCCCGTGCCTGAAGTTTCAAGCATCATACGTTTTAGCCATCAGCAATGATAGCAGCCGGGTTATCACCAACGGATTATAAATCCCTACATCATGAGAAATAAAGGCAAAGGAAGAGCTCAAGAAAAGAGAGACTTTAAATTCGATCTCTGCTGAAACATTACACAAGTTTTATGGAGGTCCCAGGAGAGCACGGATGAAGATGTTGCTGTCTTGCGGCTTGGAGAAATCAGAGGAACAGTTCTTTGCAGGAGGAAACATTCTAAGACATGGGTAATGAAAGCAAATCTCCTGGAAACATAAGGGCTAGATCACAGCTAATTTAGGAAAGAAAACAGTGCAATGAATATTATGCAACCTATAAAATTGTCTTTAGGAAGAGTTCTTCAGGACACGGGGAAAGGCTCGTGCTGTAAGGCTAATGACAGAAGCCAGCATTCCAAATTGCATTGGCAGCGTGAGCTCAGCTATGCAATGAAGAGGAGACATTTCCAGAGAATAAGGCTGGTACCAGCGGTGAGGTGGAGACATGGACGCAGAGGGCGAGTGCCTTTTATTCCACACAATTCTGCATGGTCTGAATTCTTTTCCCCCGTGATCATGGACTTTAAAAAAAAAATAGACTTTAAATTCGAAAACAGGTTTAGATCTACGTACAAATTGCAAGCGTAACACAGAGTTCCCATATATCTCGTGTCTGGTTCCCCTATTTGCTAACATCTTCCGTTTGTCACAAAAAATGAACCAATACCGACACATGATTATTAACTAATGTCCGTTCTTTAATGGGATTTTAAAAGTCGTTTTGTAATATCCCCTTTCCGTTCCAGGATCCCATCTAGGAGACTAGATTACATTTGGTGATTGCGTCTTCTTAGGTTCCTCTAGGCTGTAACATTTTGGCAGGCTCGTTTTTTGATGACCTTGACCGTTTTTAGGAGTTCTGGTCAGATATTTTATTGAGTGCCCCTCAGTTGGGGGTTGTCTGATGTTTTTTTCATTAGACTGGGGTTGTAAGGTTTTGGGAACAAGACACACTGAAGCTAAGTGCCCTCCTCATTGTATCACATCAAAAGATAAACTGCTTTTTTTAATGAAACATACAATAAAATATATTTTCCATGAGGATGACGCTGGAAAAAGAACAATGCTTGACTCTGAGTGTGGATTATGAGGGGTTTCTTAATATTTTTCTTTATAGCCTTCTATAAGAAGTTCAAAATACGTTTTAGAATTAGAAAAAGGAATTAGGCAAAAGTCGGCCGGTAAATAGCCAGGAAAGTCCACAGCGGCAGTGGGGACAGGGGAGGGGTCCGGGCCTTGTCGGGCTTGGGAACAGAGAGTGTCAGCGAGATGGGGAACACACCAGGGCCTGGCTGCGTGCTGGAAGCAGTCAAGATTACTAATGGCAGGACAGAAAGTAATGGCAACAAAAGGCAAGGGAGGGCCAGGGCTGGGAAGACAGCACTAATGAGAACACTGAAATGCATTCCAGGAGAAAGGGTAACCCAGAAATGTAAGCAAGCCTGGAGCTGAGATTAGTTCTAGCCAAATAAGTCATGCAGGATTCAGAGGCGGCAGGCAGCCCCGTGGAAGCCCAGGCACCTCTGCGGCTGCGAATCCAGCAACGTCATGCTTTGTATAAATACTGACTTTTTACGGAAGACAGAGAGGAGCTGCTCTCTTTTTCCACTGCAGGGATTAAGAAAAGTTTATTGATTTTTAAACAGGCTGTTTCTAATCAGGGCTTATTTTAGATCTAATAAGGCTGTTATCATTATTTGGTTTTAATTGGGTGCAGAGCAGGGGATTCAATGTCAATCTGGGTAAAGTATTTTAAGCTGCTTTGGAAGATGTTACCTTGAAATGAAGATTGTAGATCACACCTAAGTCCCAGGGCACTGGTCCCATAGGGCTATTCTACTAGAACCCCCTAGAACGTTGCCCCAGCTCTTGGTTCAGCATGAAAGTGGCTGGACTGGGGCCCCTGGTTGGCTCAATGGGTGGAGTATGGGACTCTTAATCTTGAGTTGTGAGTTGGAGCCCCATGTTGGTTGTAGAGATTGCTTAAAAATAAAATCTTTTGGGGGCACCTGGGTGGCTCAGTCGGTTAAGCTTCTGCCTTTGGTTCAGGTCAGGATCCCAGGGCCCTGGGATCGAGTCCTGAATCAGGCTCCCTGCTCGGCGGGGGAGTCTGGTTTTCCCTCTGCCTCTGTCCCTTCCCCCCCCACACACACACTTGTATTCTCTCTCTCTCTCTCAAATAAATAAAATCTTTAAAAAAAAATCTTTTTGAAAAGTAAAATAAAAAAATAAATGAAATGGCTGGGCAGATGGGTTGGTGTCCAAATAATGGGATATATGACCATAACTTCATATATCTGAAAGCAATCTTTCAGTCATGATTGGCAAACTTCTATTCGTGCTTCAAGACCCAAATCCTGGGCGCCTGGGTGGCTCAGTTGGTTAAGCCACTGCCTTCGGCTCAGGTCATGATCCTGGAGTCCCTGGGTCGAGTCCCGCATCGGGCTCCCTGCTCAGCAGGGAGTCTGCTTCTGCCTCTGACCCTCCCCCTTCTCATGTGCTCTCTCTCTCTCATTCTCTCTCTCTCAAATAAATAAATAAAATCTTTAAAAAAAAAAAAAAAGACCCAAATCCTGTGTTCTGTGAAGTCTTCTCAAATTCTCTCAGGCATAACAGTGACTTTGTCCTCTGTCTGCACTACGTACTGTTGTAGCAATTTTCATCATTGCATTTATTATATTGCACCACATCATTGGTTTCTGCTCCTGGACCCCAGTAGACTGTTCAGCATAGAGAGCAGAGACAGTAATGTATTCTCATTTTGTATTCTTTTCTCTTCCAAAGTAGCTCAGTTACTAAAATATAGTAGGCACTCAAATCCATTTTTTCTTCCTGAGTCACAGACTAGCTATGTATCTCTCTAGATCTGGTTTGCTTAGATCCACCTTCATCTGTGCATATAAATCTGTGAGGGTTACTTGTTGAGCACTTCCTGTAGGCTGAAGTTCTGTCCGAGGATATCTAAGGGTTATACAAGAACTATATGATATAATCTTGCTGCTGCATAGCCCTTAGTCTTTAAAGAGATTCAATAGATGAAAATATTGCACAATCAGGAACAATAGAGGGATGTGTAATTATAGAAAAGTAAATCTAAGTGGCTCAACGCATGGTAAAGGTAGCTCCTGGTACGGAAGTGAGGAAGAGAAGGAGCTGTGGGTTGGCATCATTAGGAGGGACTTCGGCTGAGGCACAGAAGATGGGGATGGTTGACCAGATGGAAGAAATGAGGGAGCATGCTTCAGACTTGCAGAACAGCTGCCCAGGTGGGGCTGAGCTCCAAGGAGAGCAGACAGTAAGGAGACCAGCTTGGAACTTCCCTTCAGATTTTGGAGCCTCTAGGGGTGAGTGTACTCCTGACTCACTGAGAAGCTGAGCGCTGAAACCAGAAGCTGGGAATGAACCAAGTCCAACTGAGGTGAGGGATGGAGCATCAGTGCTGGGGGTGGCCTCAGAAGCAGGATCAGGATACCCAAAGGGGATGGACTCAGGGCCATGTGCCTTGAGGGGATCTGGCTGCACAAGTACCAGCGCCCCGGGAAGCCAGGGAATGCTGCAGATGGATGTGTCCCTGCTACACTGACCTATCTTCCTGCTCCTTTCTCCAAGAAAGAGTCCTGCTCCCTAAAATATGTAAAGGCCCCGTGCCATTCCTGATGACTAAGAAGGGGCAGTAGGAGAGGAAAGGAGAAATACTTCTGAATGGAGGGAATTAAGGCAGCAGTGTGGCCCTTGAAGAAGACTGACGAAAACTGTCACTGGCTAGCTGCTAGCACGGTGCCTTTGGGCCTGTTGCCTGACCTCCCTGAATCTCAATCTCATTTGTAAGACCCGGATGCCCATCTGTCTCCTGCAGGTGCTGTTAGGACATAAAGCGTATGAGGCACTTTTGGCTGCAAGCAATCACGACTCTCTGGGATCACCTCAAGTGTGTGGAGGGTGGTGGCCAAGTTCATTGTACTCATCTGTGTGGCAACACGAAGACGGGATATTAGGGTTGCCCTTCCCAGGCTCATGGCAACCCGAGGGCTGACACAGCCGGGACTCACTCAGAGAACCTGCCCGTGAGCCTGCGACCAAGAGCAGCTCTGGAGGAAGGGCACCTCTGCCCACCCAGGAAGGCTCAGTGGTGGTCTCTCTGCCGTTTGTTCACCCAGTCCATCTCGAACACCGACTGTGTGCCAGTGTGGGTGCTGAGGACGCAGCCGTCCCTCCCACACCTCGCTCAGTCTCTGCTCCTGAACCTACCCAGTTCTCTATCCACGGGTTAGTCAGCATTCCTTATATGCAAGTGATGGAAACCCAACTCCAAGTAGCTGAAGGAAGGGGAGTCTTTAGTGGCTCACTGTGTCAACAAACCCCAGAGAGGCAGGGGTGTGAGGGGGAAGCAGGGGGAGAATGAGCTGGCCTCAGGGTCAACTGATGAAGTTCACCAGAGAGCAGGCTGGGATTTAAAAATAGTTGCAAATACCCTCCAAACAGATAGTGATTAGGCTGAAGTAGTGGGAGGGATGCTGCACAGGAATCAGGATTCCATTTTTTTTTAAAAGATTTATTTATTCATTTGAGAGAGAGAGAATAGGGGCAGAGAATCTTTAAGCAGACTGCGCTGAGCATGGAACCTGATACGGGGCTCTGTCTCACAGCCCTGAGATCATGACCTGAGCTGAAATCAAGAGTCAGATGCTTAACTGACCGAGCCACCCAGGCGTCCCTCTTTTTTTTTTTTAAATGTCCCTTTTCTTTTCCAGTTTTATTGAGGTATGACTGACAAATAAAAAATGTATATATTTAGGTCGTACAGTGTGATTTTTTAAAAGTGTACAACGTGGGCGCCTGGGTGGCTCAGTTGGTTAGGCAACTGCCTTCGGCTCAGGTCATGATCCTGGAGTCCCGGGATCGAGTCCCACATCGGGCTCCCTGCTCGGCAGGAAGTCTGCTTCTCCCTCTGACCCTTTCCCCTCTCATGCTCTCTCTCTATCTCATTCTCTCTCTCAAATAAATAAATAAAATCTTTAAAAAAAAATAAAAGTGTACAACGTGGTGATTTAATATACTGTACATATGCATTATGAAATGATTACTGCACTCAAGTTCATTAACACATCCATCATGCACATCATTACCATTTTTGTGTGTGGGATGAGAACACTGAAGATTTACTTTCTTAGAAAAATTTCAAGTATAGAGTATAGTATTATTAACTGTAATCACCATGCCGTACGGTAGATTCCTAGACTTACTCATCTTATAACTGAAAGGTCATAAACCTACCTAACATCTCTCTGTTTCCCCCACCCCCAGCCCCTGGCAACCCCATTCTGCTCCCTGGTTCTATGAGTTTGACTTTTCCGATTCCACATGTAAGCGAGAGCATATAGTATTTGTCCTTCTGTGACTGGCTTATTTCACTTAGCTTAATGTCCTCCTGGTTCATCCCTGTTGTTGCAAATGACAGGATTTCCTTCTTTTTATGGCTGAATAATATTCCATTGTATATATGCCACATTTTCTTTATCCATTTATCCTTTGAAGAGGATTCCTTTCTCCGCTCCGAGATCTGCCACTTATTAACTACACGATAGCATTTATAATATTGCTAGGGCTTCATCTGTTAAATGGACATAACAGTCACCTCCCTTTCTAGCATACAAATGCCTTATGTCCTGGGTGATATTATTATTATAAAAATATCTGCAAATTAACAGTATGTGCCCATCTGCTGCACGCTAAGTACCTCTGCACAAAGACTCGCATGGAAAGGAAAACAATGGCCAATACTGGCAATCGATAATTCAACCTATTTGAATTCAGTATGTGTGGCTTGCTGACACAGTATGTGTGGCTTGCAAGTTCCTGATTCCTTCTCCATCAACTGCTCATAGCTGGGACCACTGACTTCACTGACCCCCAGCCCTCAGTGCAGCTTCCTGAGCCAGTGCTCGGGCAGTAAGTAAAGAGTTTTAGCAATTTGCCCCCTTCCTGTGGGGTTTAGGGATCGTGACCTGCGTTCCCATCTTGGTCCCAGCTGTGCTTGGTAGCCAATCCCATGGGATGGGGGAGGAGGGTGTCCTGAGGCTTAGAGGAAGCCCAGAGCTCCATCACCACGGGACAGGGCTTCTGAGTGGTTCTTGCTGATCTCTCTTCCCAAGAGCTGGAATTCTGGACAGGGAATCTAAGATCCAGGTCGGGATCACCGGATGCCTGGATTTCTGGGCTGCTTCCTCCTCTCCAGATAGGAACCCGCTGTCACCTAGAACCTAAATGCAGGTTGGGAGCTGCCCCTCTGTTAGCATTCCAAAACATCTTCCCTCTCCTATTTCACATGGTGGGTCTAGGTCTGAGCCTAGACCCTCTCCCCTCCACCTGCTGTTTTGCCAAACAAAAGTCCTGCCTAGGTGTTGGTCTTGGTTTTTAACAAGTGGCTTTACTAACTTGTTTTTTTGTCTATACCTATATTCAGATGTGATTTCTCCCATTATACCTCTCCAAACTGCCAGACCCACTAGTATTTTAGTAGTGTTCTCTAATTTAGAATCTCTGCTCTCATTTCACATTTACCGAGGACCCACATAACAATAAAAACAATAAAGCAGACATATCCCTGGGGCACCTGGCTGGCTCAGTTGGTAGACCGTGAGTCTTGGAGCAGCGTGAAGAAGAGGCGAGAACGATCCCTGGAACGGCCAAAGCCAGCACGCAGCTGCATCCCCGCATGCAGCGCCTACATCCTGCACCCCCCCCGCAACCCCAGCAGCCACCATGCCCAAGAGAAAGGCTGCAGGGGAGGCTAAAGGAGATAAAGCCAAAGTCAAGGATGAGCCACAGAGAAGATCTGCAAGGTTATCTGCTAAGCCTACTCCTCCAAGCCAGATTGCAAGCCTAAGAAGGCCCCTGCCAAGAAGGTACCCAAGGGGAAAGAGGGGTTGGCTGATGCGGGCAGGGATAGGAAGAAGCCTGCAGAAAACGGAGATCCAACACACCAGGCACAGAAAGCTGAAGGGGGCTGGGCATGTCAAGAAAAGTGTGCATTTCTGGTAACTGTGGACTTCTGGTGGCTGTATAGTTTGCAATGCTTTTTTTTTTAATAATCTTTTTTATTGTTATGTTAATCACCATACATTGCATCATTAGTTCTTGATGTAGTGTTCCATGATTCACTGTTTGTGCATACCACTCAGTGCTCCATGCAGAATGTGCCCTCTTTAATACCCATCACCAGGCTAACCCATCCCCCCACCCCCCTCCCCTCTAGAACCCTCAGTTTGTTTTTCAGAGTCCATCGTCTCTCCTGGTTTGTCTCCCCCTCCGACTTACTCCCCTTCATTCTTCCTCTCCTGCTATCTTCTTCTTTTTCTTTTTTCTTAACATATGTTGCGTTATTTGTTTCAGAAGTACAGATCTGTGATTCAACAGTCTTGCACAATTCACAGCGCTCACCATAGCACATACCCTCCCCAATGTCTATCACCCAGCTACCCCATCCCTCCCACCCCCGACCACTCCAGTAACACTCAGTTTGTTTCCTGAGATTAAGAATTCCTCATATCAGTGAGGTCATATGATACATGTCTTTCTCTGATTGACTTATTTCACTCAGCATAACACCCTCCAGTTCCATCCACGTCGTTGCAAATGGCAAGATCTCATTCCTTTTGATGGCTGCATAATATTCCATTGTGTATATATACCACATCTTCTTTATCCATTCATCTGTTGATGGACATCTTGGCTCTTTCCACAGTTTGGCTATTGTGGATATTGCTGCTATAAACATTGGGGTGCACGTACCCCTATTGGATCCCTACATTTGTATCTTTGGGGTAAATACCCAGTAGCGCAACTGTTGGATTGTATGGTAGCTCTATTTTCAACTGTTTGAGGAACCTCCATACTGTTTTCCAGAGTGGTTGCACCAGCTTTTGCAATGCTTTTTATCAAGTTTTATTATATATATAAAAAAAGAACATATGAGTCTTGATCTCCAGGTTGTAAGTTCAAGCCGTGCCTTGGGTGTAGAGAGTACTTAAAAATAAAATCTTTTTTTTTTTAAGATTGTATTTATTTATTTGACAGAGAGACACAGCGAGAGAGGGGACACAAGCAGGGGGAGTGGGAGAGGGAGAAGCAGGCTTTCCGTGGAGCAGGGAGCCCGATGCGGGGCTCGATCCCAGGACCCTGATGTGGGGCTCAATCCCAGGACCCTGGGATCCCGACCCGAGCCGAAGGCAGACGTTCAACGACTGAGCCACCCAGGCGCCCCTAAAAATAAAATCTTTAAAATAAAAAAATAGACCACAACCTCTGTGCCCAGCACTGACCTAAGCGCTTGAAACCCTCCCTGTGAGGTCCATGCGCTTTTCCTCTTGACGGGTGAGGACACCGAGGCTCAAGAGGTTCACCCAGGATGGACAGCTGGTGCGTGACAGAACTGGGATTGCGACCAGAGCGGCCTTATCCCGATGCCTGGGCTCACGACTCTGATGAGACAGGTGAGTGGCCCACACAGGTGTGCAGACCGCTGTGGAGTGAGCAGAGTCACAGCTGAGTTCCTGGGCAGTGGCATGTACTTTTGAAGGTTTTCTTAAATTTCCAAGTTACATGTGATTTTTTTTTTTTTCCTCTAGGAAATCCAAAGGCCCCATGTCCATTCTATTCCATCTTCCCCAGGGCTTTGCCATCCGTACTTGACAACGTTCTGCGAGCAACTGTGGGAAATACAGAGAATAAGTGGATATAGCTTCTGCCTTCAAAGGGTTTTGGATACAGGAGATGAATGGGCGACGAAGTTAGTGCTGCGTGAGGTTTTAAGTGCATTTCTTGGCTGTTTCCTCTTGTTGCCAGAAGTGGTAGGACTCAGGTTACTCTGCTCAAAAGCTCAAAATGCAGAAAGGCCTCAAATTCAACAGCTGATGGCTAGGTTTTAGGAGTACACGGTTTTTTGTATGTGTTTTAAGGGGCAAGGATAAGACTTGAGGGTAGGGTGATGCTGTAACTCTCAGTCTCCATGAAATGTTGCAATCTGCCCCTGGCCAGGGATAAGCTCTCCTTAAAAGTCCTCTAGCAAGGAGAATCGATTTTAGATCTGGTCATTGTAGAAGCCATTCCGCTCCCCAGTTCCTCCGGCCTGCTTCAGCACTCCTGTTAGGTTCAGTTTGGCAAACGTCTGTTGAGGGCCCACTATGAACTAGATCGGGTGTGAGGAAAGGCGGGGCGTGCGGCGGCGGGGGTGGGGTTCAAGCTGCAAAGGGCGTGGTCTCTGACCTGGAGGGATTTGTCCCTGAGATAGGACAGATTTGTCCGTAAAAGCTGCTCAGTGCAGTGGCAGAGGTCCAGAGAACAAGCTGCCCAGGGAGGGAATTTAAACCAGTTCTGGAGTGTGGTGTAGTGCAGTGTGTGTGTGTGTGTGTGTGTGTGTGTGTGTGTGTGTGTGTACGTGTGTGTCCATCTCTGTGTTTCTGCGTATGCGTCTATGTGTGTCTGTGCGTGTCGGGGTGTGTCTGGGTCTGTGTGTATATCTTCCTTGAAGACAAGACACCTCACCTAAACGTCGGGAGGAGATTCCCAGCCAAGAGGAGGGCACAGACAAGGGCACAGAGGCAACAGGTGATACACAAAGCCCCATAAACTGGGCTGTGAGGTGGGGAGGTCAGGAAGAAGCCAGCAGGGGTCAGGACTGGAGGTCCATGGATGTTGGCTGAAGCCCTCAGGTTAATCCTGTAATGGAACGGGGCCCGTGGAGAGCAGGAGAAAGATGTGGTTACATTAGCCCATTGACGACACTGCTCTGGTGGCAGCCTGGAGACCAGAGTGATGGGGGCCTGGGGTGGTGGTGGGACGCTGAGGTTGGTCTTCAGGGAAAACAGTCCAGGAGAGAGGCAATCAGGGCTCGAATTCCAGCAGGGAGCGAGGAAGGAGAGAAGCCCACACCATCCTGCTATCCCAAACCCAACAGACACTTCCATCTCCTCTGCACAGCCTCCTCTCCACCCTTGTCAGCCTTTCCCCAGCAGCGCCCGGCCAGGAGGCCCATCCAGGCTTCTGAAGGGCTCTCCTTAAACACCTGGGAAGAGGGGGTGTGGGCAGGGGAAGAGGCCGAGGGAGGGAGTTGGCAGAAGCAGCCCACCGCTGCCTCCCACTTTGAGGGTCTTTGTCTGACCGCTGTGCAGTTTCACTTGCTCTTTGTAGTTCACTCAGCCCAGTTACTGCTGTCAGCTTAACTGACCTACACGTGGAGACACCTATGATGGGTTAGGCTATGCTGTTACGGGGACAGGGGTCCTAACTCTAGGAGGTTTTACAACACATATTTCTTTCTTTCTTTCTTTTTTCTTTCTTTCTCTCTCTTTTTCTTTCTTTTTTCTTTTTCTTTCTTTCTTCCTATCTCTTTCTTTCAGACTTTATTTTTAAGTAATCTCTATACCCAACATAGGGCCTGAACTCACAACCTCGAGATCAAGAGTCACACCCTCTAAGGACAGAGCCAGCCAGGTGCCCCACAACAACATTTCTTTTTCCTTCTAATGGAAACATGTTTCCTCCTCCCTCTCCCACACCCCCTCTCTTGCCGGGCTCCAGGTTGTCCAGATGAACATCCTGTGCCCACTCAGTGGGAGATTCCTGTTACCTCAGGAACAGGCTTCCACTGTTTCCTTATAAGAAAGTTTCCTTATAAGAGCTTATTCTTTGCTTCTAGAAGTCATTTCAATAAATATCCATCAGATTAGACTCTCATTTAAATAGTATCTGTGGCAGGGAGAGGAGTAATTAAAACATAATGAGATGGTTAGCAAATGGATCTGGGACTTTTCAGCTTTCTTATTCTGGTGAAATCAAGACCAACAGGCATTTTTAAGCCCCTGATCTGCCAATGCATCGCAAGGGAAAGGGGCTGGTATGTGGACGAGCAAGAGAACAGCCCAGTCCTGTCCTCCACCACGTCGGTCCACAGGCCCAGGGGAGCACAGGGGAGAGGAGCTGACTGTGTCCAAGGAAGTCGGGGGTGCTTGTGTCTGAACTGGGTTTTTAAATAAGTGGATGTATGACAGTCAAAGACAAGGGCATTCAGAGCTGAGGAGACCATGTGACCAGTGTAGCATGGGAGGAAATGATGCTGGGCTGGGGAGAAGTTAGGGGTGGCTGAAGGCCTGTGTCCTTGGGGAGTGGCAGGGAGACACAGGCTCAAGGGCTGAATGCAAAGGCCCTGGGGCACCAGGCACCGGAGTTGGGCTGTACTTAAAAGCAAAAGCAACCAGAAGTCATCAAATGTGTGCAGGCCTGATGTATTTCGTGTTTTAGGAAGGCAACTATTTCGTGTTTGGACGAGAGAGAGGACATGGTGAGAATCAATCTGGAAACTGTTAGAAGATAAAGATGATGCAGCCTGCTTTAGGCAGAGGGACGCAGGGAAAGGGACATGTCTAGAGATACTTAGGACGTAGAACTGTGCTGAGCTGGGTACAGACGGTACAGGAAGGAGTAAAGTCTGATGGAAAGCTTGCTGGTTTGGGAAAATAGGTGCCTACCACGCACTGTGCCAGGATACCTGAGGAGAGCTAACGCTTTTATAAACTGCCTTCTGGTATCATCTCAAGCGAATCTAAGAATGGAATCGCCTAAAGATGTGGCAGAAGGCAAAAGGAAGAGCTAAAGGAGGGCATATATGAAGGGAGGTTTGTTCTTTTTGCCCAGATGGAATCTGCTAGTTTTTCTAAGGTCTGCAATTGTGCCGTTGGTGCCAACCACTGTCTGGGGTATAAAGTGGGACTCCCTCCAGACTCCCACATGAGACATTTCTGGGAGACCCGTTGGATGAGAGCACACGACGAATGCAATGCTGGAAGCACATTGAGGGGGAGCTCTCTAGAAAGCAGCTGGAGCCTGGATTAATAGGAGATAGACGGGCTGGAAATCTAGGCTGCAAATAATTAGCATCCCAGAGCCACTTGAAGCTGGGGGCACAAGCGAAATCCCCAAAGGAGGGCCCGGGACAGGAACCCAAGGAACATCAGCATTCAGGGAGCAGCTGGGAGGGGTGGCAGTGGAAATGAGGCATGCAGAGGACAAGGAGAGAGCAGAGGCCAGGAATCTGCCATATGATGGACCAGGCTGGTTAAGGGCAAGTAGAGCCCGTGAGGGGAAACTTGCACAGTGGGAGCAAGAGGAATGGGGCAGGAGGTGGTGTGTGGGCCTCAGCAACGCAGGGCACATTGCAAGTCAGGCAGTTACATCTGGACTCCTGTACCCCTGTGTGCTAACTTCTCTCAATCCAGACCCAGTGCTTGGCCCACAACTCATGGCTCCAAGGGAGGCCGCTGCCTTGACCTTTTGGGGCTCAGGCTGCTGGGATCAGAGGTAAGAAAGAAGGGGTCTTATAACTTCCCTTCACTCATCTGTGGGCTAAGAGCTTTTGGATCACTGGGCCAACACCACTCTTTCTTGTTTTGCACTAAGAAAAACTATCAGTGTAGATACCATGCAAAGCTTTTCTCTGAGCGTGGCTTTGATCTTGTTGTAGCAACATTCCAAGAGAAAAATAAGAAAAAAAGCTTCTTAAGAATCTGGTGCTTGTTGGCTGAGAGATTGGGTGTTGTGCGGATTGATGAAAGTCCCAAGGCTCAGCAGTTCAGGGGAGAAAGCAGGCCTTCGCTATCAGAAGAACTGCACTGCGTGTTCTCATCCCGGCAACCCAGCTGCTGTCTTCATAGTTAAGCACCTCTAATGGCTCCCATGTGTCAGCTGGAAATTTTACTTAAACCAAAGGAATAAACAGCAATACGTCACAATGTCACGAAGAGTTTCTGCCCCTTTGTGCACATCACGAGCGAATCACGTCTGCTAGAATTCTATCCTATGCGCCAACAGACTTTTTTTTTTTTTTTAAGGATTTTATTTATCTATTTGACAGGGAGAGACACAGCGAGAGAGAGAGCACAAGCAGGGGGAGTGGGAGAGGGAGAAGCAGGCTTCCTGCTGAGCAGGGAGCCCGATATGGGGCTCGATCCCAGGACCCCGGGATCATGACCTGAGCTGAAGGCAGACGCCTAACGACTGAGCCACCGAGGTGCCCCTATACAGTTCTTTTAAAAACCATTTTTCATTTGTTCTTTAATTAGGTTTATTCTGTTGGGCTAGAATCTGTACTAAGAATTAAAAAGAGGTTTAAAAAGCATAATTACAGTAGAGTTTCTAAATGAGGTGATTTTTTTTTAAAGATTTTATTTATTTATTTGACAGAGAGAGACACAGCGAGAGAGGGAACACAAGCAGGGGGAGTGGGAGAGGGAGAAGGGGGCTTCCCGCCGAGCAGGGAGCCCAACGCGGGGCTCGATCCCAGGACCCTGGGATCGTGCCCTGAGCCGAAGGCAGACGCTTAACGACTGAGCCACCCAGGTGTCCCTGATTTTAGAAGTTTTTAACTTCTAAAGCAAGATAGGATAATTATTAGCCTGAAATAAATCCAAGAAAATTACAATCCTTTTGGTGAATTGGGACCAAATGCAGATTTTTCAAGAAGTAAAGAGGCATTTAACTCACAATTTTTCTTTTTAGGAAATTAGTATTTTTTATTTGATTAATGGTAGAAATTGATCATGTCCACATCCTGCCCTTTCTTCTTATCAATTCAGAAAATAGAATATATTCCATCTGTTGTCGCTCCCCTTACCCCACATCTTCTTAATCTCATTAAGGCAGAATTGCTAAATAATAGTAGTTGATGTTAATTTCTGATGAGAATTGGATCATTATAGAGATTGAGGAACATCCAACACTCGTGATCAAAGAAGGAGGCTGTGTATATGAGGAAATCTGTGAAGTCTCATTTTGACAATTTTATTTTGACAAGTTACTCCCTTTGTTAAAAAAATTTTTTTTTCCTGGCCTGAACTTGAACCATTAGGGTCATTTTTGTTCTGGATGTTTTTAGTTCTCATTCATTTATTTACTAGTGCCTAAGGTCTGCACTTGTGCCACTGGCACCTACCACCATCTGCCATAGACATGGGGCTCACTCCAGACCCCCACACGTGTGCCATTTCTGGGAGACTCTCAGGGACTGCACTGGGCCTTCAGTTATACAAGTGGGCTCTTGAGGGCAGGGATCTCAGGTCCCCAAGAGGCATAATAGGAGAATCCTGTCTGGTTAGATTCTCCAGTCTCTCTGACCTGCACTAGAAATATATTTTGAGAGTCTTCTAGTTGAAACCGTCTATTACATGTGATGAGAACAATGTCACCTATTCTTTTTCTTATTTGTCATGGCTCCCAAGAATCACAGAGATGCTTTTCAGACCAAAATATTGGGGAACTTACTGCCTCAAACTTTCAGGTCAGAGATGAAGGAGCTAAACATAGGCCAAAGGCACATTGCTAGTTTAACCATTCTTTTTTATTTCCTAAAAGACAAGACTCAAGTGATTCTGGGTTAGAAGAGTAAGCGTACACACAGTCCAGTAGAGCTTGGTGCCGGAACGTTCTAGAAGATTCTGATCCAGTGGTGTCTCGTTACAATACAAAAACCTGAAAAATCGATGTAGCTTCAACTTCATGTGGTGAAATGACATGGGTATTTGAGAAATGTAATACTGACTATGAATTATAACATTAACTACCATGTATTAGCCCTTCGTTGTTCCAGGTTCTCTATTTCCTGCTTTGCATATGTGCTCAACCCAAAGTCAAATCCGAGGATCAATCACGGTAGTCGTCACCTACTTCTCGGGGTCAGCACACCTGCTTCTCCTCACTTCCCTGCTTGCTACCTTCATTTCTATTTTGTTCATCTTGATGCATACACTTTCTTTTATCTTCACCCACTTCAAATTTCTTTTGGAAAGAGGCAGCATTCTGCATAAAGTTTTGGAATGATTTGTTTCTAAAGAGTAATTAACTGTGAAGGCTTTAGTTTGTCTTCAGTTCTAAAGAAATCAATGGCTTACCTGGAAGGAAGACAACAGACATTCTTGTTGAATTATTCTGCTAATGTTTGCCTTGTAAACAGTGGTATTTTATGCAAACAAATTGGAAAGTGGTATTTTATGCAAACAAATTGGAAAGTCTTGATTTGGGCCCCGTAGGGGCAAAGGTCTTCCTTCTCTGACTAAGTATCCTCTGGTAGGGCTTCCTGAGGGAGGCTTTGTCATTTCGACACCCCTGTGGATCATAAGGGACACTGTGGGGTGGATTGTCTCCTAGAATGAAGTCTGACTTACTCTCCTTTTCGATATAAATAGTGTGTATTCATATACACATAATCTTTACACTTGTACTTTATGAATAATTTATATGTGTGCATATAGCATATGTGTGATCATTTCTTTAAGCTGTTTCATCTCTCCCTGAAGAACCCTCCATAATTTCTGCAAAATACTTTTGTACAATGACCCAACTGAAATATAAACCGTTCAAAAAGAATTTAGATTTTCAGAGAGGAGGAGAGTTGCCCATTGACAAGGACTCTGGCCTTTGGCAAGCTGCTTCTGAGGGAGCTGTCAGAAGCCAGAGAGGGATAATGAACACCTTCACTTAAGGTGCTCCCTGCCTTCACCTGGGTGGTGTTAAGTTGGGGTGGCTGCTCCCTCTGGAGCAGAGATCCCATTATTTCTCACAGGCACACTGCCTTTGGGAAAGTAGGGAGGAGACAATTGGGTCCCTGCTCAGAAATTGGTGTTGTGGACTCAAAGATCCTCTCAAGAATTTCCAGATGCCTTCAAGCAAGATCTATCGGAAATACACAACAGAGCAAACGATCCCGAGAGTCTGAAGGTGAAGGCAGTTCAAAGTTGCTAAACGGGGGCTTTGTTATTAAGAGAGTCTTAATCGGGTAAGGCTCTAAGGTAAACCCCATAGTCCAGACTTGATGTTTTTGTGTTTCAATGTTTGTTCTGGTGAGGTACTATTTTCATCCAGCAGGAGTAAGAGTGGGTGGGAAGGATGGACCTTAAGGCAATGGAAGGAGTTTTACTTATTTTCTACCTGTACCGCCTGGAAAATGCTTCCCTTGTAATGTCAAGTAGTACAAAATAAACCGAGTGGTCTTGTGTATTTACACTGGGGCCTTAGTTATGCAAAAATATGGATGGGTAAAACATTAGTAGAAAATATAATAAAATGGTACCAGTGGTTGTCCCTTTATGTTGGGGTTATATTATGTTTCCTTTTGCTTTTCTTTTTTCTAAATCTCATGTACTAAATGAGACATATTTATAATGAAACTGAAATCTGGGGAAAAAAAATCCTAGCCTTATTTTGCAATTTATACCACATATTTTTTGTCAGAAAAATTCCATCAAATGTAATTAATAGTCTTCAACCTTGGGGGTATGTGTGAGCTGGGAAGCTTTAAAATTTTTCAGGGACTGCAAAGTCTGGCATGCGGAGCTGATGAGCAGCCAAGGTTGAGGACCATTGAGCTGATGGTCGCCAAAGACTTTCTCATTAATCTGGGTCTAACCCTCCTGTGAGGTCCGTGACAAACAGGACTCTAGACTAGAATCACTGAAGCTAAAGGGAGTGTCTGCAGCTGCCTGCTGTATGAATGGTGGATAACAGAGTGTGTGGGTCTCCTGGGTGCATCCATTTGAACAGGAGTCCCCATTGAGGTTTCCATGTCACTTACTAGCTTAATGGGAACTGGAAAATAGTCAAAGTTAATTCTTAACGCAATATTCATTCAAATTCATTTTTTAAAAAAGTGCAGACCTCACAGGACTCTCGGAAATGGGAGAGGATTTGTGAAATAAAATATATAAGACCCTACAGGTCGGGATTCACCTCTTCAGATGATTGATATTAAATAGATCAATCATGACAACTTTTTTTCTTTTTGAAGATTTTATTTGAGAGAGTGAGAGAGCACAAGCAAGGGGAGCAGCAGAGGGAGAGGGAGAAGCAGGCTCCCCGCTGAGCATGGAGCTAGACTCGGGCCTCGATCCCAGGATCCCAGGATCATGACCCAAGCGGAAGGCTTAACCAACTGAACTATCCAGGCTCCCCAACCATGACAACTCTCAAGCTAAATATTCAGGAAGGCATCTTTTTAGCTAAATGTGTGTGTAGGTGGGTGGGTGGATGGCGGGGTGGTTGGTGGTAGTGATGGTGACCAGGATCTGAAACATAATATGGGAAGTGACACAAATTCCTCAAGGCTTGGACTGCAATAAAGGTAAGAGATGTAAATCAACACAAAGGAGATTTTGATCTAAAAGTAAGATCAGGGGTGCTTGGGTGGCTCAGTGGGTTAAGCGTCTGCCTTCGGCTCAGGTCATGATCCCAGCGTCCTGGGATTGAGCCCCGCATCGGGCTCCCTGCTCAGCAGGGAGTCTGCTTCTCCCTCTTTCACTCCCCTGCTTGTGCTCTCTTTCTGTCAAATAAATAAATTAAATCTTTAAACAAATAAAAGTAAGATCATTGTTTATGTAAAGTCTTCACTCTTAATTATCCTCTCCATCGGAAAAGAGAATATTTTCAGATTCTAGAGGCTATCATAAATGAAAGTTTCCCGAAATCCAGGCATCCAAACAAGCAAATTCATTTTCAAATGCGTGAATAGTAGACACAGATGGGGTGTCCCTCAGCCACTGCTCCCCTTTCCAGGAGTTTCCAGCTGCAGTCATACTTGCCTTCCTAGTTATGGTTGATGAGACTAGCAGTGGGTCGAGCAGACAGTCTCCATCCTGAGAGTTCTGAATTGGGACTGTGAGATGCTAGGTAGTCATTCCTGCAGATCAGTGAACAGAGGACACACAAACCAGGGAGTGAGGGCAACCGTGGTTTGGTCATGTGCACACATCAGCAGTGATGGCCGGTTTGCTGAGACCAACGGAGTGGATAACGTGAGGGAACTCAAGCGAGGAAGCTGACTGCCAGCTTCTTGGTCCAGTCCTCTGTGGGTCCCAGCTCTGCTTGATGCCCTTAGATTCCATTAGCCATCTCAAGAGCCTTCCATAAGGGCCTTTTTGCTTCAACTAGTTTGAAGTGATGTCTTTACCTTGTGACCTAAAAGGCCTTGACTAGAAAAAATGGTAACCAAAGCAAAGTGCATAATCCAACTAGTAATTAACACCGAGAAAGAAATGTAAATGGAAGCAACATTAAGAATGTATTAGTCATTTCTCTCTGCTGAGAATTTTAGAGCAGTCATTCTTAGCTATTTGGGAGTGGTAGCAGAATTCTTTAAGAAGCTGAAGGAAGTTATAGACCTTCTCTTCAGGGGAAAAAAAACACATTTTGCATATAATCCATGTACCACCAGATAAGTATTTAGGTGATCAGTGTTTTGATTTTGAGCCTTAATAAATGTACATAGATACCTGTCATTCTCATTGTGTCACCCATTTGGGTTATAAGCTTCTTTCTAAAGGAGGAAACCAGTTTTCTCTGTAAATTTTATTTTTTTAAATTTTTTTAAAAGATTTTATTTATTTATTTGAGAGAGAGAGG
Organism: Callorhinus ursinus; assembly: GCF_003265705.2. Taxonomy (NCBI): domain Eukaryota; kingdom Metazoa; phylum Chordata; class Mammalia; order Carnivora; family Otariidae; genus Callorhinus; species Callorhinus ursinus. The sequence continues at coordinate 27,950,186 of NW_027397079.1, read as the reverse complement.
ATGAGAGATAGAGAGCATGAGAGGGAAGAGGGTCAGAGGGAGAAGCAGACTCCCTGCTGAGCAGGGAGCCCGATGCGGGACTCGATCCCGGGACTCCAGGATCATGACCTGAGCCGAAGGCAGTCGCTTAACCAACTGAGCCACCCAGGCGCCCTTCTCTGTAAATTTTAGTTCCTTTTACTTGATGGCTCAATCAGAATTACTCAAAGAAGTTATTATCATCTGTTAAATTATGGGATATATATGGTATCAAAATACTTTTTTATAATATTAAAATACTTTTTGAATGCAAATCACGATTTGTGCCCCAAACATAAATGTCTCATTAAGGTGGATTAAGTGTACTTCACATTACAATCAAGTGCCCTCTTCTATAGGCCAGGCTTTTCTTCCCTCTATTGAACTTGTAATTTATCGAAGGGCCCAAGTAGCTACAAGTCAGACTGTATTTGAATCCAGTCTCTACTACTTACCACATAACCTTGGGCAAGTTCTCTAGTCCTTTGAGACTAAGTTTTCTCATTGGCAAATGAGGTCAACAGTGGTATCTAATCATAAGGCTTTTGCGAAGTTTTAGTAAGATATTCCATTTAAAGCACTTGGCAAAATGCCTAGCACAAGATAACAAATATTAATTTATTATCTAGATGAACTGACATAGAAATTTAGTCACGATATACTGTGAACTTGCTTCCCTTGGAAGGCCTTTTCTCCTGACTTGTCCTGCATACTTAACACTGATAGAGTAAGGGCCAGGACTGAGTCAGGGTCAAGGTCCACTCAAGGCTTTCCTCCTTTGTGACACTGCCTCTCTCTCTTAGACAGAACGAGTGACCTCCTCAGGTTTCCCTGGGTATTCCTCCTCACCGAACTGGAATCCACTGTGTCATTGGGCTCCATCTCTAGACTCTGAGACAGGGACTCTATTAATGTCCTCCTCTGTATCCCATAAGACGAATTTATTGAATAAATACATGAGTAAAGAAGCACAGAGCCAGTAGTGAAGGAGATTCCTGCCCTTTCCCTCTTGTTGACCAGATCCCAAGAGAGAGCATGGGGAGAGGTTACGTAAGTGAAGAGGCTGGTATGAGAATAAGACGGATCCTACACGTTTAGGGAAAGACTGATAATTCTGTAGCCATGGTAACAAGGAGCCACCAAGAACTGGTTTTAAGTCTCTTCAGTCTATCCGTGACAACTAGCTGAAGTGAACATGCTTTTGCAAATCAACTGGTATTGGTTCTTGCTTATAAAAATCAGCCAACAGGGGCACCTGGGTGGCTCAGTGGGTTAAGCGTCTGCCTTCGGCTCAGGTCATGATCCCAGGGTCCTGGGATCGAGCCCCATGTCGGGCTCCCTGCTCGGCAGGGAGCCTGCTTCTCCCTCTCCCACCCCTGCTCATGTTCTCTCTCAAATAAATAAATAAAATCTTAAAAAGAAAAAAAGAAAATCAGCCAATAAATTAGTATGGACCTGCTCCAGTAGAAATGCACCCGAGCACCAGCCAATCAATAGGTCTCACCCGAGCAACCACACTTCCACAGATGATGTCAACCCACTCACACTTCTGAAAGCTCACCGACCCATGAATTCCACACTTCTCAAAAACCCTACATGAGATCAGCAGTCTGCTCTGTTCCTGGAGACCATGCCTGACAAGCACAGTTCTCCCTTACTAGAGCCAGCGATAAATTCAGTTTTGTTCTTTTTATCCAGATATTGGGAAACAGTCTCATCATCTTTTCCCAATTCTGATATAGACAATTTTTAAATTTAGTAAATTTCATGTAACATAGTTCACAATCTTAAACATTTTAGAGTGTATAATTCAATGATTTTTAGTATAGTCACGCTACTATGCAACCATCATCCCTGTTCAATTCCAGAATATTTCCTTTATCCTAAAAGGATACTTCCCAACTGCCCTTCTCCTCACCACCTGCCAACCACTAGTCTACTTTTTGTCTCTGTAGGCTTGCCTATTCTTGACACATCAGATGAATGGAATCATACAGCATGTGGCTTTTTGGGTCTGGCTTCCTTCCCTTCAGCACGTTTCAACGTTCATCCGTGTTGGAGGATGTATCCATACTTCTTTCCTTTTCATGGCCAAGTAGTATTCCACTATATGGACATAATACATAGTTTTTTATCCATTCTTCTGTAAATGGATACTTGGTTTGTTTTTACCTTTTGGCTATTGTGAATAATGCTGCTGTGAACACTGGTGTACAAATATCTGTTTGTGAGCACCTGTTTTCAACTGGTTGACGATTTTGCTTCAGGAATTTGACTATATCACCCTAGGGGCGCCTGGGTGGGCTAGGTCAGAGGAACGTGCGACTCTTGATCTCAGGGCTGTGAGTTTGAGCCCCATACTGGGTGTGGGGATTACTTTAAAATAAAATCTGAAAAATAAATAAATAAATAAACAAACCACACTACTGCCTTCTAACCTCCATGATTTTTTTAAATTTCTTTTATTACTCAAAAATAAAATAAAATAAAGTTAAAAATAACTTCATTTTTTTATTTAGCTTTCTGACTCTGTGCTTTTGCCTTCAACATTTCCACGATGATTTTCTGCTCCTCGATAAGGAAAGCATGCTTGGTCCTGTCATGAACACACTTAGCACACATGGAACCATCACATGCCCTGCTGATGTGTGTTTTCATTTTAGACAACTTCATAAGAACTGTAGGTTTCACAGCATGAACTCCTCGAATTGGCCTGGGCACATACCACCTGCGGATTTTGGTGCTTTCCCAACCTTCTTGGTACAAAGTTAAATGATTCTACTACCAGGGGTTCGGGACAGCCTAATTCTGCTAGAGGCTGTATCACAGGACAGCCTACGATCGTACGTCAAGTGCTGGACCGTTCTGAATGCCTGTGGATGCCATCCCCAGGAGAGGAAAATCTCCATGATTTATGATGAGAAATCAGCCAGTAAGTTGATTGAGGATCCATTTTCTGTGATGAGTTGCTTGTCCAGAACAGGCACATCCAGACACTGAGAGGAGACTGGTGGTTGCCAGGGTTAGGAGGAAGAAGGAAAGAGAAATAACTGCTCATGGGCATGGGGTTTGCTTTTTGGAGTGATATATATTAAAAAAGAAATTAGTAATGATGATTGCATAGCTCTGTGAATGTATTAAAATCCCCCAAATTGTCCATTTTAAAAGGATAAATTATGTCCTGAGCTGCTGTAGAAAAATCTAAATCGGATGTCTCAAAGGCATCTCAAAATCAATGTGCCCAACATCAAATTCTTGTTCTTTAATATCAAACCCTGTCTTCTTCCTGGGCTCTGGAGCTCAGGGAGTAGACCACCATCCATCTACTTACACAGTAGAAACCCTGGGTCATGTTTGCCAGCCTGTTACTCCCTTCCCCCAATATTTAGTCCATCCCTGAATCCTATCACTTTTACCTCCTAAATGGCTCTTTTTCCATCTGTCCTTATCTTTAACGGTCCACCCCCAAACCACCATCTCTCATTAACGACCCCTCTCATCTGGCCTCCTCACGTACGCACTCTTGCCCCTCTTCAATTTGCCATCCCCACCACAGCTGGTGGCGCTGGATTGTTCAACAGATAGACCAGGCACGTACTAACTACATTAGCAAAGCAGGCCACTTACAAATTGAGGCAAAATTTCTTGGAAAATGTTGGTATTTTGTATCAGTTAGGATACATTTCTGTAAGTAACAGAAAACCCAGCTCATGCTTGCTGAGATATTATCTCTTGAAGCAACTACATTTTTCCCCTATTGCCATCCTCTATTCACATCCAGTGATAGAAGGAAAATCTCCCTCAAGGATAAGGTCGTCCCTTAGCTTGTATTAGGCAAATTTAAGGTATAGGCATACCTGTGGACCAGGGAAAGGCCAAACACGCATTGGCATGGACTGACTGAGGTCTACCTGTGGACTGGATGGACAGCTGAATAAAATTTAAGAATCTGCTAAGGAGGAGGAAGACGAGGATGGGCACTTACCCTTGATGCAATAATATGGCTCTTCTTTTGGCAAGACTTGAAATATAGGGAAGGGGCCCTAATATATTACAGAAAGAGGAAGCTAACTTTAGCAAAATATCATTTACAGCACGAGGTTTCCCCCTTCATATTTCAAAATTCAAAGGCATTTTCTGTCATCTGGCACAAACAAAATTTAACAATTTATCTGTAATTCAGTAAAGAGCTTTCCAATTTTTCTTACTGCATTATGATAAAGTTAAAATGTAAAGATCATATGGGATCAAGTGTGGGTTATTCTTTTTCCAGTTATAAAATATATTGAGCACTATGGCGGAGGTTCACTAACCACAGGGGTAAATACAAGTCATACACTTCCCTTTTGGGCTCTACACATTTAAGCAATATATACCATACATCTACAATTGTGCCAGTCAGCTTTAAGTAAAAAGAAAACATATTTTAGGCACAGTTATGGGATAAGCTGAAAGACCTAAAACCATTCTTTCAGCTAATAGACCTAGACAGATTATAGGTAATTGAATTTTAAAAATCTGCTCTATTAAAAATCAAGTGCATTTAACCCAGAGATAAGGGGTTCTATGTGTAATCTTTATAAAAATGAGGTTATTCACCTGACAGTATATATAAGTCACTAGCAAGCATTGCCGTGCGTTATTCCCCTACCTCTCTGTGGTTGGCAGCTCATGGAAGTCTATGGTAGAAGCTCTCTTCCCTAGGTAGCCAGGATCCGTAGCTGGTCAGTTAAAGAGAAAAGTCAGTTAAAGTGGGGAATCACAAACTTATAATAAATATCCTTAAAATGTTATTTTTACTTAAAAACATACAAGTCTATTCATCCATCGTTCCTTTGATATCGGGCTAAAAGGCCTTTTCTTGGAGTGGAGTCTACGGATGGACATGCATTAACACCAGCAAACAGTGCTGGCAATTTTAGTTTCAGTGGAGTGAGGACTCAAGACACCTGTGGAGAAAACTGAGGGCAGAATTCCGCTGGATTCCTCCACCTAAACTTACACGTTTGTTTCACCCACACCTAATTCCACAGCAGATTTTCTTAAGGCGTGATAAAGACCTATCTTTAGAGATAGGTCCTGATATCAGGTAGGTCTTTATCAGTTCTTCCCAAGCATTCAACTTATTTTCATAGAGATCACAACTCTCTTCATGCTCCTCTTTGTCTGCTTTGGGTAATATTGAATTAAATTATGTAATTACTAAGCACAACTTGCATAAACAAGTTTGGGAACAAACGACTGACTTTCGGAAAGCATAGAACTCAAGAAGAAGTGATTAGCCCATCAGGGACTAGCCTACTTACTAGTTGTAAAAATTGCATGGGCCTTCAGCATTAGGAATGCTTTTTCACACAGAACAGGGGCTGGTTCAAAGGTCTGAGCCACAGGAAGGCAGAGTTGGTTCTAGAAGCAGAAACTCTAAATTCAGAAAGAGCATTTAAATTTATATGAAGTTATGAAACTCCTTTGAGAGGAATGCTAATGAATAGGATTTGAGCAAACCTTTCTTTACAGAGTTTGCAGTTGGGCCAGCAGCAATCCTTCTCTGGGGGAGGGCATAATGCCTGAGCCTCCCATTGGATGTGGTTAGGGTCACTGGGTCTACTCTTGGTGAATGCTCTAAAATATTAAAATCTCTCTCTCTTTGAAGAAGGCAGGAAAGGAACTGTTCCTAGTTTATGTTTAAGAAAATATTGAAATCTAGCTTTTGGCTTTCAGCTCGAAGGAGCCCAGGGTGCAGCTGTCTTCAGTTGTCCCCGATCCAGTTTGACCCAACATCAGCTGCCTCCATCATGCTGCCTAAGTTCAACCCCAACGAGATCAAAGTTGCATAGGTGAGGCGCACTGGTGGGGAAGTTGAGGCCACGTCTGCCCTGGCATGATAGGCTCCCCCTGGGTCTTTCTCCAAAAAAGGTTGGTGATGACATCACCAAGGCAACAGGTGATTGGAAGGGTATGAGGATTACGGTGAAACTGACATTCAGAACAGGCCCAGATTGAAGTGGTACCTTTTGCCTCTGCCCTGATTATCAAAGCCCTCAAGGGGCCACCAAGAGACAGAAAGGTGTTCACAGCCGCCGTCGCTTGCCAATGCCAGCGCCACCTCCAGCCGGCTGAGCTCCAGCCGAAGGAGAAGGGGGTTAAGTAAGGAGGTTTCTGTACCATGGCTCGTACAAAGCAGAGTGCCCGCAAATTGACCGGTGGTAAAGCACCGAGGAAGCAACTGGCTACAAAAGCCGCTCGCAAGAGTGCGCCCTCTACTAGAGGGGTGAAGAAACCTCATCGTTACAGGCCTGGGACCATGGCACTCTGTGCAATCAGACGTTATCAGAAGTCCACTGAACTTCTGATCTGCAAACTTCCTTTCCAGCGTCTGGTGCAAGAAATTGCTCAGGACTTCAAAATAGATCTGCGCTTCCAGAGCGCAGCTATTGGTGCTTTGCAGGAGGCAAGTGAGGCCTACCTGGTGGGCCTCTTTGAAGACATCAACCTGTGTGCTAACAAAAAAAATTTTTTTTTCTCTTCTTCCTGTTATAGGTAGTTCTGAACGTTAGGTATTTTTTTTTTCCATGGGGTCAAAATGTACCTAAGTATGTGATTGCAACTGGAAAAATAGGGGACAGAAATCAGGTATTGGCAGGTTTTCCATTGTCATTTGTGTGTGAATTTTTAATATAAATGCGGGGACATAAGGCATTAATGCAAATCAAAATGTTTCAGTGAACACGTTTCAGCAGTTCAACTTTATAATGATTATAAATAAACCTGTTAAATTTTTCTGGATAATGCCAGCATTTGGATTTTTTTAAAACAAGTAAATTTCTTATTGACGGTAACAACAACAAAAGACAGAAAGAAGCAGAAAAAACATTAAGCACAGTGGAAATAGCACTTTGGATGTGACTGTCAACACTGCCCGACAGATGTGGCACCAATCTTGAGCCAGAGAACTCTCTGGAAACGCCCAGTCTGTGGGCTGCAGTGTTGATGGCTACGACCCTCATGATATCACAGATGCTAACAACAGTGGTGCAATGGAATGCCCAGCTCATTAAAAACTAGAAAGGAAGGGCGCCCGGGTGGCTCAGTCGTTAAGCGTCTGCCTTCGGCTCAGGTCCTGATCCCAGGGTCCTGGGATGGAGCCCCGCATCGGGCTCCCTGCTCAGCGGGGAGCCTGCTTCTCCCTCTCCCTCTCCCCCTGCTTGTGTTCCCTCTCTTGCTCTCTGTCAAATAAATAAATGAGAAATCTTTAAAAAAAAAAAACTAGAAAGGAAAATATTTCAATAAAGAATCATTTGACAGCTGAAAAAAAAATTATTGAAGTCTCAAGTAGCCTTAATATGGGTCAGATTAGTAAGGATAATAAAATTCTCCAAGGGAACCAATTTGCTAATCAAGAGAGGTAAAACGATCCTGTTTCCTGGTGCCCTCTTGTGATAAAACAGCAGGTCGACAGTGGGGATTATAAAGCTTTAAGATCCAAGGGTCTGAAAGAGATCATCTCCCTTCATTAATGGTTGGACTGCACACTAAGAACCAGCCACCAAAATGATAAAAGCGGTGGTGCTTGAGGGTGGGCCATAGGATTAGAAGGACTTCCTCCCCACCTCCTAAATTATCTAAAATGAAATTATATTACTTTTATAAGTAAAAACAACAAAAACACCATCACGATTTACCAGTTAGTTAATAATAAGCAGAACCACTTTAAAGTTTTGGACAGAATGACCTATAGCCTTAACATGAGGACCATCTTTTAGTAATTTTTTTTTTAAAGATTTTATTTTTAAATAATCTCTACACCCATTGTGGGGCTTGAACTCACAACCCAGAGATCAAGAGTCACACACTCTACCAACTGAACCAGCCAGGCATCCCCCTCTTCTAGTAAATCTTATTGAATTCAGGGGAAGACCAATAATGCTTTTTTTTTTTTTTTTAGACCAATAATGCTTTTTAAGTTTTCCTATTGTTTTGTCTCACGCTGTTTAAGAACTTTAAAAATAACAAAGACTAATAAGCAAGGCAAATCCTCAGCTGTTTTCCTAACTAGCACTTAGGAAGCCCACCGTATTTTGGAATCTCTAAAAGGCAGTGCTGAATGGGGTTAAGATCATGAACTCTGGAGCCAAATGCCATTTACTTGCCAGTGACCTTAGCACAGTTACTTAGCCTGTCTGTGCCTCAATTTCCACATCTGTAAAATAGTGGTATTACTTATCTGACTGTTCAGAGAATTAAATGACTTCATGTGTAATCAACCACTTATGTGTAAACTGCTTTTAACAGTGCCTGACATGTAGTAGATTCTATACACATCTATTAAATAAATGCAAATTAAAAAAATGTTGGTGAGTTTACTAAGTATGTATTAAAAATAGTTTTTCTGGAGGCACCTGGCTGGCTCAGTTGGTTGTGTGACTCTTGATCTCTGGGTTGAGTTTGAGCCCCACGTTGGGTGCAGAGATCAATTAAAAAATTTAAAAACAAAAAGAATAGTTTTTGTATTATTTTCAACACTCTCCTTTTCAACATTCTTACCCTTCAGGATTTTTATTAATAATAATTTCTACTTAGCCTAGAGAAGTTAAACTTATGCTTAATGAGATATTTATTTAGAGACAAGTAATCTAAATTTCTAAGATGATGGTGTTTAGAGAAGGTTATGATGAAGACCTCTGATAATGTCATATGTCATGCCCATTAATAAAGAGTTCTTCCTGAACCCGGTTTCCCCAGTGTGGAGACCCTTGAGAGATACTGATCATGCACCAGCAAGGAACCCAGGCATAACCCAGGATGTGTGTGTGCGTGGTTTTTAGAATGTGAACCTGAATCCTTGGATGCTCCTCCCTTCAAAAGGTGGTGCATAATCCCCTCCCGCCTTGAGTGTGAGATAGACTTAGTGACTTGCTTCTAAGAAATAAAATGAAGGGGCAGCCTGGGTGGCTCAGTCAGTTAAGCGTCTGCCTCCAGTTTAGGTCATCATATCGGGGCCCTGAGATCGAGCCCTGCGTCGGGCTCCCTGCTCAGCATGGAGTCTGCTTGTCCCTCTCCCTCTGCCCTTCCCTCATGCTTTTGTGTGCTCTCCCTCTAATATCTTTAAAAACTAGTAAAATACAATGAAGTGGAAGTGATGGTGACAGCTTCAGAGACAAGGTCCTTCCTTGTTTGGACCTGAAGAAAGCTGAGGGAAGCCAGCTGCCAGGTCATGAGGATACCCAACAGCCCAGTGGAGAGGCTCACACAGTACAGAACGGAGGCCTCCTGCCAACAGCCCTGTGAGGCAGTCATCTTATAAGCGGACCAGCCAGCCCCAGTCAAGTCTTCGGGTGACTGCAGGTCTGACTGCTTGAGAGAAACATGAGGCACACTGAGCCAGAACCGCCAGTTGAGCCACTCCTAGATTAGACCTGCAGATAATAATGTTCACTGTATTAAGCTGCTATATTTTGGGGTAATTTTCTACACAGTACAGATAACTATTATAGCGTGTGTTCATGGATGAATAAGAGAGCAGTGTGAAGTACCCTTTCTAGACCTGATCCTATCCAACTGGTGAAAATCATTTGACCCAAGAGCTATCGCCATGTTGCAGTTAGACGTTGTGATAAAATGGTTTCTTTCTTCTCCCTGCCCAGTTGCTACTTTTTATGTTCCAAACATGTCAGGGTTTGTCCTACCCCTTAGCATAACTGCCCAGAATGGCTGTGATGAAGTTTGAGTGCAGTCTCGGCGAGACAAAGACTATTAGTAAGAGAAGGTGGTAGCCTGGCTATGGATAAGCCCCAAAGAGTGAAGTTTGTGCAATACACTGTCTGGGCTTTGGTTCTTTGTCCTAAAGAGTCAGGAACTATATTTTTCAGAATGTTCAGAACTCATAGACTAAACTGACAGACTTCGGGGCCGAACTATACAAACTAAATTCACATGAGACTAATGTATAAATCAGAAAGCTTCTCTGATTTTGCTATGTGTGGAACGGAATTCCGATGCTCTCATCCAGAGTTCCTCCTTTTCCTGAATGATAGCTCGGAGGTCATATTAGCAAATCAGAAGGTGGTTCAGTTAAGCTTGCAATTAGAGCCCAAAGTGGTGAGTCTCAAGTATGTTCTTCCCAAAACTGCAGCAAGTCTTGATAAACTGATACTACCTGAAGAAAAGAACACTTTGGGCCACTAAACTGCTCACATGTCTTGGATTCAGTACCTCCCTTCCATGGATAACACCGTATGTACTGTCATATTTTGTTTCTCCAAACTCTTGGCAAATTAACTATTTCTGTACACATTTTCTTTCTCAAATGAGTTAGTATCACTTCTAGAAACAGTGGGGCTCATCTCACCACCTGCTGACTTAATTAGTTTAAATCTCTGGGGGTATCTTATTACCATGTCCTTGGAGGTGTCTCACTGTTGTCTTCACACATTACCTGTACAGTTTGGATCACAGGACATTTATTAGCATATCAGAGCTTGTCCAGAGATAATATTTTGGAACTGGCATAGCCTATGACAGGCAGTTTTGTAATTTCTGATCTTTTATCTAGAAAATTTCCATGATCAACAAAATCTGAAGTTAAGATCACCAGGGGCAGAAAAATGAATAAACAGCAATTATCAAAAATAGGGCATTTATGTGATGTTATCTTCTTTTCAATCCGCTATAGGTGGTAGTACATGTCATGAGTGTTCTTACCAAAACTGAATCATTCAAATTTAGAACAGAGGTTAATTTGTACCTGTCAGTTTCAGAACTTCAAAAATTGTTTTTACTATGTAAGTATTTAATTTTAAGAGAAAATATCTTAGTATTTAATGTCTTAGTATGAATTAACAGCTATTGATTCGGGGTGCCTGGGTGGCTCAGTCGTTAAGCGTCTGCCTTCGGCTCAGGTTATGATCGCAGGGTCCTGGGATCGAGCCCCGCGTCGGGCTCCCTGCTCGGCGGGAAGCCTGCTTCTCCCTCTCCCACTCCCCCTGCTTGTGTTCCCTTTCTTGCTGTCTCCTCTCTGTCAAAGAGATAAAAATCTTTAAAAAAATAAAATATAACTCTCCCTTAAAAAAAAAACAAAACAGCTATTGATTCAAAAGTTGAAAAGTCTGTTCCATCAAATGTATGCACTTGAATTATTAAAACTTAGATGACAACAAAATCCTTAATGTTGCCATTATGTAATTAGTCAATTATAACAACATCAACAGTCATGTTGATATATGATGTAGTATGCCAAAATCATTTCATCAATTTATAAATATATTAAAATCTCTTTTAGTTTTACTACCTTCAGAAACCCAGGACCATTCAATGCTCATTTACTTGTCATTTTCATCAGAGATCATTCTTACTGATTTTGTATGCTACTGAATACATTTTTCCCTAATTATTTTTTACTAAAATGAAAATTTTTTCTTGGAAACAAAATTAAGTTAAATTAATTCAACAGCTGCTGAAATTTCACCTGAAATTTTAAACAGCTCCAAAGCCACAAAAGGAGAAGATAAACACATTAGTTTTAATATAGCTAGTATGCAATAAAAATGAAAAGATCTATTTTGGGAAAGTTAACACAAGTAGAAAAATCGACTAAAGTATGTTCACTAAAGTCCTGTCATTAGCATTTTTATTTAGTACAATATATGCTAGAATATAAATACATAACAATATGTCCTTTCTTATCACGGGGAATCTTTTATACAACTAAAATCCATGGCCAGCATTTTATATGACAAAAGAAAAATAAACCAAACCTGTAAATTCTAAGAAAAGGAGCAAAGATATAGGAAAATAATGCATTTTATATAAATTATAGAGGACAGTTACAGTGAAAATCCATTACCTTCCTCTCTCACTCAATTTTACAAAATAAACTCAACATGTATTTATTCTGGGAACTGCTAAGAGTGCATGAACACTGGCCCTTTCAAAAGACAGTGGTCAAAGACAAACTGTTATCTTGATGTCATGTATTGTTCTTAGTTCTTAACTGGAGTTGAGTTTCCTTTCATAGTCTTCTTTAGGTGGTGGTAGTTTGGCAAGATTTTCATCAGGAAATCCAGCTGTAGTGTCTGGGGCTAAAAAGATAAGATAATTAAGGACTGACAAGCAGAAAGCAAAATTAAGAGTAGCAGGCAGAAATAATTACCACCAGGCCAGGGAAATATAGGTGATTTTCACTGGCTTATTTTTGCTTACCTGTTTGTTTGTTTAATTTACAGTGAATGTATGTTAAGTTTGGTAATAAGAAAAAGCCAAAAGATTTTACACAGAAAAAATATACACAACTCAGTTTTCAACACTGCTTTTGTAGACTTTACCCTGGCCTCCAAAAAATTAAACAGTTCTAATCACAGACAACAACGTAAGTAGAAACCTGGAGCACGCGGATCCCCACAGGACCTACACAGCACACAGCTGCAGTCCTCACCGGCTCTTCGCTCTTCCCGCGTCAGCTTTGCCCAGACTTCCATCACTGTGAACCTCACGAGGGGCACTCATGACAAACACGGAATTTTAGGCCCTTGCCCTAGACACTGTGATTCAATAAGTCTGGGGAATCCTTCTTTTAATAAGGACCTCTACGTGATCATTGTGATCACTGAAATGTGGAAAACAGTAGGTGTTAAACTTCAGATATTCTTACTTACTTAATTCTAATCTCCCTCAACCCAGTTGGTTTCTCCCTCTTCAATCAGTTTTGCTGTTATGCAGAATGACAGTGAAAAGAAAAACTGATTTGTTCTTATTGCCTTTTTAGTCTATGGAAGTCATACTTGCTTATAATAGTAATAAAAGCCAAATGTTAGAGAAACAGAATACCCCAAAGAGAACTGGAGTTTTAATTTCTGATAAAGTATGGCTAAGAATCAGATGCAAAGTGATAAATGTCTTGAAAAATATTTTCTTTTGGGGGATGGGAAAGAGGCTGGGTAACTGAAGCACTATATTGTGGGCCAAGCAATGAGGCTCAAAACCTCAATCAGAATGTCTTCTGTCCAAAGAAAGCCCCAAATGCCCTATCTTATTTATCTCCTAAATGAAACTCTAAATACATGTTCTTCATTATTCTTGGTTCTTAGGAGGAAGAAAAGATAATATCTCATAAGCCAGGAAAATATCCAAACACATTTGCATATTCAGAAACTGTGTTTACTTTCAAGTCGTCTGTGTTGGCAAACTAAAAGATGGATCCAAGTTGGCTGTTCAATATAAATTTGGTAGGGTCATTCCTTACCCTGGAGGATTAATATTTTAAGAGTGAATCAACAGTTTATAAAGTTTGGTGATGCATCTTCGGTGAAAACACTTAAGAGCAGAAATAACATCTCTGGATTTTCTTTTTTTCTCACTATCAATTTGTCATTGTCATCTTTGTATATATTTTTGATAATAACTTAAAGACTGAATAATTTCATTGCAAATAAATTCTAGCTTTAGGAATGTTTCCTTGATGTTTTATTTTAATCATTTTCTTTTTAAATAGCAGACTGCTGCCCCATTAAAACAATTATGTGGTATTTTGGGGAAAATCAGCAGCCCTAGAAAGAACTTTTTTTGTGGAAATATAATTAACATACAGTGTTATATTAGTTTCAAGTGTACAACATAGTGACTCAACAATTCTAAACATTACTCCCCGTGCTCACCAGGATAAATGTAGTCACCATCAGCAACCTTGCAACATTATTATTACAATATTACTGACTACATTCCCTGTGCTGTACTTTTCATCTCTGTGACTTATTTATTTTATAATAACTGGAAGTTTGTAGCTCTTAATCCTCTATTTCATACATCCCCTCCACCCACCTTCCCTGTGGCAACCACCAGTTTGTTCTCTGTATTTAAGTCTGTTTCTTTTAGAAAGAACTCTTTTTAAGACAGGTTCTAGTACCTGTGGTCGCTCTGTCTGCACCCGACGAAGGCAGTCTGCACCATAGATCACTGTATTCTCAGGGATGACTTCAAACGTATTCAGGTTGCAGCAAGCCCCAATGATGCAACCACTTGTCAATATTACGTTTCTGCCCACATATGCTGCAGTAAAAACATAGAAAGAACTGCAATTTAAGACAAATGAGTAGAACATTAATATTTTTCTAAAATGACTGAAGTATTAAATTGCAAACTAGCCTAAAGAAAATTAAAGGAAATATTTCAGTTCAGAGTTTGTAAAGCAGGCAGGCGCCTGACTAGTATTAAATGAATTAAAACAGAGCTTTGCTCACTAGTTGTGTGACCTTGGGCAAGTCACTGTAAATTCTTTGAGCAAGTTTATCTATAAGATGGAAAGACTGAACTACTTACAGTTTGTTTTAAGGAATAAGTGAGATATTAAATGTAAAGTGCTGAGCAAAGGTTTGACACATAGTAAGTATATAATAAATAGAAAATAACGATGATAGTAATAATTGGTATTCCAAATTAAAATAAAAACCATTAAGTAGATTAATGAAAAGTCTAATTTTATTAATTAAAAAAAGAAACATTTTCTTTCACGCCAATCAGGACCATCAAAGATAAATCATTATTTTTTTTTTAAAATCATTATTCTAAAGATGTCTCATTGTTCAGGTTCTTTCTGGACTGTAGTGGGACACGATGCTCTTGGAGCTGCTTTCCAGTAGTGGTGGTGACTTACAAGACCTCCTGCCTAGCTCCATTTATAAGTAGCTTCCATTTGTTCCTGACTGGCTAGGGTAAAGGAGTCCTGCAATTAAAGAAAGCAAACTGCTATAGAAAATGATTTTTTTCCTTTAATTCTGCAATTATATTAATCAACTAAATTATCATTGACATTAGTATTTAGCAGTAATCTTTTTCAAATCTTTCATCTGAATATTATGGTTTAATTCAATCCTGATTTAAATGTACACAGCTGAATTTTTTTTTTTAAGAGAGGGAGGGAGGGGCAGAGGGAGAAGAAGAGAATCTTAAGCAGGCTCCACGCCCAGCCTGGAGCCTGACATGAGGCTCAATTTCACAACCCTGAGATCAAAATCAAGAGTCAGATGCTTAACCGACTGAGCTACCCAGGCAGACCCACGGCTGAATTTTTAATTCAATGTATTAAACATAGGCAAAGAATTAGTCTCATAACTATTTTAGTCCACTTTCAACCATACCTTCCTTCCACTTTGCCATAGTTTCTACTTAGGTTGTTCTCCAGGACACAATAAAGAGAAAGGAGGTAATCACTTTTCACAATAAAATTTCCAAACGTAGCTTACCTTTTGATTCAATAACATTATTATCTCCCATTTTCATGGCTTGGGAATCTGTAAGCCAGAGTTAAGTAAATATTGTAAATGGGTTCATCTTTTTTTCCCTCCACTAATTCACTATATCCTTTTTTTTTTTTTAAAGATTTTATTTATTTATTTATTTGTCAGAGAGAGAAAACGAGCACAAGCAGGGGGAGCGGCAGGCAGGGGGGAGAGGCAGGCTCCCACTGGGCAAGAACTGATGCCAGGACTCGATCCCAGGACACTGGGATCATGACCTGAACTGAAGGCAGATGCTTAACCCACTGAGCCACCCAGGTGTCCCTAATTCACTATACCCTTATCCTGCCTGGGGCAGAGGACAAAGGCATGGGAAGGGCCACGCAGCCCCAGTCTGACCAGAACTGCTTGCTCAGGGCAGCCTGAAAGTAAAGTTTTCATCTTTAAATATAAGTGTCTCTAAGCAGATATAAATGCCTTCTATATTTTTTAAAGAAATAAGCATCTTTTACCCCAATTCTGAGTAACATATTTTCAAGATTGTCTTAAGAAAATTAAAGTTACTTATCACCAAATCACTTAAAGCTAACACTGTTAACAGTCTGATATATCTTTATATAAATACATATAATTCCTTTTATATAACTGGGAATCAAACTGTATAAAATCAAACTGTATAAACTTTCACAGCTCACTTTATTTGGTTCAATTAACTTTGCAAGCAAGCATTATTCCATACCATTAAAATCTTTATTTTTATTTTTTTTTAAAGATTTTATTTATTTATTCATGAGAGACAAAGAGAGAGAGAGGCAGAGGGAGAAGCAGGCTCCCAAGGAGCAGGGAGCCCGACGCGGGGCTCGATCCCAGGACCCTGGGATCATGACCTGAGCTGAAGGCAGATGCTTAACCATCTGAGCCACCCAGGCGCCCCCATTAAAATCTTTAAAAACATAGTTTAAAATGACTGCTTAATGGCCTTAATAGTCCATTTTGTGTATATAGCTTAATTTATTTAAATATTTTGCTATTTAAACATTTAGATTTTTTTCCTCCAAGTTTTCCTATCAAAAAGTAATGTTTTGCTGACACCATGAAAGCATTTTACTATCTTTTTAGAGTACAAAAATCAAGCACAAGAACTGGCAGCACTTCAGGGGAAAAAAAACAAAGAATGAAATATTTCCATCCCTTTCCACCATTTCTTTGCATCAGACAACATTCTGTTAACCTAAACTATATAGGAACCAAATGGACAGAGCTGTGGTTCCTAAATCAGGATGGAAGCCAGGATTCCTGTTTCTATGTCTACTGCTACTCAGTCACTGCTACCTGTCAACAAGTTGTGCAACAGGAGCAAGATGGTACTTAAAGATATGTATGTGTGTGCATGAACACATGCTTATAGTATATTTGATATATTTGATAGCTAAAACATGACAATTTCTATGGAATACATTTGATTACTAAAGACAGCTGGGAAAAAGAGTTTACTTAAATTATTGTAAAGGATACAACAGCCAACTTCAAACACATTATTGGTGCCAATGATCATAGGTTTTGGTTCTGGATCTTCAGCATCAGGGGTGATATTATCAGGGTGACTATAAAAAGAAGAGACAAATTATCAAAGTCAATAATGCAATAAGCAATTCTCTTGTTTTAGAATTCGGGTTCATTCTTTCAATTTTACCTTCATCAAGCTTAAAATATGTAACTACATAAGTACTTTCTTAATCCAAGTGAATTATTTATCCTCTGTGCTGAAGAACTGATTCTGAGTTGAAAAAGAACTACTGAAATGTAAAGAAGCCCGAGGCAGATGCCTAAAGAAGTCATAGATCAGCTTTCCTTTGCTTATTATTAAAGCTCAAAGCCCAGACGGCCTTTTCCAGGACAAGGTAAAAATGTTGCTGGCTATCATTTTTTAGCTTGTTAAATTAGAATCAAAATCAGGCCTGGCTTGAAAATTTTCCATTCTTAATAATCATCCAAGATTGTGAAATGCAAACAGATATTCACATCAAATAATTATTTTATGCTGTTAGGTAGTTTGAAATATTTGGAACATAAAATGTTTGTGGTCTAAGAGGAAGCCATTTTTTAAATGGAGCTTTATCTCTGACAGTTGAGTTACTACAGAATATAGCTGTTGTCAACTGACTTACACTAAAGGTGCCAAAATAGATTTTAAAAAGAAACTGCTTAATATAGTAAGAAACTCCCAAATTCTAAGTAAGCGTTAAGACAAATCAACCTCTTTATCACAGTTAAATATTTTCCCAAGGTCTTTCTTACAAATTCCACACATTGTTGCTATAAATTAGGTATAAGCTTGAATTTCCTGCCAAAATTTTATCTAGAAAGCTTTACAAATGCTTATGAGAATTTCATAGGTATTACAGTCTAGTTCACTAAGATCATGTACATGTTTAATATTTTTTTATTTCTTTAATCTTCAAAGTTAAATATTGCCTCTAGAACCCCCCAAATTTTCAAATATAATTCTGGGTGCTACCCCCACAAAGCATATGAAAATATACATCAGAGTTAAGTTCATGTGTCTGGGCATGAGTAATAACATTTCAGCCAGAACTGAGAAATCCAATCAAAAGACTCTCTTCAGGGTGGTCAGCACAGCACTTAGTCGCCTGGAATCAGGAAATGTCTGCTTAAGGCACAGAAGAGATAGTGACACGTAAGGGTAAGGTTATCAGACCCAGAGGGATTCTAGCCAGCCACTGACGAGTTCTCTCACCTTGGACAAGTCTCTTCACCTATCTGGTCTCTGGTTTCCTCGTTTACTAATTACTTATGTTAAAAAACCCTTAATGTTTCTCTAGTTCTAAAATAGTGGGCTTTCTAGATGTCAGTTGTAAAAGGTTCCTATAGATAGCTGAAATTAACAAAAACACAATCTGTGGTCCTTAGTTCAGAGTATCTGTAAGAGTCGTACTCACGCATTTATGATAAGCGCCTGTTCTTCTATGAGGTTACCTTCACCAATCACTATCGGCCCGGCTTCGGCAATAATCCTCGCTTTAGGGTGGATCACTGTCCTCGGTCCTGTTAAAAATACGATGAAATGAAATTATTGGTGGAGGCTACGCTTCCAACAGGAGGGGAGAAGAAGATTGAAGGGGGTCGAGGCCATTAGGAGGCACATTTTCTAAAGCAGGCAGGCACCACACTAGGCACTTTACAAACGTTATCTCCTCAGCTATTATCAATACTAGTTCGTGCCAAATCTCAAGCCAAGGTGAGTGGAGACAGCACAGGCTCTGGGGCCAGACAGCCCTGGCTCACCAGCTATTTGGAAGCCTCTGTTATCTCAGCAGTGAAATGGGGGTGGTGAGAATACCAGTCTCCCAGAGTCGTTGTAAGGATTAGATGAGATTATGTTTGTAGACACGGTATTCTGGCACATTGTTGGCAATAAAAATTAATTCCCTTCCATGCTTTGCTTTCCCTCATAAAAGTGAGGCTCTCTTTGCTTACAACGCTGGTGCTTTCTCATGCTAGTGAACCACATGACGCTTTTTTATGCTAGTGAACTGCACAGTTAGTCTTTTTAAGTGGCTTAGAGGAAATATGGGTGGAAAGGGAGACAGGAAATATGTAAACTAACCTTGTCTTTGTTACTTTGTCACCATCCCTACAACAAGCCTAACCAATGGAAGGAGGCGGAGCTTCTGTTGTGTCTGACCTAAGATACAATTTTAACCAGGTAAAGGTTGAAAAAGGTTACAGGGAGGCAGTGGAAGGAGACAAACCTGGTTACTGGATTCCTAAGGCTCTGAAATAAGCCGACTGAGGCAATGTCTCCCATCTCAAACTGAAGGGAGCAGGAAGGGGTCTTAGCACATCCATTTCACCATCAGGGTGGAGCAGGCAGTGCACTGCTCAAAGAGGGACCCGATTCTGGAGTGCTAACACATTCCTTCCCCTGGTTCCTAACTTCCTGGAAGGCCTTGCTAGCATTTTGGTGATAATGAAACCACTCATGAGAAAATACCACCTCACTTTCGCCACTCCCTGCAGCACCAGCCCCACCCACCCCCAAGGCCAAGGCTATTTTTATTGGTAAACAAGCTGACATAACCGACTCTGAAAGTAAGAAAGAGTGGGCAGAAGTGTTGCCAGAAGGTGGGGAGGCAGTCAGGAAGATGCCAGTGTCCATGTCATTCAGTATTCGTGTAAATTAATTTACTCAACAATCATCATCTGCTTGTGACAGGCAAGATTCGTGCTATACGTCACAGGGAAACATAAAGGAATACAGGCTACTTTTGCCCTTTTCAGCTTGCCGATCTTCTTTGTTTTGTTTATCTTGAAAACTGGAAATACTTAACATACTCACACACAAATGTATTAAAATAAATAAGGAGGTGTTCCTGGTGCCTAGAGAATTGGAATGAACCTCTGTGCAGCTTTATTTTTCCCCTAACAATGAAGAGCTGGGGACTGATAAGGAGGGTGGGGCCCAAGACAGGATGCACAGTCAAAGGACCGCATGGTCTGATAAGAAACAACAGAGAGAGGCTTTGTTATTTCTGTCACCTCTGGCTCCCCAAATCCTCAGCTGCCAAATTAAAATTTCTCTGGCAACTTCTCCTATTCAGAATAGAAGATGGGATCTCTCGGATCTCTGGGAAGGTTCTCAAGTGAACATGTATGCCTTTTTTTCTTTGTTAAAAAAAGACACACATTTATAAAAGTATATGTGCCCATTATAAAAATCCAAACAAAGCAAAAAGTGAAAGATCCTCTCTTTATGCTAATCCTATTCCCTAGTGGTAACTAGTTTGGGATATATTATTCCAGACTTAGTTCTACTGTATACTTAAGACCTGTAAATGTCACTATAAGTAAAATAGATTTCATCACAAAGTTAAAAGAATAGAATTTGAAGGTGGAAAAATATGGATTATAGGCACATAGTTGTTTTTTTTTTAATCAAGGAATAGTATTTATTATTCTGCAATATGCATTATTCACCTGAAAAGTCATGGTGATTTTTCCATAGAAGTACATTTAGCTAGCTATTCTTTTCAATGGCTAAATAGTATTTCATATCATATTAACATACCATAATTTATGTAACCAAGCCCTTAATAATGGGCATTTAGATGTTATCACTTTTGGTGGAGAAGTGCTAAATAGTGCTGAAACAAACACTGGATTCCTTTTGTTTTGTTTTGTTTTTTAAGATTTTACTTATTTATTTAAGAGAGAGAGAATGAGAGATAGAGAGCATGAGAGGGAAGAGGGTCAGAGAGCAGGGAGCCCAATGCGGGACTCGATAGCGGGACTCCAGGATCATGACCTGAGCTGAAGGCAGTCGCTTAACCAACTGAGCCATCCAGGCGCCCTGGATTCCTTTGAAATGAGAAATTTCTTATAGGTCTTCCAGCTATGTGAACCAATTTAAGTCTGTCGTTTGCACAATCCCAGATTTGCATTTTACTTTAAAATGTTCTATGATAGGGGCACCTGGTGGCTCAGTTGGTTAAGCGTGTGCCTTCGGCTCAGGTCATGAACCCAGGGTCCTGGGATGGAGCCCCACATTGGGTTCTCTGCTCCACTGTGAGCCTGCTTCTTCCTCTCCCTCTGCCCCTCCCCCAGCTCGTGCTCACTCTTGCTCTGCGCACGTGCTCTCTCAAGTAAAATCTTAAAAATAAAATAAAATAAATGTTCTATGATAAAAGGGACAAATCATTCAATTTTAGGTTCTTTGTAATTATAGCCCTGCCAGCACCCCATCCCGTCTAGAAAGCCCAGACTCTGGCCTCTACCACGTAAAGGCTAAATGCTTCATCTCTCAAATGACTGTTCTCTCATCTATAAAAAGATGAGATCTAGAGCAACCTACTTCATTGTGTTGAAGTGTGGATTATACGAAATAATGTCTCAAAGGGAGATCACAGGGTCTGGCCCACAGCTGTTAAAAATGGGAGGTTCATCGCTATCTGACACCAAAAGCTATTTGTGTAACTATCATAATAAGCAAAAATCTCCTTCTGATCTGAGAAACAGAAAAAGAGTCCACTTTACTCCTCTACTCAGGTTATTAGGGTGATAACTTGTTTTAACCAGCGGGGAGAAATTTACATATTACTGTAAAATAGTAAGAGAAATTTAAAAAGTATTTTCCATGCTAGCATTAGAATCTTAGACGGGGAAGAGATCATCATGCTGTGATAGAAAGCAGATCTGCTGCTACTGCTAGATAAGAAGCCAGAGGCACCTGATATTCTGCTCAGTCCTCCAGCGGTAGCTTTTGACAACAAGCAGACTTGCAAGAAGCTACCTGAGAATGGACTAGTATGAAAAGGTTATCACTGAAACCTGTCTTTCTTTAAAAGCTCCTCTAAAGAGTAGCTTTGAAAACAACTGATATTTCCATTTTTCAAAATGATATAAAATACATGTTAATTATACAAACACAAATTTAAAAAAATGAACTCAAGTCCCCATGTCTTATACAATTTTTAAATATAATGCCTGAGCTATTTTAACCAGGCATTTTATTGTTGTTATTATCATTACTAATAAGCTAGCTAGAAGATAAACTGGAAAACTCCTGGTTAGAAATCTGAGGGCCCTGAGATAAAAAGCAGGATCACCACCCTGGGTGAGACCTGCACTTAAGACAGCACCTCCCCCTGCTGGCAGCACTGCCAAACTACAAGTCCTCGTGTTTCCGGGCGGAAAGAACTTAAAGGTGAGAGAATCAACTTTGTGAATTGTGAAGTAACAACAAAAGTCATGGGTGATCATAAACTGTCTGGTCTTTTGGAGCAGAGGCTAGAGAGGTTAGTACACATGTACTTCAGCATGTGACTGCTAAGATTTTGGTTTGGAGAGCTTGCTAAAGGGATGTTCCGACGCAGGTGTGCGGTCCACAGTGTGGGCTTTGTCTCTGCACAGTTTTGTGCTGGAGGTTGGCACCAGAGAGCGCAGGAGTCCAAGTGCTATTCCAAGTCCTGGGCGGCCGCAGTGGACTAAAATGTGGGCACAGACTGCTCCACACTCTTCTACATGCGAGAAACACTTTTACCTAGAATGGGTCTGATTTCAAAGCAAGTTTAAGGGTCTTGAGGTTAAAATGCTTTAAAAATAAAAATCTGTCACCATGAAAAGATTTTTTTTTAAGGTTGTTGTGAACTTTCTTGGAGCTCTCACTGGCAGGGTAGTTTGTATATTTTCTTACCAAATGTGATGAAACCCTATTTGGCTTATCTCCTTGTTTGGATAAATGTGTCTAGAGTTGGAGTTGCCTTACCGGCTGATGAATTATTTTTCTAAATGGTTGGCTGGGCTTGATGCAACACAGCCAGAAAGGCATTCCTCGCATCAAATTTCCATTCCCCTCATTTGGTAAAGGACATTTTTCCTGTCTATCTTTGCCACAGAAAGCAATCTTTGTGCACATTTTCATATGTCAATAAATAGTTCAAAAAGCCATAAGCTTTTTCCTTTGAAAATTAAAACAATTCTTTTTACCTGTAAGCTGAAGTACCTGTAAGAACTGCTTTATATTTGATGAATTTCAAGTCAAAGCGACCGCTCTGCCTTATTGAAAAAGATTTCCATGGTAAAGGGAAGCTTTTGATCTGTATTAAAAACTCTAATGGAGAGAAAGAGTAAGTGGGACAAAGGGCTTCCATCTCAAAGTTTTACCACTGTGTGGAGTTCTGCCTTCCTACTGCAATGTCCCAACCAAGCCCTGTCCTAAGACAAGGAGACTGACTTTCACTCTATAATGGGACTGCAGAACTCGCTTAGAAGTAACTTTCTGAAATTTTTCAGCTTTCAAAGCAAGATTTAAGGAAATAATGCATAGCCCAGGAATCAAGGCAGCCTAATTACAAACAGGCTTGATACTATGAAACCTTGTTTACCCACATTGTAATTAACAAAAGGGCTGTTATTTTTCCCAAGGTCTGTTTCCTAGCAGCCTCTAATGAAAGGGGTCAAGGCTCCAGCAGAGCCTCAAGTCATAGAGTTTCTGCTTAAGGACAATACTTCAAAGCTTCAGACTAGTTTCTTTGATAAACCAAATACCTGATTTTCTAGGAGAATAGAAAATCAGGTTTAAATCTACTACACCACTGAAACATAGTGAAGGAAAAAATTACTTTCCTTCCGAAATATTTCAGAATGGAATAATTTGGTAGGAGTATAACCAACTAGGGGACGGAAAGTTATGCATAACATTCTGTGAAAAATCCATTAATTCAACTATACTGAAGTTTATTGCTACTTAACCCAGAAATTAGAGCTTATTAAGCGTTCAAATCTCCCTATCCATAGCATAAAAGACTTTATTCTGCTAAGTTAAGCAAAAACAAACAAACAAAACCAATAAAAGCCATACATTGAAAACAAAACAAAACAAAACAAAACATGGTGGAGAGAGTGAGTTTTAATTAAATGACTTTTCTCTACTCTCCCAGTTGATTGAACTTCGTATCTCCTTGGACAAGGCTCTTTAATCTGATATATTACAACAGAAATAAGAATAGCAGTCAAATGATTTTATATTTATATATATTTGGAGGGGGAACACAGGGAGAGGGAGAGAGAGCATCTTAAGCAGTCTCTATGCTCAGGGCACCCAGCACAGAGCCTGAGGTGGGACTCAGTCTCACAACCCTGAGATCATGACCAGAGGCGAAGTCAGGAGTCAGACATTTAACCCTGAGCTATGCAGGCGTCCCTGATTAGAGATCTCTTATACCAAATACAACAATGATAGAAATGGCTATCTAAATACCGATTCTGGAAAGTTTCCATACTTATGTATATAATTAAAGAAACACACACAAAACAAAAAAACAAAAAGATAAGAAACTCATAATGAAAATGAAAACTTGTAAAAGATCAAACAGTGGTAACTATATCACTTCTGAATCTTTCCCTTAATTTAAAAAATTGAGATGTTTCTGTAAAGTATTTCAGCAAATTTCCTTTTTTAAAAAAACTGGGTCAAAAATAAGCATAACAAATATTAACTTAGATCCATTCTATGATAAGCTTCAAATCACGAGTTAAAAAATTATTACCACTTCTTATGCTATAAACTATCATTGAAAATCTGTGTTGAACTGTCATTTTACATTTTAACGACAGAGCCATGTGCTATCAGCTAGAGGAAAAACTTATATGGAAAGTAGATTTAAAACACTATTTCCTTACATAATTGCAACATTTAGGGAAGGTAGGTTGTTAATAAAAAAGAAAGGAGAGGAGCCTGGCGGTGGGGGGGAACTGGGGGGGGCAGCGGCGAGCAGCCCTGGGGGCTAGGAAGCTGTGGGCGGCGGCACTGGGCCACGCATGTCGAGAGAGGCCCTGAGATGCTGAGCAAGAAGAAAACTTATAACGCGCGGTTCCCGCCGGCGCGGATCAAGATCATGGAAACTGACGAAGAAACTGGGAAGGTGGCAGCGGCAGTGCCTGTCATCATCTCCTGGGCGCTTGAGCTATTCCTGAGTGGCTGTTGAAGAAGGCTCGCCAGGTGACCCAGTCCCGAAACGCCGAGACCATGACCACATCCCACCTGAAGCAGTGTGCTGAGCTGGAGCAGCAGTATGACCTCTTCTTGAAGGACCTGATGGCCTCTCTGCCTGACATGCAGGGAGACGGGGAAGACAACCACATGACAGGGACAAGGGTACCCACAGGGGCCGGAAGAATGGTGGGATGGGAAGCAAAAGCCAGGACAAGAAGCTGTCAGGGATGGACTGGGAGCGGGAGGGGGAGGAGTCTGATGACACAGACACTGATGGGGAAGAGGAGACATCACAGGGTCCACCCCAGGCCAGCCATCCCCCTGCCCACTTCCAGACCCCCTGACACCCTTCATGCCCTTCACCTCGACTCTGCCTCTGCCCCCAGCACCCCCGGGGCCCCTCAGCAGCTGACACAGAGGCCACGCCCCCTTTTAGTTGGTTTTAGTTGCTCTGGGGGGAGAAGATAGAGCTGTTCTTAAATTTATCAAAAAACTAATAATAAAAGGGGGGGTAAGAAAGGAGAGGAACACAAGGTAGTGAAAGACAGCAGGAGAAACAGGAGAAGTGAGCACTGACTCCTGATACCCTCATGCCCCAATCCTATGCTAGCAGCCAGTGGTCCACCTTTCCTTTTCATAGGAGAAAGCCTTTCCTGCTATTCTACAAAAGCTTCTACAAGTAACAGGAGTTTTTTCCAAATCAGAAATACACATACACACAAACATGTATGTACACCTTTGTATGTTTATGCCAGCAGAAGTATCTCTACTATCTATCTGTTATATAGTAGATATAATATATTTAATTTAGAATGGGGAAGAAGTAGAAATGAAAGGGAAAATTTGTGTAATTAGCTACATTATTTTAGTCTTACTTTCCTTCTAATTGTAGAATACCTTGTGAGCTAATGAGGGTTATTCCTCAAATCATGACGGAAACCATAAAAATATCAGATTAAAAATAATGCAGAACAGCACTTTGATAAACATGTGGCCATCATGATTTCTCCACATAAAAAGTTTGCAAGCAGTTTAGGAATTAAAGAGTTAACAGCACTGAACAGAAACTGGGTCATCTTCTAAACTTTGAAATTCTATTTAAAGTAATTAAATAAACCAACCTGGCAAATTCCTAATGATGTTCCATAATACCGGCACAATCTTTACTTGTTCTCTAAGACATGATACCTAAATTGGTTGGAGGCTTAGACTTAGTAAAATTCACAACTTTTTTTTCTATTAAAGATACTGTTAGTATAAGGGGACAGGGCATATTTTCTCTCTGAAAGCTCTACTCTGGTAACGTGCAGCTGCTAGTTAAGGATGGACTCACGTTAGTAAAGCTCCAAGGGCATGATATGCAGTAAAAACATATGTAAAAGAACAAGTGGCTAAAATCTAAGTTTGGGAGAACTTAATCATGTCCATATAAGCAAGGTGCCACCTGTTAAACTGTTCATTTGATTTCAATGTTGGATCTCACCTCTAGCAAGGCTACACAATGTTAAGATTTAACGGTGCGATTAGCTAGTGTTAGGATTTGGGCAATGACTTTCACAAATAGTCTCTTATCGAATCCTTCAAAAAGCTATGAGGTAGGCACTCCTATTTTGCATGTCACAAAAACTGCTAATTGCCACTAGGTATTCATGCTTCCCTTTTCCCTGGTAACAGAACCTATATTGGGCTGAAGGAAGCAAAGCGCCCAGTTCAGACTATGATCTCCCAGCCTTCCCTGCAGTTAGATGTGTCCATGACACTAAATCCAAGGCATCACACAAAGAGAGATTGTGTGGAACTTTCAGGAAGACTATTTAAAGGAAGCTGACTCAACTAGGAGGTACACCCTTTGTCTCCACTTCTTCCCTTTCTTATCCAAGATCACTCTTAGTGCTTTAAGCTATCGCATTCTGGCCTACAAGGCTGGAGCTCCTGAACAATCAACTAACTGAATTGCCTACCTCTATACTTATTTATATAAAAGAATAAACCTTTGCATAGTTTAAGCCACCACTATATGCAGCTGAACCTAATTCTAATACACACAATTATCCACGGATGGGGAAAATGAAGGTTGTTGAGGTTTAGTAGTATAATCAAGGTCAAGAGTATAATCAGCAGGTAAAGAGCAAGGATGCTAACCCAGGTCTCTCAGACTCCATGGTCCACATTGTTAACAGTAGTACATAAGCTCCATGAAGGCAGTACCTTTGTCTGCTGTGTTCACTGCTGTGTCCCTAGGGCCAGCATAGTGCCAGGCACACAGTAGGTACACAACTGATGTCTCTCAAACAAATGAATGACTTTATTATACTGCCTCATTATTTTATCAGATAGATGTTTCAATATAGAGTCCATCAAGGGGCCTGGCTGGCTCAGGGGGTGGAGCATGCAACTCGATCTCAGGGTTTTGAGTTGGAGCTGCATGTTGGGTGTAGAGATTACTTAAAAGTAAAATCTTAAAAAAGCGTCCATCAGGGGCGCCTGGGTGGCTCAGTCGTTAAGCGTCTGCCTTTGGCTCAGGTCATGATCCCAGGGTCCTGGGATCAAGCCCCGCATCGGGGTCCCTGCTCCGCGGGAAGCCTGCTTCTCCCTCTCCCACTCCCCCTGCTTGTGTTCCCTCTCTCACTGTCTCTGTCAAATAAATAAATAAAACTTAAAAAAAAACACTTATAGGAAAAATAAATTATTTGGTCAATAAAAATAGGACATCAGTGAAACAGATACATATATAAAACCTAATTAACTGTAAAGTACTGAAATAAATTAAAATACATCAATTTTTGAGAAACAACACTAATAAACTATTTTCTTACCTATGGTTACATCACCCCGGATTTCACTTTCTACACACACAACTGCTCCAGGAGCAATCTTCACACTGTAGAAAGAAAAAGGTAATATTCACCATGGGTATGTTTTTGTTTTTGTTTTTTTTTAAAGATTTTATTTATTCATGAGAGACAGAGGAGGAGAGAGAGAGGGGAGAGAGAGGAGCAGGCTCCCAAGGAGCGGGGAGCCCAATGCGGGACTCGATCCCAGGACCCCGGGATCATGACCTGAACCGAAGACAGACGCTTAACCATCTGAGCCACCCAGGCGCCCCCACCATGGGTATGTTTTAAAAATATTGTTATAGAAGTTAACTTGACACTGCAGTGAGAAAATGGTTTAAAAAATGGATTTAAAAAAACTGTAAGAGAATAAGGTATTTCATACATTATAAAATTCTCAGGAGGCATACTATCCATCAGGCTAAAATCAATAACGATACCTTATTAAAATGCTTGAGGGAGCGCCTCGGTGAGTCAGTGGCTTAACCAACTGACTCTTGGTTTCTCCTCAGGTCATGATCTCAGGGTCATGGGATTGAGCCCCGTGTCAGGCTCTGTGCTCAGCGGGGAGTCTGCTTGAAATTCTCTCTCCCTCTGTCCCCATCCCCTTCACGTACTCTCATTCTCTAAAATAAATAAATAAAATTTTTTTAAAGATTTTGTTTATTTATCTGATAGAGATAGAGACCACAAGCAGGCAGAGCAGCAGGCAGAGGGACAGGAAGAAGCGGCTCTCCGCCGAGCAGGACCCTGGGATCATGACCCGAGCTGAAGGCAGCCGCTTAACCAACAGAGCCACCCAGGAAACCCAATAAATAAGTCTTTTAAAAAATAATAGTAATAAAATGCTTGAGAAAAGAGGCTTCAGATTCTTTTAACACCAGCACTGTTTCCAAATAGGATAAAGCTGAATACAACCTAACTATCCAATAGTAAGGGACTGGTTAACAAACTATGGTACACCACAGTCTAACACACAGTCGTAAAAAAAGAAAGAACAATCCTTTATTATGTAAAAATCTGGAACAATTTCCAAGCTATATTAAGTTAAAAAAAGTCAAAGCCAGAAAATGGATGGTATATAACACACTGTTATTTTTGTAAAAAGGAAAAAAAGAATGTACATTCAAAATATTTAACAACCAGCAAGGTAATACTAATATAGAAATCAATGTAGAGATTCAAAATTTACAAAGATTCCTATTTATTCTCTAACTATATATGTCATAAAACTGCTTATCAAGTGAAATAAGTTGGAGTGCAAACTGTCCCAAAATTACCAACTTCCAAATAATTTACTGATGCTTTTTGGCATTCTGTAACGTCCTGTTTGACACAGCTGAATCGAGCTAAATGCTACCTTAACTGGGCCATGAGCTGCCATGCAGAACTATACCAAACGATTTCCCCCTTAAATTGATAATCATTTGGTAACTTGTTCTTATTAAGAATTTTCCTTAGTAGTAATGGTATTATTGATGGTGTTAAATGTGTACTCAGCTTCTATAAAATAGCAGCAATACCATTATAGCTATTTTGACTTTATAATCCTATTTGGATTTTTCAAAATTTTGATTTCTAGTTGTTCACTGCAAGTATATAGAAACACAATAATTTTGGGGGTTGCCTGAGTGGCTCAGTCGGTTAAGCATTGGACTCCTGTCTCAGCTCTTGATTTCAGGATCATGAGTTCAAACCGCCATTAGGCTCCATGCTGGGTGTGGAGCCTACTTAAAAAAAAAAAAAGAGAAAAGAAATAGAATAATAATGTATATTGACTTTGTTTCTTAAAATCTTGCTAAACCCACTCAGTTCACATAGATTCTCTGGGATTTCTCACATAAAGAATTTTGTAGTCTGTGAATGGGGCAGTTTTATTTCTTCTTTTCCAATCTGTATGCATATTATTTCTTTTTCTTGTCTTATTGCCCTGGCTAAGACTTTCAGTACGATGTTTAATATCCTTAGCCTGTTCTGGCTCTGTAAGATCAACAAAACCTATCAAACCATCTTTCTAAGCCATGAATGATGCATTTTAAATAAATTACTAAAACCTGGTATGTAAAACAGTTGAAACTTTCTTGACCAAAATGTTCATGCTTTGGTTTATAAATTTTCTAAAGACTTGTTTTCTTATTTTAGCAAATATGTTTTCAACCAGTAAGAACCATAAATGTAGAGCGTAATGATTCATTCATATCAATATTATCTTTAAGTTCTACAAATAGCCATGTATGAAAATACTTGCTTATTTTTAACTTATAGTAGATAGTATAAAAATGTTAATGGTACTTTCTATTTGTTTTTCATGTCTTTTTGGGGACATTTCTTTGGTTAAAAAATTGTTATTGCCAGGTTTTCTTTTTTTCCAAATGTTTTACTGTGAGACAGGTTCATGTTTTTGTATTTGTCCTCCTTGATGAATGCAAATTTTCATTACATGTAACATGAACTTAAACAGGACATGCTTGCCATTCTAACAAAATATTTTAAGTGATTAGCACATTAAATTTCTCTAACTTTTGAGCATCACTTACAAATGATGCAACCAATACAGCTGCACTAGTGCATAACTGCTGAATATTTGTATTTGCTTGAATATTTCCAAACTATCTCTAGAGGAACAGACAAGGTACTAATAATTACATCACCTTCAGAGAGAGGAACTGGACAGCAGGGACACAATGGCAGACAGAAAATTTTTCATTACATGCCCATTTTTTAACTGTTTGCATTTTGAATCCTACAATGCACTGCCTATTCAATATATAAATAAATAAAACAATAAAGAGTGATAAAATTTTCTTAACACCAGGTGCTAAGGGGGTCCTGGATTCATTTCCATAATTGGGATGAAACTTTATCCCTATTTTCTTAAAAAGTCTCCCTCAAATCATGATCCCTATATGTCCTCCCCCACTTTATTTTACCTAAAAATACTTTCTTATAACTCTTAAGTATCATTTAATTAATTTTAGACTTCTTAATTTCCCTTTAAGACCAGTTTTTTTTTTTAAAGATTTATTTGTTTGAGAGAGAGAGAGCACCAGTGGGAGGGACAGAGGGAGAGAGAATCTCAAGCAGACTCCGCCCTTGAGCCCGATGTTGGGCTTGATCTCACAACCGTGGGATCACTACCTGAACCAAAACCAAGAGTCCGATGCTTAACCCACTGTGCCACCCAGGTGTCCCAACACCAATGTTTTGTTCTTTAAATCGTTCCCATTGCTTCAACAACAATCCTCTTTAACCAAGGATAAAATTATTATTCATGGGGCGCCTGGGTGGCTCAGTTGTTAAGCGTCTGCCTTCGGCTAAGGTCATGGTCCCAGGGTCCTGGGATTGAGCCCCATATCGGGCTCTCTGCTCAGTGGGAAGCCTGCTTCTCCCTCTCCCACTTCCCCTGCTTGTGTTCCCTCTCTAGCTGTGTCTCTGTCAAATAAATAAAATCTTTAAAAAAAATTATTATTCATTAGTATCACTTCTCATTACTTCCAATCATCAATAACCAGCTATCACAAACATAACCCTATTATGCCATATTCACAATGTCATCGGTTATAGTATTTCCAAGACCATTGTCTATACCTGTTCTGTATCATATTACATCCAGGATGCTTGATACTGTACTAGCAGAAACATGACACAAGTCAATGTAAATAAGAAATAAAGGGTTGTCTTATGAAATAAATATGAATACTTGGAATAGTCAGTATGATCATATTCTGGTCCATTTCTTGTATTAGTTTGTTCAGGGTAATGAGGTGTTTTTGCTTTTCTATTTATGATGGCTATCAAATGATGATGCACCTATAATTTAAGACACTGGGACACTTTTGTTGACAATATCAGGGCACTTCTTGGAAAATACTGTACCAGTATGCATCAGCAATCATCAACACAGTCACAGTGTTTGACCCTGCAAATCTATTCTGGAGTTCTATCATCAAGAATTCAATAGGAGGGGGGCGCCTGGGTGGCTCAGTCGTTAAGCGTCTGCCTTCGGCTCAGGTCATGATCCCAGGGTCCTGGGATCGAGCCCTGCATTGGGCTCCCTGCTCCGTGCGAAGCCTGCTTCTCCCTCTCCCACTCCCCCTGCTTGTGCTCCCTCTCTCACTGTGTCTCTCTCTGTCAAATAAATAAATAAAATCTTAAAAAAAAAAAAGAATTCAATAGGAGGAATATATATGCACAAATTGGCAATGTTATTTAGAATAATGAAACCAGGGAGGAGGAGTACTGAAATAAAATATAATCATCAACTTATTGGAATACTATATACTCCCTAACAATAAAAAGCAAGATAAAACTATCTTTTTTTTTTAATTTTTTTTTTAAAGATTTATTTATTTGAGAGAGCGAGAATGAGAGAGAGAGAGAGTATATGAGAGGGGAGAGGGTCAGAGGGAGAAGCAGGCTCCCCGCCGAGCAGGGAGCCCGATGCGGGACTCGATCCCGGGACTCCAGGATCATGACCTGAGCCGAAGGCAGTCGCTTAATCAACTGAGCCACCAGGCGCCCTAAAACTATCTTTTTATAATAAAGTTTGCTCCTCCCTGTGGGAACTGTACTCAAGACATCAGGCCCAGAGGGAGGTAATGATGATAGAGCAACAGTGAGTCCACCAGCTCCCCTTTCCCTGTGTTGTTTAGTTTAGCCCACCAGCTCCCCTTCTAGTTGTTTAGTTCTCATTCTTAATTATGGACCGAGAGCCAGAGATTATCAGATAAATCAGGAAAGCCTCCAACTAAAAAGGAAAAAAGCAAAACAAAGAGGGAAAAAATAGTTTGAGGAAACATAGACAATTCAGGTAGTAAAAGAAAACTTAAAAAAAAAAAAACCTTATAATTCAGAGAAATAAGAGACACTACTGCACAAAACAAGACAGAAGTCTATGAAAAAGGAACAAAGTCTAAGAAAGGGCTCCTAGAGATTAAAAACATGACCAAAAATTGAAATCACTAGGAGTGAGGTTAAAAAAAAGAGCTCTTCCAGAAAGTAGAACAAAATGGAAAAAAGAAAAGAAAATAGGACAGAAAAAAATGAGAAAATTAGAGAATCCAAATAAAAGAAATCTCAAGGGGCGCCTGGGTGGTGCTGTCAGTTGAGCGTCCAACTCTTGGGTCAGCTTAGGTCATGATTTCATGGGTCCTGGGATAGAGCCCCGCATTGCATTGGGCTCCAGCTCAGCAGGGAGTCTGCTTTTCTCTCTCTTTGTCTCTGCCCCTCCCACTGTGCTCTCTCCCTCTAAGGAAAAAAAAAATAAAAAAGAAAATCTCAAAAGGAGAGAGAAAAGAATTTGTGGTAAAAACAATTACAGAATAATACAAGAAAACTTCCCACTACTAAAGGATATTAATCTCAACTCTAAAGGGATGCAAATGCAAAGGACCCATGCCAAGTAACATCATCTTAAAATTTCTGAATGCCATGCTAAAGATTCTTATAGTTTTCAGAACAACAACAAAAACAAAAAACAAAAAACAAAAATAAAGTCACACACAGGGATTAAAATCATCAGAATGGCATCAGAGTTCTCAATAGCAATACTGGAGGCTACAAGACCAGAACACCATACGTACAGAATGCTAAGCAAAAACTATGTTCAAACTAGAGCTACCTATCCAGCCAAACTAGCAATCAAGTATGGAAGACATTTTCATACCTACCTTAACAAAAAAAAATTATCTCTTAAGTACTCTTTATTAGGAAGATGCCGAAGGATGTACTAAGCTAAATAAAAGAAAGCCAACATTCTAGAAACAGAGGCCCCAGTGTGTGAGGACAGAGGGGAATTATCAGGACAACAGCCATGTATCAGCCTCAGAGAACAAAGATGATAGAGGGTTTCAAGGGGAAGATCGTCAAAAAAAAAAAAAAGAATTATCAGGACAACAGCCATGTATCAGCCTCAGAGAACAAAGATGATAGAGGGTTTCAAGGGGAAGATCGTCAAGAAAAAAAGAAGACAGATTATGCGATGATTACTAGATATTTGGCATATCTGCTAGAAGATTAGAAAATCATCAGTACATAGAAAAGTAAGGACATGAAAAAAAATGAAGTTATCTTGTTAAATTTTAGATTAACCTAGGTTGATGGTCCACAGAAAATTCAAGAGAAAGACCCAGTAAGTAAGTGAAAACACAGAGCTCATGAGAGTTCTAGACCAGAAACAAAGCTCTGAGAGTCAGCAGGGTACAAACTCTTTAACATGTCTCTCCCATCATTCACATTCCAGAATCCCCCTAAATATTCCCTAATACAAGTGCACTAACATTTAACTTGTCCTAGACAAGTGAGGAGAGGAGCGATTCCCAAGTGTCCCTCTGTTCAGTCTTATGCCTAAGGGAGAGGACCCAGGTAGAGTTTGTGTCCCGATCAGCCTTCTTCTCCCTGAGGCATAAAATAATTAAATTCACGACTAGACCAAATAAACGTGGTCCAAACATCTCCGTGGGGCTGGGGCAAGGGGGCGCTCAGACCGCTGGGAGGAAAAGGCTTAGCCGAGGACCTACTAAAATAACAAGGCAACAATATCATCTCCACCGCACACTACTATATACTGCACACAATTTTCATAGTAGATCTGATCCCCTGCAGCTTATGAAAAAAGATTAGTTACCCGCCTCAATAGAAGAAAACCCTAAATTTTAATTTATTACAACAGAACCAAGATTTGTCGGTTTTCCTGTTCAAAGAAGAGTCAGTAGAGGGTGCTCAACGCTGCTGCTTTCGGAAATCGTTAACATAAGCACTTCTCCCACTCAAGCCGTTCCTTTCCACCACCAGTTTCCAGCAGGGAGGACTGCTGGAGGGCGCCTGCGTGGCTCCGTTGGTTAAGCGACTGCCTTCGGCTCAGGTCATGATCCCGGAGTCCCAGGATCGAGTCCCACATCGGGCTCCCTGCTCAGCGGGGAGTCAGCTTCTCCCTCTGACCCTCTTCCCTCTCGTGCTCTCTATCTCTCATTCTCTCTCTCTCAAATAAATAAATAAAATCTTAAAAAAAAAAAAAAAGACTGCTGGAGAGGGCCGCCACCATCGCTGTCCTCACACGCTTGCAAAGGAGCTTATCCACGCCGAGCGGACCGTCTCACACAGTTCTGGTCCAGGCGCAGGCCCCCTTTAGACGAGCGACAGTGACGCGTTTGCACAAACACACACCGCCCACGACGGGCAGGAGGGGACTGGGGTGTGGCCAGCACTGCGGAGGATGCGGCTACAAGCCGCCGACAGTGGCCAGCCGCACAAAACGCAGCAGGATTTGGGGGAGCGGAGGTGTCCCTCCGTGTCCCGGGGCAGTGGGCGACGCCAAGCTCCCCGCGCAAAGCCTCCGGAGACCCTTTCTGCGCCGGCGCGTCGCAGAGGAGGGCGGCGGGATCGAAGAACAAAAACCTTCCTGGCACCGATCCCACATCCCTTCCCAATCCTCCCTCAGATCCACTTCGTCGCCTTCTCCCTCAGGGCCGCCAGGTCTGGGCTTTAAGAACCAGCCCGGCCGAGCACCGGGGATGACACCATCTTAGTCCCTACCACTGGCGCCCAACAGCAGATTTTCCACCCCTGCGGAGTGTAGAAATAGGCTTTTCTCAAACAGCGGACTCACCTCTTTTGAGCCTTCTCCGCCATGGTTTGGACCCTGTCTCCAATTGGAGCGGAGATCGACACAACCGCCTGGATCCAGCGATGATCTCTACAAGCGATTGGAGCGCCTGGCAGGATCGGGAGGGGGCGGGGCCTGCCGGGGCTAGTGGTTTCTTCTCTCCCTGCCTGAGGCGGCTGGTGCGAGGTAGCCGTACGTGGCCACTGGCTGATGGTTGGCGCAGCCCGCGGACGAATAGACTCGGATTTAAAACAATCGCTTAGTCCAATCCAGCACGCATTATGTCGACCTCTTTATACCCAACCGTTCTTTTTCAGTCTGCTTTCCGGTCTCTGCTCCTTAAGATTCCTGCCAGGCCCCTGCGCCCTTTTCTGTTCAGGGGGAGCTCATCTCTTCCTGGGCGATCTCAGCATTCCCGTAAGTTTAAATACCTTCCTACCTGCCGGCTTTCTCAGGTTAATATCTCTAGTTCTGTCCTCTTTACCAAACTTCATATCTGGTTATTCCATTGCCTACTTGGCATCTCCACTTGGATGCCTCAAAGTTGTATCAAACTTAAAACGTATAGAAGAGAGTTTTTGATTTACACCCTCAGTTGGTGCTTTGATCTCCATCTCAGTAAAGGGATCCACCATTCACCTAGATGCTCATGCTAGAAACTCAATAGGCATCCTAGGCTTTCCTCACCTCCGTGCATATAATTCACCGGCAAGACTCTGCCACCTCTCTAATGTAAGCTCAGCCGCCATCTCTCCTGGGTGGTCGGCTCCCTCCACCCTTGACCTCTAAAGTCACACCCCCATCCCTGCCCTCCACCCCCCATCCAAGCAATTCTCCTGCAGCCAAAATCACCCTTTAAAAACCAATCCAGTTATTTTACTTCCCATTCTTTATAAAATCCAAACTCCTAAACTCTTTTCCATCGCCTACTTCTGGGCTAGATCCAGCCCCTGCCTACTTCTCTCTCCCTTATTGTCGTGTTCCTCTTCCTCCCTCTCCGATCACACTTTCATCCTCCATGAAGCCAACCTGACTCTCTGCCCCATTCCGCTTCCACCTGCCCTGCCTACCCCCACCCCAGGGTTCAAGTCTCAGATGACCCATCCTCCGTGTATTAGTCAGCGTTCAGCCAGAGAAACAGAACCACTAGGAGATATAAATTAAGAGGTTTATTGCAAGGAATTGGCTTACATGATTGTGGGGGCTGGCTAGGCAAGTCAGAAGTCTGTAGGGCAGGCTGGAACTCTCATGCATGCGGTGAAGCTGCTGTCTATATAGGCGGAGTATCTTCAGGAAAGCTCCAGCTTTGCTCTTAAAGCCTTTTAACTTATTGGATCAGCCCCACCCAGATTATCTAGAATAATCTCCCTTCTTTAAAGTCAACTGGTTATAGACTTTAATCACACCTATAAAATACCTTCAAAACATCACTTACATTGGTGTTTGATTGAATGGCTGGGAACCGTAGCCTAGCTAAGTTGATAGAAAAAACTAAACTAACCATCACACTCAGAGAAACCTCTGACCATCCAATCAGAAATAGGTCATTTTTGCTGTACTTTTGGTTTTCTCCATGGGATAAGAAGAGGACCCCTCATTCAGGTACCTGGTTGGCTCAGTCGATAGAGCATGTGACTCCTGATCTTGGGATTGGAGTTTACTTAAGAAAAAAGGGACCATTCAGCAGTTGTAATTTTTTATCTTACTATCTCCCCCAAAGACTAAGTTCCATGAAAGTAGCCACATGAATTTGTCCCCACTCTTTATTCAATACTGACCACAGCACCTGACACATAGTTGATAACTCAAAAAGAATTATTGAATAAATATATGGATGAATTGAGAACATTCTTTTGTCCCCAAGCATATAAGCACTTACTCGTTTTCAAGCAATTTCTGTCTAAATTAATTTGAAAGACTTCTAGGGCATGTGTATCAGAGTTCTCCAGAGAAACACAAGCACGGGAGATCACACACACACACACACACACACACACACACACACACACAATTTATTTTAGGAATTGGCTTATGTGATTACGGGGGCTGGCAAACCTGAAATTTGTACAAGTAGACCCATGGGCTGGAAATTCAGGGAAGAGTTGATGTTGCAGTCTCGAATCCAAAATCCACACACTGGAAACTCAGGGTTTCTCTGACCCCATCTGGAGGTAGAATTGCTGCTTCTTTAGGAAGCCTCAGTCTTTGTTCTTAGGGACTTCAACTGATTGGAAGAGGTGCAGCCACATTTTGGATTGTAATCTGTTTTACTCTAAGTATTGATTTAAATGTAAAAACAAAAACAAAAAAACTTTACAGGAACTACTAGATTGGTGTTTGACCAAATAACTGAGCAGGATAGCCTGAGTTGATACAATAATTAACCATCACAGCATGCTGATAAGAAGGACCATTTAATCAACATTAGGTACAGTGTCTAGTGCCCATAAGCTTTTTAGGGACCTACAAACTGTTTGAGACCTGAAAATAAAATGTATTGATTCCAGGGGCACCTGGGTGGCTCAGTAGGTTATGTGTCTGCCTTGGGCTCAGGTCATCATCCCAAGGTCCTGGGATTGAGCCCCAGAGCCCCAGAGTGCAGCTCCCTGCTCAGTGGGAAGACTGCTTCCCCCTCCCCCTCTCCCTCTGCCCCTCCCCACTGCACATGTGCACACACTCTCCCTAATAAAATC
This sequence comes from Callorhinus ursinus, assembly GCF_003265705.2. Lineage (NCBI taxonomy): Eukaryota > Metazoa > Chordata > Mammalia > Carnivora > Otariidae > Callorhinus > Callorhinus ursinus. The sequence continues at coordinate 27,912,297 of NW_027397079.1, read as the reverse complement.
TTTTTTAAAAATGTACTGATTCCAAAACAAAAAGTACAAGTAGGAATTAATTAATTCCTGCTGTGCCCTCTCTCTCTCCCTCTCTCTGACAAATAAATAAATTTTTAAATTTTTAAAAATTAAAAAATATTTAATTCAAAGACAAAAGGCATAACCTTTTTATTTTTTAAGATTTTTATTTATTTATTTGACACAGAGAGACAGCACAAGCAGGGGGAGTGGCAGGCTCCCCGCTGAGCAAGGAGCCAGATGTGGGACTCTATCCCAGGACCCTGGGATCATGACCTGAGCCAAAGGCAGACACTTAAGACTGAGCCATCCAGGTGCCCCAAAGCATAACTTTTTTTCCTAACAAATTAACTGCAACTCAATTCCTCTGTACCTAAGTTAAATTTAATGAGGGATGTGATTACATTTTAATATGTTCAATATTGTGTGAGCTTATTCATTGTTCTACTGTTCATCCAGATCTTTGTGCCACCTGTCGCCTGGAATAAGCTGTCCATCTGTTTGGAAACCTCCTTCCAGAGCCAATTTAAGCGCTGCAGATAATTGCTTCTTGATTTACCCACTACAGGATACCCATGGTATACTGCACCTGTCATTCTTTGATGAAAGTATTCGTTGCCATTTCCATCTCCCTCGTAGATTGAGAGCTGCTTGAAGGCAGGGGCCATGTCTTATTCATCTTTATATTCCTAGTGCTTGGCACCAGTCTATCATAAAATGGTAGCCCAATAATGCTACCATTTTTATTGTTATCCAACTGTTTTACTTTCAACTACATTTAACAACCAGCTTTAGGCTCCATGCCTTTCCATACCTTATCAAATCCTCATAACCATTCTGTTGAGACGGGCATTATTATATCTAATTTTTTTTTTTATCAAAGGACTCAGTCTCCGAGAAAAGGGATTTAGCTCAGAGTCCCCTAGTTAATAAGAGATTCTCTGCTTTTTCTTCTTTGCAGAGCTCTCTCTCATTAAGAAATGGTCCTTGTCCTTAGGATGCTTTTGTATCAGGCTCTACTCTCCTGTCCTTTATTTAAGGCTGCTTGCTCTTGGTGTGTCTTCAAAGATGAGAAATGGCCAGTCAGGTACATCACTGTAATACTCTGGGCTCAGTAGATGGACTCTACCAGCCAAGAGATGGCCTGTTCTTTTCTTGCTTCTAGGCAGTGTCTCTTGTATTTCTTGTCCACACTCCGAAGAAAAGCTTCTCCTTAAATGTTCTTCTCTACACTTCACTTCCTTAAAACCTTGTAAAGTTTAACAGGTATTTACTGATTACATAGCATACGCCCAACACTGTTCTATGTGTAGGGGGATACAGCAATAAACAAAACAAAGTTCCTCCCTTGTAGAGCTCACATTGTAGCAGGGGACAGACAATAAACTAATTGAAAAATAGAGAAGAGGTGGTGATAGGTACTATGAAAAAAAAAGATAAAGAAATAGCATAAGGAAGTGGTTGGGAGGAGGAATCTTCCTGCTCTTTGAGAACCTGCCTCCCTTCCTCATGCTCACGTCCTCGCTCGCCCTCCCCAGCTGGCTGGTTATCTGTCCACAACTGGAAAATGAGATTTTTCATTAACTTAGTGAAGAAAATATGACAATCAGATGACTGGAAAGGCAAATAATGCAGTATGTAAACTAAACGAAATGAGAACTTCTGAAAGCAATGTTTTCTGTACATTCTTAATAGAACACCAGAATGTGTTTTGGTTTCTATAGCGCACTTCCCTTTATCAGAAAGCCAACTTTTATGCAGCTTCTGGCTGGTGCTTTTGTTTGTTCTTTACTCACCCAGGCCTTCCTGAGCCATATAAAAAGATCAAAGAGAGCCTGGTTGAGGCGTCTCTTACAGGAAGGCACCAGTTGAGGACTCTAGAAAGAACAGTGTCTTTGTTCCAGTTCACAATGGATTGGCTTCAGGGGTTCTTCCTCCATCCTGTATCACTTTATCAAGGGGCTGCTTTTCCTTTTGCACTTCTGTTTAATTATCTCTGCGTCCTGGATTCATTTTCCACCCATGCCAGGTAGGTTTAAGGGCTCAATTTGCTCTTACATCTATGAATACCATAGTAGGTCAAAAAGCATGGATCGGCCTGTAGACATGAAGATTAAATAATTAATTATACGGTTGTTTTTAAGTGATTATCACTACCACTGATTATTGATTGGTCATGAGTATCTCTAATAGAGTGAAATGCGACTGGAAATTGACATCATGACTCCATTGACTCAAAGTTTCCCATTAAATGGGAAAAGAATAAAAATAAACTCTGGGGAGAGATAGCTGTTGAGATGGTACAGGAATTCCCCAGATATATCTGTACCCCCACCATATGTCCTACATGTTCTTGAACAGTCCTAATTTCATGGAATTTTATCATTTTCAATAAAATTAAATTTTGTTAAATATATAACTGATTTTTTAAATGCCTTGTATCGTTTCTCAGAGAAATGGAATTAAGTCAAAACAAATTATGTTAGATTAGCTATATCTCAGTCTAGGGTTTAAAAATTATTGTCCCTAGAGATTTGACAACTTGATTGAAATGATTTTAGATTTAGCTAATAGATTCTATACACGAGAGACAGTCCTTGTTTTTTGTTTTAAAGATTTATTTTATTGAGGCGCCTGGGTGGCTCAGTTGTTAAGCATCTGCCTTCGGCTCAGGTCATGATCTCAGGGTCCTGGGATCGAGCCTTGCGTCGGGCTCCCGGCTCTGCGGGAAGCCTGCTTCTCCGTCTCCCTTTCCCCCTGCTTGTGTTCCCTCTTTCGCTGTGTCTCTCTCTGTCAAATAAATAAATAAAATCTTAAAAAAATTTTTTTATCTTACTTTATTTATTTTAGAGAGAGAGAGAGAGAGAGAGAGAGCAGGGGGGAGGGGCAGAGGGAGAAGGAGAGAGAAAAACAAGCAGACTCTGTGCTGAGCTCAGAGCCTGACACGGGGCTTGATCTCAAAACCCTGGGATCAGACCTGAGCCGAAACCAAGAGTCCAACGCTTAACCAAGTGAGCCACCCAGGCCCCCTGAGACAGTCCCTGTTTTTAAAGAAGTTTGTGGAATATCCTTTTGTAAAATGAAAATCCGTTGCCAGAAGTCTACCTCCTAATGATTCACTTATTTTAGAAATTAAGATTTTTATACATTGATTTTTAAGTAAAATCCAGCTGTATCTAATTATCAGTTAGAATTTCTGAGTTTGACTGAACTGTGGTATGTTATTACACGTTCACAACTGGTTGATGGCCCTTACCTTCATTTAGGAGATAGGGGCAATGGGGGGGGGCATGGTAAAAAAGTTTCCTATTGAGAAAGAATCACAAATAATAAAGCAAAACAAGTGCAAAAACAAAGGTTAATTCCCATCATGGTAAGATTGTTGGCTTTGGAGACAGCCTGGTGGGTCCTGGGTCCCTCCCTTCCTGAGTTGTCCTTGTGTATGTGAATAAATTTTCTCCAAGTTAATCCATGAAATGGAAATAATACTGCCTATCTCGTGGGGTTATGTTAAAGATTACATAAAGATATTTCTTATACAGGGATTACTAGCACAATGCCTAGAATAAAATAAGCACTCAATGTATCATGTAGCCTGCATTGTACGTATGTAGACATTTTAATGTTGACAAAGCCTTAGGGCAGTTGCCACTTTAGGCTTCACTGTGTAAGGAATACCCGTTCCTCTCATTTTTCCATGGCAAGGAGGTAAAGTCTTGGGCCACAGTGTTAATTGGGGTGGGTTAGCTCAAAGAGAAGTACAGGAATGGCCCAGGCCTGTGTGATAGAGCTTCTCACACTGGAGCACCTACCAGTTGCTCCCAAGAAAGACTTTCTCACCCATATGTGTGTGTCACTGTGCCACAGAGCCAGGATATGTACCCTCTGATGGTCAAGAAAACATAGGCCGCTTTGACTCTATTTTCCTATCCCTGACTAGTCAGTACCTATTTTCACACCTCTCCATTCAGATTTATTAATTTGGCACCAATGAAAACAAACAGGGGCACCCGGCTGACTCCTTTGGGAAAGCATGTGACTCTGGATCGTGGGGCCATGAGTTCAAGTGGAAAGAAGAACTGAGTCCTTATCATGTGAAATTTCCCAGGTCTCTGCACATCCTCAGGGCATCTGCCGGCTTCCAAGGGAGGTAGTTTCCACAAACCACTGATGTGGGTCTTTAACAACATGGAAAAAACCACCAACTCATAAGATCTGAAAGTGCAGTCGAGAGGATTAAGAGCATATAAAGGTTTTCTAATTGAGTTTTCAAACACTTAGAGAGAGAGACGGAATCCCCTTTCCCACTGTCTCTGGAATGGTTCAGGGCAGTGCAACCCAGTGAAAAGGAAAGAGGCTCATCTCGATGAGGCAATGTCTAGAGAGCTCTCCTAGATCCTCGACACTCGGTTTACAACACTTTTCATTCAGGCAGTAAGCCACTAGATTTTTAAGATGTCCCCACCAGGAAACCTCTAGAGCTATCACCCACAGGATTGTCAGAGGTGTTGTTCCCACTTGAGTGGTGGACATCAAAGACAGGTTCCCAGGATCACTAAGGTAGGAATCAAAATTCATCTCCTGAGGGGTCCCTGGGTGGCTCAGTGGGTCAAGCGTCTGCTTTCGGCTTAGGTCATGATCCCGGGGTCCTGGGATCGAGCCCAGCATCGGGCTCCCTGCTCAGCGGGGAGTCTGCTTCTCCCTCTGCCCTTGCTCCACCCCCCCACTCATGCTCTCTCTCTGTGTGTCAAATAAATAAATAAGATCTTTTTTAAAAAGTTGTCTCCTGAAATAGTCGTTTTCAAATGGACTCTGGCTTTTTCTCCCTCGGGTTCTTTCCTTCAGAAAAACAAAAGGAAGACTTTGGGGTGATAACAGTATGGCTTCTTCAGGCGGTACGTGGGGTTTACCTCCATTGGATTATCCAGAATGACATCTGAAGTGAATATTTTGTCACACCAGTTCGGTCTCACACTTGTCCTTTCTCTTTTAGGTACCTCTTTCTCCTGGCTGGAGGGGGGGCCCTGGCCTTGGCCGCCATGGGTTCCTTCGCTGTGCTTGTCCTCACCCCCGCTCTGTGGGCCGCGGTTCTGATGGCCTGGCTTGGCCCACGGGATGTCCACAGGTGGGCTTTCTTCTTTCAGATGAGCTGGCAGACGCTGTGTCACCTGGGGCTGCACTATACGGAATACTATCTGCAAGAACGTGCTTCTACGAGGTAAAGCAGCCTATTCACTTGGCTGTACTAACCCAGCCAAGGCTTTGCTTGCACCATGGTGGAAGTGAGTTTGAATCCAAATTCTTGCACATTGGAGCTGTGTGACCTTAAGCAACTCATTTAACCTCTCAGCCTCAGTTTCCTAAAAAAAAAAAAACCAGTGTGTGCGTATGTGTATATGTATATGTGTGTGTATAAGAATACCAGTCTTATGAGACTCTTAAGTTTGAGATAATTAACATAATGTAATTATATGACTATAAATAACTACCATGTGTTGCCCATGTCACACAGTGCCTGGCACTTTGCTGTATTTATCATTGTACTTGAAAAGGGCATTGAACCAGGAGTCCCAGGGCCCACGGATGAGGTCTGCCCAGAAGTGACTAAGCACAGTTTGCTCAACTCAGAGTGGGTGGTTTAGACACACAGCCAGTATCCTCTCCTCCCCTTCAGCAGGACCGGGAAGGTAAAAATCCACTGTAAACCTTCTCTGCCTTCCTATGGAAGGTGCTATGCAAGGGTTTTGCTTTCATTGAGACTCAGCTGTTCCCTCCTCCCAGAAGAAGGGTAGTGACCCAGTCTAGGAAACAGAATCAGGCACTAATTACAGTCTAGAGAAGTGTTTTCATGAGGCAGTGAGATCACCCAGATTAGGGGAGAACAGGTATCTCTGCAATCTTGAGGCCTGTGGTCCCTGGCTTCCTTCATTACCACAATTGGTGTGGGTCTGTGGTCACTCAGAGAACAGGGGCTGTGACCTGTCAAGGCGGGTCTCCTCTCTGATTCTAGTTTGCCATTGGTTCACTTATTCTGCCATCCCTGCCACACCCAGAATCCTTTTCTTTATCCTCACCGCGTTCACCCAAGGCTTTAGGGTTTGCTTCTTGGAAGAAGAGGCAAGAGGGCAGGTGGTAGGGGGTGGGGAGTACTGACTGAGGTGTGGTGAATTAGGATTTCATTAAGAAGCTGGGACTTGATAGGGGCTGGAGGAGCAAGCTGAACAGGATCTGGTGAATGGGAAGAAGACTGAGCCAGAGCTGAAATGGGAAGATGTATTAGTTTGCTCTGACAGTCATAACAAAGTACCGAAGATGAGGTGGCTCACACAACAGATATTTACTTCCTCTGGAGGCTGGAAGTTCAAAATCAAGGTGTTGGCAGGTTCAGCTTCTTCCGAGGCCTCTCTCCTTGGCTGTAGTTGGTTGTCTTTCCCTGTGTCCTCACCTGGTCTTCCCTATGTGTGTGTCTGTGTCCTAATCTCCTCTTATAAGGACGACAGTCATATTGGATTAGGGTTCACCCCAGTGACCTCATTTTAACTTAATCACCCTATCTCCAAATACAGTCACATTCTGAGGTACTGGGGGTTAGGGCTTCAACGTATGAAATTGGGGGGAAACACAATCAGCCCGCAACAGCAGGTGTACGAACAGGGGTTGGTGGTATTCGGAGGCTACTTGGCTCACTGTTTGGTTAAGTCACATGAGGAGGTCAGTTATCCTTAAATCCTCAGACTCACAGAAACTGTGGGCATGTGGGAAACACTGCCATTTTCTCTCCATAGGACAGCGTTCCTGATTGTACAGAACATCATATAATTTTCATCAATCTTCTCCATAATAACCTTGCCAGCAGGATCTCTTCTATCTTGTGACACTGAAGCAGAAGCAGTTCAGGTGATTGGTTAAGAACACACCTCAAATTGCTAATGACTCAGTGCACACCCTGAACCCCAAGCTTGACTCACCGTTCCTGAGCACAGATCCCAAAGCCTACAGAATCTTACTGACAGGGACCGGTTCATATTTAAAATCTTCACCTTCCTATAGTCTCTTCAGTACTAAATTTTTGTTCTTTCCATGGCAAATTTCTCCCAGGTCCCTGATTCTAATAGAAGCTGTTCTTAGAAATATCCTAACAATATTTCCCCCACAATATTTGACATTCTTTTAGTTGCCTAATGATTCATTTCCCCATTTACCTTTTGATCCTGCCCAGAGTAGCCTGTGGTGTGAATTAATCCAAGAGTCTTTGTGGGGGCAGGACATTAGTCTCCATTGTTCAGAGTGGCTGTTCGCTGTGGGGTCATGTGTGAGGGACTGGAATGGGATGAAATAAATATGGAGCATTTTCACATTTTAAATAAATCTCTTTCAGGTTCTGCATCACTCTTTCTTCCCTCATGCTCTTGACCCAGAGGGTCACATCCCTCTCTCTGGACATTTGTGAGGGAAAAGTGAAGGCAGCATCAAGAGGCATCAGGGAAAGAAGCTCGTTGTCTGACCATCTGTGTAAGGCACTGCCCTATTTCAGCTACTTGCTCTTTTTTCCTGCTCTCCTAGGAGGCCCCCTATGTTCCTTCCAGAAATTTCAGGCTCGTGTTCAAAGGTCCAGCAATTTGTGTCCCAGGCACTCTGTTTGGGCTCTGAGCTGGAGAGGTCTGCAGATCCTGGGCCTCGAGTGCCTAAAGGTGGTCTTGGGGAAGGTGGTGAGTGCAGGAGCAGGTCTGACTGACTGCGAGCAACTCCAGTGCATCCGTGTCATGTGGTCCACAGCCGGGCTCTTCAAACTCACGTACTACTCCTGCTGGATCCTGGATGACGCCCTCCTCCATGCCGCGGGCTTTGGGCCGGGGTTTGGTCAGAGCCCTGGTGAGGAGGGATACATTCCTGATGCAGACATCTGGACCCTGGAAACAACCCACAGGATTTCCCTGTTCACGAGAAAGTGGAACCAAAGCACAGCACGGTGGCTCAGACGCCTCGTATTCCAGCACGGCAGGGCCTGGCCCCTGCTGCAGACGTTCGCCTTCTCGGCCTGGTGGCATGGACTCCATCCAGGACAGGTGTTCGGTTTCCTCTGCTGGGCTCTGATGGTGGAAGCTGATTACCTGATTCACACCTTTGCCCGCTCGTTTATCAGATCCTGGCCGATGCAACTGCTCTATAGGACCCTCACCTGGGCCCACACCCAGCTCATCATTGCTTATATAATGCTGGCCGTGGAGGCCAGGAGCCTCTCCTCTCTCTGGTTGCTGTGTAATTCTTACAACAGTGTCTTCCCCCTGGTGTATTGTATTTTGCTTTTTCTGTTAGGAAAGAGAAAGCATACATTTAACTGATATCTTTCCCAGCCTTCATCTTATACATCCATGAAATAGAGTTTAGAAAATGCCAGATGGTGTGTTGATGATGGCTATGCTTGAACTTTTCCATACTAGAAGTTGTTTTTTTCAAGTATTGGATGTATATATCTGATGTCTGACCATAGAAATTTGTGTATCTACTTTCACAAACTATTATACTAGTATTGAAGATTCCAAAAAAAAAAAAAAAAAGACAAGGACAAAGACATGGTTTCTTCCCTTAGGGCTTATAGTTTAGGTGGAAGCAAAGTAAGGTGATAGGTAAAAGCATAAGGTACTGCCAACCAAATGGCAAATGGTAAACACATGGACATCCAAACCCTGAGTCTCCAACATGTCCACTTCATCCTGGACTGCGAGTTTAGCAAGTCAAAAACAACAAAAACAAAAACCTAAACCAGGGGCACCGTGGCTGGCTCACTCGGGAGAGCATGTAACTCTTGATCCTGGGGTCATGAGTTCTAGCCCCATGTTGGGTGTAGAGATGACTTAAAAAAAACCGTCTAGGGGCGCCTGGGTGGTTCAGTCATTAAGTGTCTGCCTTCAGCTCAGGTCATAATCCCGGGGTCCTGGGATTGAGCCCCGCATTGGGCTCCCTGCTCAGCAGGAAGCCTGCTTCTCCCTCTCCCACTCCCCCTGCTTGTGTTCCCTCTCTCGCTGTGTCTCTGTCAAATAAATAAAATCTTAAAAAAAAAAACACCTTTAAATCAGATTATTGTATTGGTTTCCTACACGAACTACAGACTCATCCTCATCTACAGGTAATTTGAAAATTTTGGTCTCAAAATGGAAAAGCTGCTATTATCTCCAAAAATGTTGTTAAACTGAAAATCTGGCTGACTGGTGATAACCACTTACATAATAGTTAAGCACAAAACCGACCCATGTCACACACAGAGGCCAAAAACAAGAAGTAAGCCCTATTTTAGTATGACGTTGAGGGCCTGGTTCCCTTTTCTTGGCATAGCCTAAATAACTCTGTTTCTTCCTCTGTGAGGGCCCCAAGAGAAAGCTGTGAAGACCGCTGAGTGGTAGCAAAGCTATGTCATCTCATGGTCACTGTCACAGCGCCTCTGCCCACCTCCCAGCTGGTCACATAATTACAGTTTCTCTCCCTCTCTCTCTTTTTAAAGATTTTATTTATTTATTTGACAGAGAGAGAACACAAGCAGCAGGGGTGGGAGAGGGAGAAGCAGGCTCCCCGCCGAGCAGGGAGCCCGATGCGGGGCTCGATCCCAGGACCCTGGGATCATGACCTGAGCCGAAGGCAGAAGCTCAACTGACTGAGCCACCCAGGCGCCCCATAATTAGAGGTTTTCTTTAAATTAACTTTAGCTCAGCTTACTTTTAAAACTTACCCTCTTTCTAAGCAATGGCATTGCTGAAAATTGAGTTTAGTGGGTTAACTATATTTCACTATCACACTCACTAAAAGAAACACATACAAAATGTTTCTTTGTGTCCCGCTTAAAAATCATCCGCTTACCCCATCTATCCCACTGCAGGAAGCATGGGAGGAGCATCGAATCTTCCAAAACCAGCCATCTGCATTCTTTTCAAAATATAAAATTGCAAGTGGGCTTCTAATCTTTTAAAAGTTGACAAAGATAATACTAAGAAGTGATGGATCACTTAGAAAGTTATGTCAATATCACTCACTGACACGAAGGCAAACAAACAGCTCAATCTTCACACACAGAACATACCACAGCAAGCAGTGAGGGCCTTGAATAGGCGGCATGAATTTGTAGTGGCCTTAACTGGCCTGATTCTGGACTTTCTCTCCACACTCAATAGCCCAGAGGAGAAAATGTGGACAAACGGGGCTTTCCAGGGTTGGGGATAGTCAAGGGGAAACAGCTAATAGCCAAGGGGGTGGTAAAGTACTCTAAGACCATTACAAGCAAGTCACTGAAAGGACCATCCTTAGAATCCAAACCAGAAGGGCAAGTGGGATGGAGGTGGTGGTGTTATGGGAGGAAAGATAACAATCATCACAGCATTATTGATCATAAAAAAAATGGTCAGCATTAGGAGAATGGTTAAGCAAATTACAATGGACTGTGATAGAGCTATTAAAAATCAATGCTTGGGGGCACCTGCATGGCTCAGTCATTTAAGCATCTGAATTCGGCTCAGGTCATGATCTCAGGGTCCTGGGATGGAGCCTCGCCTTGGGCTCTACACTCAGCGGGGAGTCTGCTTCTCCTTCTGCCCCTCCTCCCACTCATGCTCTCTCTCTCTCTCTAATAAATAAGATCTTTAAAAAAAAATCAGTACTTGTTTAGAGGCACTTCTGAGAAGCTAACCACGTGGCTGTATGTGTTCTGTTTATGAAAATCCTTCAAACACATAGGTGTTAATTCTCCCAATGCTGACCACTTTTTATGATAAAAAATGCTGCAATGATTATATGATTAACTTATATACAAGTTTCTGTATGTATATTACACTTCTGTAATTTTCTTACATGAATGCTTTTAATGGTAGGAAAAGGCTTATGATAGATTGTTCAATTTTAAAAGAAGTTGGGTGGTGCCTGGATGGCTCAGTTGGTTAAGTGTCCAACTCTTTATTTTGGCTCGGGTCATGTTCTCAGAGTTGTGAGACTGAGAGCCCTGTGTCGGGCTCCACACTGGGCATGGAGCCTGCTTAAGATTCTCTCCCTTTGCCTCTGCTGCTAGCCCCCTCCCTTTATAAAAAAAATTAATAAAAAGTAGTTGGTTAATAAAATCAAACAAAGTGCAATTTGGTCTCTAAATCTATCTCCCCATTGATGGCCAGGGGTAATTTCTGCTCCTCTGACTGGTTAAAACCAGGACATGTACTTCCATCCCTTTCTATTTGCATCTATAAAAGTGTTCCATTTATACTGGACAGTATAAAGAACATGTGATTTGAAAGAATTAATCTAAGGAAAAAAGTCACAGCTGGAGATGTAGACCCAGGAGCCAAGTGTCTGCACAGAGAAGATCCCAGATCCAAGAGCAGAGAACAGAGAATGTATCTTCTTTCAATCCTCATTTCCTTTGTTAGGACTTAATTTTTGAGTTCCTGACTCCTGCCCCCACTGCTTCCTCAACAATTGCCAACTTTAGTTTCGCTTTCCTTCATTTACTGATTGTCACTCCCCAGACCCTGCCCATTGACACATTCCTTTTGACACATGATGGATAGCACCTGCTTATTCACCTTTTCTTTTTTTTGAGGGAGAGAGTGCACGTGCGCATGCACCATGCGTGGTGGGGGAGGGGCAGAGGGAGAGGGAGAGAGAGAATCTTAAGCGGGCTCCACACCCAGGACGGAGCCCGACAGGAGGCTCAATCTCATGACCCTGAGATCATGACCTGAGCCAAAATCAAGAGTCCGATGCTTAACCAACTGAGCCACCCAGGCACCCCTTGGCATCCTACCTTTTATCAGCCAAATTACTCTGAAGAATTTGGTAGGAGCCTTTACAGACACCCCCATGAGACCTCATCCAGTTGTTGGAAAGTATCATTGTGTGAGATTCTGTTGATTAAGAAAGCCCTAAAAATGGGATAATTCATGATAACTGAAAAGCTCGGAATGCCGGCAAAACTTAATTAGATTATTTAACACAAAGCTACAAAATTTGCCTCAAGAGGACTCAGGAACTGTAGATGCCATCATTTGTCAATTGAAATGCAATTGCCGGGGTGCCTGAGTGGCTCAGTTGGTTAAGCAACTGCCTTCGGCTCAGGTCATGATCCTGGAGTCCTGGGATCGAGTCCCACGTCGGGCTCCCTGTTCAGCAGGGAGTCTGCTTCTCCCTCTGACCCTCTTCCCTCTCGTGCTCTCTATCTCTCATTCTCTCTCTCTCAAATAAATAAATAAAATCTTTAAAAAAAAAAAAAAGAAATGCAATTGCCTAGGAAGTGTTCCATGAAAACTTCAGTCCACCTTTCAATCTATTATTTTGGGTAAGGTAGGCTCACAGGGCACCCCCTGGTGCACATGCAGCCACTCACCTATGTTGGCCTCCTTATGAATCTGTTGGTAGCTGCCATGACCAATAGGCAGCCAGTGGCTCTCAATGGGTAACTCAGATTTAGCGATCCATCCCAATTGTTAAACTTCTCCAAAGGAGACTATCCAATCTTGTTTTTTTTCTATCCATGCAGTTTTTTTTTTTTTTTTCTGTCCATGTAGTTTTTATAAGGCAAACCATAGGGAGACTTCACTGACAAACGTCCACCCAATTAATTCATCAATCCTTGATTCATCAATTCCATGAGAACATGGAAAAGGAGGGCCAGATGGAGAGTTTTGAGGAGTTTGTCCTGGCATACATTCGTAGATATTTCAAACCAGAAAAGTACCAAGAGAGCCAAGTTCTATCTCTGCCCAAAGGATGCTACTCACTTGACTGATCTCTTGCATCAATGAACTCTCTCTCAGGTCACCTGAGATGCTCTGGCAGCCAGCCTGCCAAGCCTGGGCAAAGGGAAAGGGATCAAACAATGAGAAGCAGGTTGATGGTGAAGCAGGTTCAGTAGGTGTGAGAGAACAGATTTGACCACTGTATTCATACAAGCACTATGGAGACCAACAGATTACGAGCATTACAGTGACGAATTGCTATGAAAGAATAAAGCAATCACTAGTAATAATCCTGATTAAAAGGCCAAGTATTAGACTGTAGATTCATGTCACTTCCAACAGGTTCTTCTCTACATGTTTTAACATAGCAGATGGTGCAGGAAGCTTGGCTCCCTGTAATTCCAGGGTTCAGCACTGAGAGGTGGAGGGTTAATAGTTATATTTTATGTGAACCTTGTCAACTACACCTATTTTCAAAACAATAAAAATGTGCAAAAAATTGAACAGACATCTCACAAAAAAACCAGGTACTTCACTCTTTGGCTATTATAAATAATGCTATTATGAACATTGGTGTTCAATTTTTTGTGTAGATCTAAGTTTTCAATTCTCTTAGGTATATATGTATGAGCAGAATTGCTGGGTCATATGGTAACTATGTTTAGCTTCTTGAGTAACTGTCAAACTGTTTTCCACATCAGCTGTACATTTTACATTCTCACTCCAATGTATGAGGATTCCAGTTTCTCCACATTCTTGTCAACACTTGTTATATCTGCCTTTTTCATTCTAGCCATTTTAGTGGGTTTGAAATAGTTTCTCATTGTGTTTTTTTTTAAAGATTTTATTTCTTTGAGAGAGAGAGTGGGAGGAGGGTCAGAGGGAGAGACTCTTCAAGCAGACTCCCCGTTGAGCAGGGAGCCCGATGTGGGGCTCCAACCCACTACCCATGAGATCATGACTTGAACCAAAACCAAGAGCTGGACGCTCAACTGACTCAGCCACCCAGGCACCCTTCTCATTGTGGGTTTGATTTGCATTTCCCTAATGACTAACAGTGTTGAGCACCTTTTCATATGATTGTTAGCATTTGTATCTTTTTTTTTAGAGAAATGTCTATTCAGATGCTTTTGCCCATTTTAAAATTGGGTTATTTGGGTCTTTCTGCTGTTGAGTTGTTAAAGAGTTATTTAAATATTTTGGATACTTGATCCTTATCAGATATATAAGTTGCAAATATTTTCTTCCATTCTGTGGGTTATAGTTTCACTTTCTTGATGGTGTCCTTTGAAGCACAAAAGCTTTTAATTTTGATGAGCACAATTTGTATTTTTCCCTTGGTTGTTTGTTGCTTGTCGTATCTATGAAACCATTGCCTAGTCCAAGGTCATGAAGATTTACACTTATGTAAATCTTAAACTTTTATAGTTTAGCTCTAACATTTAGGTCTATGATATATTTTGATTTAACTTTTGAAGATAGAGTGAGGTAGGGGTCCAATTTCATTCCTTTGCATGTGTTTATCCAGTTGTCTCAGCACCCTTGCTAAAAAGACTACTCTTTCTCCTTTGAATTGTCTTGGCCCCTAAAGTTGATTTTTTTTTTTTTTTTTAATAAGAACCAAAAAAGGGCACCTGGGTGGCTCAGTTGGTTGAGAGTCTGTCTTCGGCTCAGGTCATCACATACCTTAATCCAGAGGTCAGAAAGTTTCCAATAACACCCACAAGTCAGGAAACCACTGCCAAAGTCACAAATTCCTTGCATCTGCTTAAAAGCAGTGGAATGCAGTCTTGTCAACCCTTGAGAAAACTCACATCTGCTTAAGCCTGCATACCACTGTTGGCAGAGGAAGAACATCTTTTGCTCTCTTCAGGTTTCCCAAAGCATGGTGAGTGTATTTTATTAGCAAAATATAGATTAAACACAGGACCCTGGAGGCAAGGGGATCTGGAAAATAGAGTTTCAAGACCCCTGTAATAGGTGGTGGTGGGAATGAATGCTGGTTGTCACTGAACAATAAATATACAGCTTATCAACCAGTCATGGACAAATACTGCATGATTCCACTTTTTTTTTTTTAATATTTTACTTATTTATTTGAGAGAGAGAGAGAGAGAGAGAGAGAGAGAGACAGCGCACTAGCAGGGGGAGAGGCAGAGGGAGAAGCAGGCTCCCGCTGAGCAGGGAGCCCAACGTGGGGCTCAATCCCAGGACCCTGGGATTGTGACCTGACCCGAAGGCAGACACTTAACTGATTGAGCCACCAGGCACCCCTGCATGATTCCACTTATATCAAATTCATAGAGACAGAAAGCAGAATGGTGATTGCCAGTGGCTAGAAAAGAGGGGGAAATGAGGAGTTGCTACTGAATGGGTACAGAGTTTCAGTTACTCAAGATGAAAAAGTTTTAGCAGTTGCTATACAACAATGTGCATATAGCTAACAATACTATACTGCACACTTAAAATTCATGAAGACAGTAAATCTCATGTGTTTTTTTTTACATCTATCTTATAGAAAAATCATTCAAAGTGTTATTTTGCCCTTTTTATGTCCTACAACCAAAATAATATCACATAACCCCTGTTACAGTCTTATGATATTTCTCATTCTTCTATTTTTTCCCAAATGTCTGGGGAGATCTGGATCCACCCTATTTTTTTTTTATTTGTCATGGAATGGGCATCAACTAAGAGATTTACCCTCACTTAGAATCTGCTTCAAAGGGGTGAACTATTTGAACCCTTTTTATAACCTTGCCTGGGACAAAAACAGTTGGTTATAATGACAATTATTTATAATTTTATAATTTCATTTGAAATGGCTTCATATGCAACATTAAAAGTAAATTGGCATAATTGCCTCAAGAAATTGCAAGTAGTACATATTTGCAACAATGCAAAGTTTAATTTTCTGAAAAAGGTGCACACATATCTTACTTATAAAAAACAATTAACTGTGATCACTTTTTAAGACTGCTTTTGTTGTGGTAAAATATAACGTAAAGGTTACTATTTTCACCATTTTTAAGTGTACACTTCAGTGGTATTAAGAACATTCACATAGTGGTGGAATCATCACCACCATCCACCTCCAGAATGTTTCCATCATTCTAAATGAAAACCCTGTACTCACTAGATAGCAACTCCCTATTTCCCAACCCCCCAGTTCCTTGTAACCACTGTTCTATCTTTTGTCTCTGTGGTACTTCATATAATATTTGCCATTTGTGTCTGGCTTATTTTGCTGAGCATAATGTCATCAAGGTTCATCCATGCTGTAGCATGCATTAGAAGTTCGTCCTTCTTTAAAGTTGAACACTTGGGTTGTTTCCACCTTTAGGCTACTGTGAACGGTGATACCATGAACGTTGGTGTAAAAAAAAAGTATCTGTTTTGAGTTCCTCCTTTCAGTTCTTTTGGTCATATACCTAGCAGTGAATTTCTGGATCACATGGTAATTCTACATTTAATGTTTTGAGGAACTACCATACCATTTTCCACAGTGGCTGTACCATTTCACATTCCCACCAACAGTGCACAAGCATTTCAATTTCTTCACATCCTTGTCAACACTTGTTTTTTTCTGGTGTTGTTTAAATATAATAGTCATTCTGGGGGGTGCCTGGCTGGCTCAGTGGGTAGAGCATGCAAATCTTAATCTCAGGGTCATGAGTTCAAGCCCCACGTTGGGCATGGAGCCTACTTAAAAAAAAAAGGATATATATATGTCATTCTACCAGGTGTGAGGTGGTATTTCATTGTGTTTTTTTCTAAAGAGTTTATTTTTAAGTAATCTCTACACTCAACGTGGGGCTCAAACCCACAACCCGGAGACAAGAGCTGCATGCTCCATCGACTGAGCCAGCCAGGTGCCCCTCCTTGTGGTTTTGATTTGCATTCCCTTCTGATTATTGATGTTGAGCATCTTTCAATATGCTTACGGAATTTTTATCTTCTTTGGGAAAAAGTCTGTTTAAGTCTTTTGCCCATTTTCAAATTGGGCTGTTTATAGTTCTTAAATCATTTATTTTAATCTTTATCCTGAGAGAAAAAAATAATGAAAGGTATGGTGAATACTAGGGGCTTTAGTCTCATATTGGGTGATTTGACAAAGATCTCTTCAACCAATCTTACCCTGGAATTATTAATATGCCAGGAAAATGAAAGATCTTTTTAAGACATTTAGGTAAAATTAGCAAGTCACTCTAAACCACCATGATTCATTCCCTGTAACTGCCCACATAGCCCCCCAAACAAAATGTGTTTTTGTGGCAATAATTAAGAGAAGTAGCCATGGGGTAAACAAACAACAGTGTCTGCCTCCTGTAGTTTGTCTTCATTGTTTGTTTTTTGTTTTTTTGTGAGAGAGAGAGAGAGAGAGAGAGAGCACAGGCATGAGCAGGGGGAGAGAAAGAGACAGAGGGAGAAGCAGGGTCCCTGCTGAGCAAGGAGCCCGATGCGGGACTTGATCCCACAACTCTGGGATCATGACCTGAGCTGAAGGCAGACACTTAAACTGACTGAGCCACCCAGGAGTCCCAAGGTTGTCTTCAGTGTTAAAAAAAAATTTTTTTTTAAGCTAAATTTAAATCTTGAGCATAACGACAGAATGACAAATATCTGGGGCTTATTTATCTGAACATCAGCTTCCATTCCACAGACTCTGGCAACTGCCTTAGTTCTCTTGAGGGAGGAAGAAGCAGTTTCTCTTCAGACCCTTGGAGGGAGGAAATGCCGAAGTGCTCCAATGATTCTCTTCAAAGGGTTACCTTCTCTACTCCTCCATCCTCCACATTTTACTTCTACAGGTAGGAAGTGGGTGCGTGCTCAATAGATATGACTTAGCACCACATTTAAGGACAAAGAGAAATTGGCACCTCTGTATTATTCTTGGTTTGGGGGACCTCAACTGAGATTGAAAGAGTCCTATTTATCATTAGTATAGTAAGGTCTCATTTTAATAAAAAAGCATTTTTAAAATTACTTAGACATATCTAGTTAATATTTTGATATGTCGGTATTATAGACAGAATTATGTTCCATCAAAAATCAGATGTTAAGCTTCTAACTCCCAGTACCTCAGAATGTAACTGTATTTGGAGAGGGGGCCCTTACAGAAGTAATTAAGGTTAAATGAAGTCATAGGATAGGTCCTAGCCCAATACGACTGGTGTCTGTATAAGAAGAGGTGGTTGGGACGCAGACAACACAGACTGAGGGATAACACAGTGAGGAAGAAGGTAGCCTTCTGCAGGTCAAAGAGAGGCCTCAGAAGAAACCAACCCTGCTGACACTGTGGTCTTGGACCAGCCTCCAGAACAATGAGAAAATAAATTTCTCTTGTTTTATTTTTTTTAAGTAAGCTCTATGCCCAATGGGGCTTGAACTCATGCATCCAAGTTCAAGAGCTGCATGCTCTGCCAACCGAGCCAGCCAGGTGCCCTGAAGTTTCTGTTGGTTAAGCCTCCCAGTTTGTGGTACTTTGTTATGGCAGCCTAAGCAGACTACTACCAAAATCTCCCAACTTTCTCTACATATACATTCCTATGTATTATATATGTGTACTTACATATTTTCAAAAATTAGATTATACTCATTTTTTTCTAGCCTGCTTATTAAACTTAACATTATAAAGTGTTCTTACGTCTGCATTTTTACAATGTGATTTTTAATAACTGCCTAAAACATTCATGACTTATTTAATCAAACTTCTGCTATGTGACTTTAACATTGTACATTGTTTTAATTTTTCACTGCTATAATTAATAAGGTGATGACTATCTTCTGATTAATTCCCTAGGATTACTATTCAGGTAGTTGATAGGTTAAATAGTATGCATACGTAGAGGCTTTTAATATTTATCACCAAATTACATTTAATAAATTTTTTTGTTTTTTTTTTAATGTAAGCTCTATGCCCAACATGGGGCTTGTTCTCATGACACCGAGATCAAGAGTCACACGCTCCACTGACTGAGCCAGCCAGGTGCCCCACATTTGAGGATGTTTATACCAATTTACACTCCTACCTAAAATCTGTGAGAGTGATCGTTTCATGTGCCCTACTTGAATATTATAATTTCAAAAAAGTCTCTGCCACATTTGTAAGTGGTATAAAGTGTCATATTGATGTTTACATTTCATTGGCGTGATTACTAACAAGAATAACGTCCCCTCCATACATTCCTTATTGACCATCTATTTATAAATTTTTATTCAGAAATTGTGTGCTCATATGTTTTGCTATTTCTTTTAAAATTTTTTCACTAATCTATTTGTAAGACTTCCCTGTAAGACATTCTTCTATCTTTAAAAGTAATTATCGAAAAGAGTTAAAGTATAGGGCGCCTGGGTGGCTCAGTTGGTTAAGGATCTGCCTTTGGCTCAGTTCATGATCCCAAGGTCCTGGGATCGAGTCCTGCATCAGGCTCCTTGCTAGGCCAGCAGCCTGCTTCTCCCTCTCCCTCTACTGCTCCCCCTGCTTGAGCACTCTCTCTCTGTCAAATAAATAAAATCTTAAAAAAAAAAAAGTAAAGTAAAATATATGTCTGTGTATGTACCATGAAGTTAAAAAATAAAACATTGAGAATACAACTGACGTCCTTTTTGAATCCTTCCTTGATTACTTATCCCCACTTTATCACCTCAGAAGAGACTGTATTTTATGTTTTAATGTCATAGTTCATTTATCCCAAAACAATATATAGTATTTTGGGCGTGTTTTAAAACTTTATATAAATGGTATTATTGTCTAATATCCTTTTGTGACTTGAATTTTCACTCACAATTCCTTGTTAGGTTCATCTATGCTGGTGCATATAGGCCCTAGTCCCTTCGTTTTCACTGCTGTATAGTGTTCCACTGTGTGAATGTACCACATTTTATTTATCCAGTCTCCTTTCCCCCCGAAAGTATTTGTTATTAAAATAATCAGTGACGGACACTCTTAAACATGTTTCCTTGAGTGCATGTACGATGGTTTCCACAGGATATGCTCCTACTCATGGAGTCACTTGGTTATAATGCTTACATATCTCCAATTTTGCTAAATGCTGTCAAATATTCCTATATACTCTCCAAAGTGGTTGTACCAATGGACACTTACACTAACAGTATTTGAGGGTTTAATTTGCTATATGTCCTTTCCAGTTATTATCAACACTTACAATTTTGCTGATCTGATGGGTGCTAACGGTACTTAAAAAAACTTTTTATTTTGAAATAGTTTTAGACTTACAGAAAGTTGCAAAAAATAGTACAGAGAATTCATTTATCTTTTACCCAACTTCCCTTAAAGTTATCAACTTACATAACCATAGCACAATTACAAAACCAAGAAATTATCAGTACAATATTATTAACTACTAAACTACTGACCTTACGCAAATTTCACCAATTCTCTCCCAGTGTCATTGTTCTGCTCCAGATCCGATGCAGGATCCCATTTCCATTTAATTGTTGTGTCTCCTTCCCATCTGTGACAGTTCCTCAGTTTTTTCTTGTCTTTCACGACCTCGATGACTCTTGTCTTTCACGACTTTTGATGAGTACCAGTTGTTTTGTAGCAATGTCTCTCAAAGTGGGTTTATCTGATGTTTTCTCATGATTCAATGGAGACTAAGATAAAAAAAACTTCCTTCTAGATGAAAATGACTGAAAGGATAACATGCTTCATTATGAAGAACCCTGTCTTCTGTGGGCAGAGACAAATTACTGAAGATCATGCTGTTTTGGAGCAGGGGGCCTGGACTCATGTAAGGGGACCTCATGAGTCCTCTCACAAGGGATTCGAGAATCCCTCCCTTCTAGGGGAAGTAAATGCTACCTGCAACCTGGCACAAGTCAGAGCTATGGACAGACTTGGGGCAGCCTTCAAGCAAGTACACAACCAATAGACTATAGAAGCCAGTGAGTACAATGATCAGTTTTTGGTGGGGGGTGGATTGAGGGTTGTGTAGTAATTCCTATCTCTTTTCCTCAGGCCTTTGGTAAAAGATTTGTTTGAAGTTATAGCCTGATTTTAGATGTGCTTTGCAGGGATCAAGAGAGAGGGTCTTATCCATGGTTGGGGTGCAGGATACAGGGAGAAAGGAAAAAGCAATTAGAAAGTGGTGAAAAGGTGGCTGCAGAGAATGGAAGCCAGTCCAGTGCGAGTCCGGCTGAGGGACAAGCAACAACCATGACCGGTTTGTGAAACATATGCAATCCTGGGATTCCCAGAAATACTTTGGAAGAGAAACATCAACATAAGAACATTAACTGTCACACAGGTTGGGAGCTTGAATGGTTCCTTATTACCATCCTAGACCAAGATCAACCACCATTTTTTTTTTTTAAGTAATCTCCAACATGGGGTTCAAATGCATGACCCTGAGATCAAGAGTCGCACGCTCAACTGAGTCAGCCAGGCACCCCAACAACCTTTTTCTTTGTGAAGCATCTCTCTATCCTCCCTTCGCTGTTGTTGCTACTTCCTCTACAGTCACACAGCTACTTGGTAGATATAATGTAGTAGGGATGTCTGAGATACTTTTGTTCTCATCTTACTTTCCATTTTATTTATTTCCATTTCCATAGCCCCGGTGTCTTATTCCAAAAATGTCTGTGGAATGAATAAATGCTTACAGTGGGCTATGCAATGTTTCAGGTGGGAATCCAAAACATCATTTAAGATGTGTAATAGCAGGTATAGCTTTTCCCTTCCTTCCCATCCAAGCAGATACTGGGTTCCATGTTCATGCTCACAGGACAGGATGTTATAGGGAGAATAAGGTTTATCCGTAGTAAGATTATACTATGTGTCTTTGAATTAAATCCATTATGATATGATAAAGAAGCTCTGAGGAAAAAGCAAAATAGTGGTCCTGGGTAATCTAATTGGATTTGGGTGCAAAATATGTAAAATGTTCTGTAACTTCATTAGCCTGATTTTGTACACAGTTTGGTCTTTTGGACGGCTTCAATTCTCAAAACTGTAAACATGGAGCTTCTTTTTGTTCTGTTTACTGTTTCTTCAGTGCTAAATTCTGTGAATTTATCTTCTTCCAATGGGCACTCCTGAACTGTTTGGTTATCCCTATCTGGGAACTCACTTTTGCTACTGAGAACCTTTGGCTAGACCATCTGTTGCTCCTGCTTGCACAGGCTGAGGAAAGGGAGGGCCGGTGTTTTCAGTGAGTTAGGGAGGAGAAAGATGTGCCACTGAGCAGGGTAACCCTGGTGGCTAGCCTTCTGGACTTGGGTGTTCCCATTTTTGCTCCTTCGGGAAACATGTTCTCCAACCTAAACTGGAAAGTGTGAGATGGGCATGCATAAAGATCTGATGGTTTTGCTGCTCCCAACGCAGCACCCTAAATAATCCCTCAGCAAATTGCCTCGGTATGTTGCCTCTCTGAGCCTCCTCCCGCCTCTGGATGCCACCACTTGTGGTGATAAAGGACCTCCTTGGCATGGCTCCCATATTTTATGGTTGTATCCTCCCATGTGCTTGCCACCAGCATTCTAGGCTACAATTTTGTTCTTTAATTTGATTATGTCGGTTTTCATTTTCTCAGGGATTTCTTAGTTTCTGATCTACCAAGACTTCCCCTTCTTGTTTTAAGTTTGGCAATATATTTCCCTATTCTTAAAAAAAAAAAAAGCGTATCATTTTTCAGGTTTGGTGCAGGAGTGGGGGGAGAGAGGATCCTGTAGACTTAACCCATCGGAACACCCTGGCAGTGTTTATTAGATAATCAATAGGTCTTCCTGATTACCTTGAAGTACTGCAATGAATGACTGAAGACCAGGGAGGTAGAGCACTTCCAAGAGATACTATGAGGCTGACGGGGTGACTCCTGTCAGCAATATAGTAAGACTGGATTGCTAGAATGTTTTATTTATTTTTTTTAGTTTGTCTACTTCCATGAGAAGAGGGAACTGCTTAGCAGTAGAGAGAACTGGTAAAAAAACAGTAATGATAGCTAACATTTAACCATCTCAATCACTGTGAGCCCTCTGCAAGTCATATTTAGACATCGCAGCCACCTTATGAAGCAGGTACTATTAGTATCCTCATTTTACAGATGTGGAATTGAGACACACAGAGGTTCAATAACTCACATAAGACTACACATCTAGTATAAGGAAGAGCTAGTGGTACAGGCAGGCTGACTCTAGAGTTCACTGTGTAACCACTATGCCAAGATGTGTGCCATAATGTCAACCCTCAGGAGTTTATAAAGTAGTTACAAGGTTGAAATGTCCATAGTATTGTTTTGTAGGGTAAAGGTTTGAAACAAGGCAAATGATGTCACTTCCATGTAACAGGTAGATATGATGAACCAGTAGTTTGGACATACGGTCTAGACCTTATTGTTTTCAAACTCTCCCTCACTACTACTTCTTCATCCCCCACCCCCTGACATGACAATCAAAAACTTGGTAGTCACCCTTGACTCTTCTCTTTTTCCCACACAGTCCTTCAGCAAATCTGCTTGCTCATTCCTTTAAAACACAACATAAGTCTCATCCACCTCTCACATCTCCACTGTATCTGGGATCCAGAGTAAGGGGGTCACAATCAAGAAGTGCCCACCACCATTTCTGCTGCCCCAACTTCCCCTTGAGTCCCAGGAAGCCTAAGAGCCAACACCACATACAATGCTGCTCCAGAGAAAGGCTCATGCTGCCAAGACCCTGCCTGGCAGCAAGAGACAGGCCAAAGCAGAACAGGAAATTACCCTCCACCTCCCTTGTGCTTCCCAAATCTTTTCCTCCTGCAAATCCCCACACTTCCTTTTGGCATGTATAGGAATCAGCTTCCTTTGATACCTTCTTGAATCTCTAGTTCAGAGAGGGACTGTGTTCCTATTTTTTTCCTATTCCCCATTAGTACCTAGAATGTTGTCATGTAGAATATAACTGCCATTGGGAACAAAGAACTTATCTAGATAAAAAGTTTGAACCAAACGTAGTGTTTCAGAGTAAGTATCTCAGTGACATAGTCAAGGTGAAATATAAACCATTTCTACCTAATTAGTTCATTACTTCTCAGTGTCTGGAAGGTGTTTTTTTAAGTATATATATATGTGTGTGTGTGTGTGTGTGTGTGTGTGTATATGTATGTATGTATTTTGTTTAAAGTAGGCTCTATGCCCAATATGGGACTCAAACTTGTGACCGTGAAATCAAGAGTCACATGCTCTACCAACTGAGCCAGCCAGGTGCTCTTGTAATAATATATTTTTTGAGGACACCTTTAAGCACTACATTAATTAAGCCATTTATGCTTGTAAATGACAAATGTCCCTTCTAGTATAGAGTATGGCTCAAAACCATTTTTTTTTTTTTAATCCTTGGGAGACTAATACCCTCTTCTCCACTGCTATATACTCATTACCTAGGTATTAGAGCTGATTCTATATTTTGGAAGTTGATGATTTAGACATGACAAAAAATGAATTAAAATCCATACATCTTAACTTAATCCTAGAAAGTTGTTCAATTGTGAACACTTTTAGAGACAGTCCCCAAATATTCTATGACGTATACCTAGCTTTCAGGAAAACATCTGTTCTGTTTTGGAGGTTCACATATATACACAAGTTCACTCACTTTTATGTCATAACTATATTTACATGTTACATAATACATTGATCAGCCAAAAGAGAAAAAGATACTTCTGATATTAAATGGCAACACAGTATAAGTCAAGATAACTAAATTATTAAACAGTAATGCTCTTATAAAGAGATATGAAAATACTCAATTTCATTCTATATTATTCTTTTTGATGGTTTCTATGGCCGTAAGCTGCCACAAAGTTTCTCTCTCACAGTATTAGCCAATCTACTGGCTTCTGAAACAACAGTTCCTGATTTCCCCCTATGAGTACTGCCTCTAAATACAAACAAGAAAACAACTGTAATTGAAAAAGGAATGTTCCATGGTCATAATTTCTCACTTGTGAAAACATTTTTGAGTTTGACTGTTTTATTCCCTCTGACAGGAATTTACAAGCTTAACAATTAATATCTGAATTGTTGTGACTACAGTGTATGGTCCTAAACCCAAAGATGGATTCAAATAATCTTCAAGAGACTGGAAGCAAAATATTCAGTACAGAGTGTCCAGTAAAAATGAACTGTAAAACTGTCTTCATATCTAGACTTTCTGCAACTGAAGACGAACAGTGAAGAGAGAGAGAAGCTCTCAGAAATCAGCTAGAGGCCTATGGGTATCTAAGCTCAGGGTAAGTCCTCAAGTTTAGCAAGAGGACCTTGGAGGCACCTCCTGCTGCAGTCACACCTCCCTGTCTGTGCTCCCTCTCACAACCCCTACTGGCTGAGCTACAGTTTTTTAAAAAGGCCTTTGCTGCAGGAAGAAGATTCATCACAAAGCATTTCATTTGTACAAGAGGTGGGAGCACCTGGTTAGGCCCACTGAGGTAACTGTGTATAGAAATGTTACATAATTGATTCAGTCCTCTTGGTTATCTCATTTTTTCCCCTGACAACTTTCTATTCCTCCTAATGTACTATAGTCTATTTATTTATTTTTTAAAAAGGTTTATCCACCCATTTAAGAGACAGCGAGCAAGCGAGAGAGAGCACATGCACACGCCCATGCACACCAGTGGGGGGAAGGACAAAAGGAGATGGAAAGGGAGAGAGAACCTCCAGCAGACTTCCCACTGAGTATGGAGCCGAAACCAAGAGCTGGACACCTAACCAACTGAGCCACCCAGACATCCCCTAATGTACTATAGTTTAGAAAATTGGAAACAAAAGAAGTTAAGGCATGCTAGGAACAAATTCAGTTGTAAGAAAAGCCAGCAAAAACACAATTCCAGAAAAATACAGGTCTGGGGCCATTTAAAAAGGGGGAAATAATTTATGATAATCCTAAATTACCAAGGAAAACGCAAAATGTCTTAATATATTTTAAGAAAGTACAAAAGTTTATCACTCATTTAATACTTCACCAAAATAAATAAAACAAATGTCAGTTCTCTTTGAGATAAACTTCAGTTATCTGGGATATTTATTTTATAGGATATGTTCTCTTCTCTGGGAACGCCAGAAAATTAGGAGACCTGTAATAAAATAAGAGCTCCCTAATCTTCACCCAGAGAAAGGATAACAGAGGCGTAATGGAAGAAACATGATTTAGAATTTCCCGCCAGTTTTACAAACCATAAAGCATCCCGAGATGTAAAACGTACACATCACTCGACAGTACTGTTGTTGCATGGCTGCTTGTTAAATCCGATGTGCTGATTTAAAGTTACCTGAAACTTAGGAATGAATCTTGTCACATTCAGTATACATATTCCAGGGTTTACTCTAGAAATCTGGATTATTTTGACAAAACCCCCCAAAAATTGTATTAGAGCAAACACTAAGAAACTATGATCTAAACTTTTTAAAGTATATAATGAGGTTATATAATTAGGACAATTTGGGACAAGATTCATGTTTGATAAAAGAGAACAGTATTTTTCTCCGTTCACACTGTACCACACAGATTTTTTACCATTAACTATTTGAAATGTTTGCAAAAAGCAAAATGCTCTAATAATGAATGGTGATAAATACACAATAAAACATACAGTCATAAAAAAGATCTGAAAATTTAAGAACAGGTACAACCTTGACTTTAGATTATCAACGATCTTTTTTATCAACAAAATCATCTATGGCTTTTTTATAAAGGGTTAGGTAAAAATTCTACTTCCCCAGGTTACCAATCCTTTCACCATAGCACAAAATCATAGGACTTCACTGTTAACATTTATTACTATGGTTTCAATTCTGTTTTGGGAGTGAAACTCCAGCAAGTCCAACATTAATGACTAATGCCATACTTGTTTTATATCACATTATTAAAACGAGTAATGCACTTCAGTTCCTGAGGTGCACAGTATATTTTCATTTCAAAAACACCCACAACTAAAATAGATATTTAAAATCTTTATTGTTTCATCATCAAAAGTTTTCTTTCCATAGAAGAATGGCAATGCAGGATCAGTGCATATTCTATGGAAAATTCATACCTCAAATAACTAGCCTAGAAATCAGAGACAGCACTAATGTCAAGCTAGTGTGCAAGACGAAAGACACAATGCTGCCAATGCAATCAGTATACAGAAAGAATATACAGCTGTTAGAAAAAGAGTCTATGGCCAAGTGAATAAAACAGTAGCAGTGCACTGCACTGATATTCTAGAACAGAAAATGGGGAGGGCCAG
Organism: Callorhinus ursinus; assembly: GCF_003265705.2. Taxonomy (NCBI): domain Eukaryota; kingdom Metazoa; phylum Chordata; class Mammalia; order Carnivora; family Otariidae; genus Callorhinus; species Callorhinus ursinus. The sequence goes on along the minus strand of NW_027397079.1, from coordinate 27,885,345 downwards.
AGGATGTACTGCCTGCAAAAAAGAAAAAAAAAAATCAAGTAGATCACAGGCACTGAGTTGGCCTGTATGGCCAACTGTATGGCCAGCTACTTCATGCGTACCTGTACCCTCCTCTTTAGGTCTCTGTCATTGTAACACCGCAAGTCGTGTCCAGCCTACTGTCTAAGTGGGACGGCCACATGCAGATCTTTCGTTCTGCTGCCCATCTCACAGCTAAAGTCACAACATGGGTTCAGCAATAAAACTACCTGTGGCCTTTACGCATCTTCAGTAAAAAGCTGAACAAACCCAAAATCTGTTCCCATTTTCTTGAGAAATAAACTCTATAAAATAACAAAAGGTAGTTGTCATGATCACTCAGTTTTGTCTGAAGGCAAAATAATTTTCCTGTAACTATACTGACTAAACACACAAATATCCTCAACAACATACTGTCAGACCAACTCAAACACTTTCCTAACTGGCTCTAGAAAAAGGTATTGATAATTGTTGAGATGCAAATGATCACTACCATTTGATCATGCCTGGTTACCGGGAATTTTTTGGTCAGGTCTGTGTTTGAAGCTGCTATACAGCTGGATTTGGCTACTTTGCATTAATTCACACAATAAATGCCATTTAAAAGGAAACAGCGTATCTATCATGATGAAATAAAAATCAAGAAAGTTGAGAGGTATACAGGAAACTTGTCTTAAATATTTTTAAATTACATATGATATAACCTTAGAGAATAAGAACTACAATTACCATGGTCTAAATCTTAAATTGTTAATGCATCACTTCTCTGCAGACTAACAAGTCACTTGTTAATCATGTCAAGGCCTTGCGGGGCAGGGGGCGCTCGGCTTGTATGGCATAGCGATTACTTTCCAGGTGAGATAAACACCTCTAATTTAAAGTGTTATTAGACTATATTTGAAAAGTTATTCTACTTAATATATACAATGTATAAAATAAGTTAAAAGGAGGAAGGAGGGAAAGGTTTTCTGGTCTAGATGACGCAAACATACAACTTTCCCTTATCAGTAGTATAGTTCCACGTATGTCTGTTTCACCCATGGTAAAATATGGAAGGCTGATAGAAGATCAAACATTTCACTTAGAGATAGAAAGAGGATTCAAAAAGTGGAATTTCAACGTTGTTTCTTCCCACAATGCAACTCACTCTAACTATAATAAACATAAATAAAAACCATCTCAAAAATCTGGTTTTACACGCTTACCTTTAACAATAAATTCTTCTAACAACTGAGAAGAAAAGCACTCCTTTGCAGCAATCCCATAAAATAATTTTCAACTCACAAAACACCTGCTTCCTGGCAAAACCAGCAACTCTTAGGAGGGCACGGGCATTAATACTTGGCCCCTCTGAGGTATAAAGGCAGCTATATTTGCGCTGAGTATACAGTCTATAAGGTATGCCAACAGTCTGTATGTTTGCATAAAATTGGGAGTGATGTCATCCTGACTGATTGAAAACTTCTCTGAACTTTTGCAATGGAGGTTAAATAATTTTAAGACAAAAGATGTCCTTTAGCCCAGTAATAGCCAGCAGAAATCTAATTTCTAACCAATGCAAATGGTTATTACATTTTTAAAATGCTTAACATTGCATACTGATTTAAAAAAGTAACTAAACAGGGACACATAAATATTTAAATTCAGCAGGACACCACAAAAAGCATACTAGAGATAAGTGTGAAATCAGTCAAGCTTTTCCAAAAGAGAAAATCCTTTTAATCCTTCAGCAAGTCTCTGTGAAAATAGTATGCTTACAATAAAAGTGAGAAGGGAGCACCTAGAATACCCCCAAGAGGCTTGCTGTGACACTCAGCATCCCTGCCCCAGCTCCTGTGCGCGTGGATGGCCAACAAATGACAAGAAGTCCACTTGACAATAGTGCAGTAATTCCTCTCACCACTGCTGCCAGCTGAAGTCATCATTGCTTCCAAAGACCAAGAAAAAGCCCAGTATAGTTGCAAAGATGACTGTGTTTCCTGTGAGAACAAGTGCACAAGCTCCCCACTCAATCTAGGGAAATAAAATAAACACTTAGTTAATAGACACATGAAAAACAAAAGGAGAATGAAAAGCAAATCACATTCTAGTTGTAAGCCAATCACAATCTAAAACAAATACAATTTGTAATAATAACTTTCGCTCTACTGAACACTTAATGGTCTTTCTATATTGCTGTTTTTAATTTGCTTCCTTTAAAAAGACAGAAAGTCACAAAGATGGTAATTATTCAACAGCTAGACTTCTGGACTCTGAGGAGGCAGCACAGACTTCTACAACTTTCTGTTTATAAAGAAATTCGCTCCAACTCTTCTTCAGTGAATCTAAAATTGTGTCTAAAATCTAAAATCTAAAATTCAATCTAAAATTGAGAGCAGATTTAAGTACCAAAGATGAGAATACACTCATGTGCATTCTTTTAAAGGGGTAGAAGGAATAAGTGCCTTCCCCATATGGGAGGGTGGCTGGCCCCTGGCTTCTCCACCTCCTCAGAGACAGAGGAGTGAATCTGACTGGCGAGTCTGAGAGGAAGACAAGTATATGGAGCCCGGCGCCCCTTCTCCTCTTCCATCCTTTCCCACCTGCCAAGAACACAAGGTCTCCTCAGGCCTGTGGCCTGTGGTTGGTAAGCCCCGGGTAAGTTGATGTGCCCAGTTCTGAGAGTGAAGTACAGACCCCAGCCATGCTCCCCAATATCATTTTTATCAGTTAACAACAACAAAAGTAAGATTATCTCTTTTCTCTAGGATCTTATGTCCCTCATCTCTTTCATGTCATTTCACAAAATATTTTTCCTAAGACAATTTTAACACAGTCTAATGTGAAATCGTTAATAGAAGAACATTCACTTACCAGATGTGCTCTGGCAAACACAATAGGGAGCCCAAAAGCTGAGACAACAATGCCTGTTGTAAGAAATATGGCAAGTTCCTTACAAGCATTACTCATAGCATCTGTATCATCCACTAATCTTCTCGCTATGCAGTATGGAATAGGTGAAAGGATGTAAAAAAACAGAACAAAGAGAGGCCAGTATTGGCTAGAAAAAAAAAATAAGTTAATGTAGTTTTTGCTATCTATGTCATTTTCCTACACAACAATATATGCTTTTTAAAAATAAGGACCAAAGAAATATTGCAAGGTACAAAACATGATACAGTTTAAAAATAAACAATAACCTCAATGCTAAAAAGAGAAACATTTAGAGTCACAGTATTTCTATAGTCAATTATGACACAGTGATTAAATATTTCTTATACTAAAAAAAAATGCTTTATAAATTAAAGCAGTTGGAATCAAGGCCCAAAATTAAAATATTTTTTTTATTTTAGCTTATAAATAAAGAGGCATATGGAAAATAGAAATATTAACACAGTCATTTTTAAAATTCAAGACTCATGCCCTTGACTCCTAATGAATGACAGCCTTCTTAGGGTAAAGCTGGAATATCCCCAAACTCTTGTTAGGTCACTGTGAACTCCCCAAATACCAAAGTCAAAATGTAGAAAACAAACTGAAAGTAATACTGAAGACTTTCAGTCAGAATATAGAAAATAGATGGCTTTTAATGTACAGTCTAGCTATTGTATTGTGCCAATGTCATTTCCTGGTTGGATAATACAGCTACAGTTATGTAAGACAGGGCCACTGGGGGAAGCCTGTGTGAAGGGTACAGGGGACCTCTCTGTACTATCTTTGCAGCTTCTTGATAGTACGTAATCATTTCAACTTAAAAAAACACAAAAGCCACAAAAAGTGAAAACTCCAAGCTGCCCATATTTCTCCTGCTTTCTCCTTCCGCTCTCCTAATGACCTTCTTGTGGATCCTTCCATATTTCCATACAGATAAATTGTAACAACATGAATCATTGTACTTTTCCATTTAACAATGTATCTTGAACACCTTGACATGTTAGCACTTACAGATCCTCCTCATTCTTTTTAAGACTGACTACTACTTCCACTGATGGATAAACCAGAGTTTAACCATTTCTCCTTTGTCAGGCCTTCAGGATGCCTCCAGGTTTTTTGTTTTTTGGGTTTTTTTTTTTTCTGGTTGTTATTATAAACAAGGCTGCCATAAATATCCATACTCTCCCCTCACTACACATATCTTGGCAAACACCTGCCCGTAGATTTATATGAGAAATTCTAAGTGGAAGGACTAGTTCAAGGAATATATACATTTCGAGAGCTACAAGCAAACTGGCCTCCAAGACGACTGCCCGTAGCTATTCCTCCACCCCACTGCACAGGACAGTGCCTGTCTGCCCACAGCTTTTATCTCTGCCAAAGGATCTTATTTAATTTTGAGAGAGGCTGAGTATAATTTCATGTGCTTATTAGTAATTTGCAGTCTTTTTTCATATTTGTTGTGCAAATTTTTCTACTTAGTTGTCTGTATTTTTCTTACTAATCTATCCTCTTAATTTTTAAAAGTTCTTTCTATCCTACGGAAAGTAATTGTTTACATGACTTTTTGTCATAGTTAACTGTCTCTTGATTCTGCTTCTGGTATTTTTTGCTGAAAAGACATTTTATACTTTCTTGTGTTTAATTTTATCAATAGGCACTCAAAACTGAGCAGTAGTGCAATAACCAAAAGTGTTTTTCTCACTTTAAAAAAGGTTTGTCCTTGGTAAATGAACATTGAAGCTTTCATTCAAAAAATTTATAAAGCTTTAAAAGTAGAAAAATTTTACCCCTAAACACTCAAAAAGACAAAAATTTTACATACTTGTATATTGGAAGGGCACATCCAAGCATCAAAAACATCAGCCCAATTGCTCCTCCAAAGGACAAACTAATCAAAGCTGCAAAGTAAATAGAGTCAAATACAAATATTAATTAAACTAAGTATTATTTTTATTAATATTAGTATTAGCAGTCTGAATATTACCTGTGACCCCAGAAGCAAAAAGCAAAACACAACACAAAAAACGAATGCATTAAAAGTGAGTTATCTTCAAGAGTGTAAGTTATCTATAGTCTCAAAATAAGTTTTTTGTGTCATCTTCAAGGCAAAATAAAGCAACACTGATTTTCAAAGCCCTGACCCATCATGAGCACACCACCACATTCCCTCGTTACTGGCTCCATTTCTAATGAGTATCCTAGCCCTCCAGATCAATGCTCTTCCAGTCATTAGTGTTGTATTTACTCCACAGATCATTACAGTTTGAAAAGCAGGATGTGGAGAAACTGCATTCTCAGCTTTACTGGACTTTAGAACCTTATCCTATGGGAAAGTCTCTCATGATCAGCTCCTGCTTATTGCACATACACCCTCAATGTGCTCAAAACTGATAAGAGTGTCCAACAACATCTGGAGTTAATAATTTTAATCAACTAATTTTGATATAGATCTTTGAATAGTTTACAAAACTACAGTTGGGTTTCTTCTACACATTGGAAAATGTGCAGGATAATAGGTACAAATCCTTCTTTGGTATCACTATTTTATGATATTATCACAAGCAACAGATGCATTCTACAGGTGAAACATAGTTTCTAAAGTTATACACACACATATACAAAGCATTATACTTTATAAAGTGTTTTCACTTTATAGTGAGTAGTGAGTAGAAATAACTTTCTTCAATAGGCATAGTTAATCAATGGCCTAGAATTAAGCAAAGATATAATCGATCCATTTATTTATTTTGAGTTCTATATAACCTGTATTTCCGCAACTACATTGGCTAAGAGAATAACTTAGGTGTTTTTTGTCTTAAAGGATGTAGTCCATTAACCTTAAGAGAAATATTAAAATTCAAGAGTTGTAGAAGGTCTAAAAGTTATCGGGAGAAAAACTAACACATACAAACCAAAATTAACAGTAAACGGGTTAAATGCTGCCCAGTACTACTGATAGACTTCTCTGGGTTAAAATGGTGATAATCAAGGACACCCATTCACATGGTAGGCTGGCAAGTTTGGTTTTCACTTAGATCACGGATGTAGGTCATGTCAACCCTGAACACATTTATTTAATCCCTAATGCCATTACATTTTCAGTTACAGAAAAAAGAAAGAAAAAGAATTGTACTTTTTTTTTAATTTTATAGCAGATAACTTCAAGTTTACAATGGAATGCAATGTCAACTATGAGGAAAATACTGAGTTTACTATTTGTTTTGTTCATAGGCCCTCAAAATCTGGCCCTGCTTACTCTCCTGACACACTCACACCAGCCTATTAACCCTTGCTCTCTGCACTTCAGTTACACTGGCCTTTCCTCTCCTGGAAATCAGCAGGCTCCCTCACCCACATGGCCCTTGTACATGTTGTCCCTTCTACCTCAGTTTTTCATTCATTCATTTCATTCAAGAAATATTCAAGAAATACTTACTGAGAACCAAATACATAACAGGTGCTGGAGATATGTTAATAAACCAGACAAGGCCCTTCTACACGCATGACGCTTGCATTCTTGTTCCATTCCCTTCCTCTTTCTTCCAAGTGAACTCCTCCATGTCCTTCAGATCTCAGCTCAATCGTTTTTTCCTCACTGAAGTTTTTTCAAACCTCCTGCTAGACCAACTCCCTCAATTCATTCATTCAACAAATATCTATTGATCACCTAATACACGTCACACATTGTTCTTGATACTGGAGATAAAGCAATGAAAAAAAATCAAAGCTCTTGCTCTCATGAAGCGTATATTCTAGCAGGAGAACAAAATGATTAAAAAAAAAAGAAAACTAAGTTAGCAAATGAATGTTAAGTGTTATGAAAAAAATTAGGTAGAGTAAGAGGATGGGAGTGCTAGTCTAGACAGAGTGGCCTGGGAAGGCATCTCTGATGAGGTAACATCTGAACAGAGATTTATATGAAAAGCGGGAGTGAATCATATGGATATCTGAGGGGAGCATTCCAGCAGAGGGCCATGCATGTGCAGAGGACCCCCACCCCCCATACTGTATACATCCCCTTTGCTCAGTTATCACAGCTGTAATTTTATAATGATTTTTAACTGTTTTTCCTCTTTTAAATAAAGACTTTATTTATTTATTTTAGAGAGAGAGAGAGAGAGAAAGAGTACGCATGAAGGTGGGGTAAGGAGCAGAGGGAGAGGGACACGCAGACTCTGTGCTGAGCACAGAGCCCAACATGGGGCTCAATTCCATGACCCTGAGATCATGATCTGAAGCAAAATCAAGAGTCAGATGCTTAGCCAACTGAGCCACCCAGGCGCCCCTGTATCTGTTTTTCCTGATGAGCTGTCTGGTCCACTACAGCAGGGAAAAAGTTTTTCTGTTGTTGATACTCACGCCCCAGCTCTTAACACTGAATAATAAATATCTGTAGAATGAGTAAAAAGAACCCAAGGGAAAAAAGAAAGCTACAGAACTGAAGAGGAGGGGAAGATCATGCCAAAGCAGCCAAGTAAAAACAGCACATAAACGAAAAGTCAGGAGACAATGGGTCCCTAGCCCCTACTAGCCACTTAACTAGCTGTCTACATAATCATATCAGAGTGTCAGTTCTTTCTTCTATAAAATGAGACTTGGATTAGAACTAAAACGCAAATAATTCTCTGAACACTAAAGGTACTTGTTATAAGACATGCTGAAGAAATAAAAATCCATCTCCACTTAAAATTTTTTTTTATGTAACTGTGTAATTAACATACAGTGTTAAATTAGCTTCGGGGAACCATCTCCACTTTTTGAATGTAGTTGCAAACAGCTAAATTCACCACTATAAATACTATATAGTAACACCTTATTTATTCAGAAGCCATTTATCCAGAATATAGTTTAGAATCCTGGAGGAAACAAGGATCACTAAAGAGTAAAACAGATGTCACAGAGCCCATACATTAAAGCTACCATTCTTTATAAACAGACCCTTAGGCTCTTATTCAGTCGTTATTTATTCATTTTTTTTGATACAATTGTTGTATGTGAATTTCAGCAGAATAAAAAAAAGTCACCTATATTCATTTATACATTTTTTTCAATAGCAATTCATGTAGCCAGAATAAAATTAAGCGAGAAGTAACTTTCCCTACCCAGAAATGATCACTATTACCTGTAACTTGTAACATAAAATTTTGTAAGTCTGAAGATCTTGTTTCCCACATTGAAACAAATGAGAAATAGGAGGTAGAACTGCACATAAGCAAGATCTGCCCTCTGACAAGAGAGGCTGGAAAAAAAAAAAAACCTTAAATCAGACAGAAAAATTTCAAAAAGCATACCCGTTGTGGTAATCTTCGCCAAAAGGCAAGTAGCTTTAGGGCTTGATGGCCTCTGCAGTAAGTCTTTCACGACAGAGAACAGTTACTTATGTTCTTATCAAAAAAGAAAGTCTAAATTCTTTGAGTACACTCTTAGAAAGTTAATAAAAGAAGATCTATTTTTTGAAAATTTAAAAATGAAAACAAGGTAAGATTTAAGTATCAAAAAATAACTTTATGTGACATCTCACCTCTAATCACACTGGATTAACCCCAGTGGTGTTAAATACATTGCTCAAAAGTGCTCTCAAAACTTGTAAAGTTTCTCCAGGTTTATGAAATCAGCAACTAGGCTGATTTATACACAAATTTCATCATTTGTGTATAAATGGTTGTCCCAGATGACACATCAACAAGGCAAGAATTTATACCGTAATTGAGTGATGAAACATTTGGAGGGCAAAACTTAGATGAGTCTGCTTTGTAGTTCCAAAGCCTCTAGGCTAGGGATGGAACAGCCCAACTACCTAAACTCTCTAGAGACAGGGTGCTGATTCTGTGACTACAAAGAAATTAGCATAGCAGGGACCAGTTCCCTAACCTGGGAGTTACCAGAAAAATCTAATATATAGCCAAATAATAGGCAAATGGCTTAAGAATTAAGTAATGGTCTCCAATTACAGCAACACTCCTGCCTAATACAAAGATAGGCCAAAGAAAGAAAATGTCCTGATAAACAGTCATAACAATCAGAAAATCTTATTAAAACTAAAAGTGTAAGTACAATTCCATCTGAGATAATTTCACCTCGTTAATATTTTCCTAAATTTGGAGAAGGAAGTTACAAAGATATTTTTTTTAAGAGGGAGACTTCCATTGATGACACTTTAGAAACAAGAAAGGACTGGGAAACTGGCAACATCCTTAAAAACCACAGCATTCTACCCTGCCTTTCCACACAAGGATTTAAGAAGATCTATCACAGTTCAAAAAAATATTGAAAATGAACTTTGTTGCTTATCTACTGACAAAGTTTTACATCAGTAATGAAATGTTTTCAGACATTAAGCCAGAAACAGTAAAAATGTGACTCTGGGAAAGCAGCTCAATAAAAGTTGTCCTAAAGTAAATAAATTACACAGAAAAAAACAGTGCTATCAAAGTTCTTCACCTCCTGCTTGCCTGTCCCTTCTACAAAGCCGCAGGTCAGGAAATCAATGCAATTCGTGGTCAAAAAGTTGAAAACGCTGTCAAGGGTGTTTCCTTCTAATCACATTAACAAAACTACCAATCAATTTGAAAGAATGCAACCTTCCTTATTTCTAAAGAAAACAAATAAACGAGTAATTTTTCATTAAGTTTTAACACTATTTTATTTAACAAACCCAACTAAAAGCCTCACCGTGCAACTGTGGAGAACAGGGGCACTTCGGGGTCGCTTAGAGGGTCTAATCCTATCTGACAAACACCACAAATCAAAACGCATCAGTTTTTGAAGCCTGTAAAGCTTCGAGGACAGGTCCTGGGAGTGGATGTGATGGCCAAGGTTTCAGAAAGAACCGTCCCTAAGTCCTCCCAGGGCGTTCCGGAGGGACTCGGTTTGGCTCAGCACCCGAAGATCGCACTTGTGCCTTTAAGAGGGAAATGACACTGATTTCCCGTAACTGGCATCTCTAGGGGCCTCAAGCCCCTCAAAACATCCGCTCGCCTCTCTTCGGATGCAAACTCCTGCAAAACGTGTGTGATGGCCCGAGGTGCTGCGGGACTCTCGCAGACCAAAGACCACTTCATTCTTTGTACAGGGGCCGATGGGTGGGAGAGAGGCTGCCGAGATCAGCTGTAGGGGCTGACGGAGAAGCCGCCGACCCTGCTGGCCCTTCCCGGAGGGCGCCGGGCCCAGCTCGGCTCCAGGCTGCGAGGGCGGAGGCGGGGGTCGAGGGGCGGGAGGCGGCCGCCAGCGCAGGGACCTCCGCGGCGCGCGCCCGGGACGGGGAGGCGGCGTGCGGGGGCCGCGAGGCACCCCCTCCCGCTCTCTCGGGCGGCCACCCAGCCCTCCGGCGCCCTGCGCCCCAGGCCCACCTTTGATGCCGGCCATGGCGGTGACGTCGCTCCTGGCTCCGGGACCCGAGGCGGCAGCGGCGGCAGCGGCGGCCAGGAGACCGGAGACGCGCGGCGGCGGCAACCAGACAACACCCGGAAGTGCGCGACGCAGCACTTCCGCCGGCGACTCGCGCTCGCGCGGGGGCGCGGGGGGCGCGCCGGGTTGGGGGTGGCGGGGCCGACCCCTTTCTTCCCTGACGTGGTGCTGTGCGGATTACCGTCCTCGCAGGCTTGGCGTTCTCGCCTCGGTTCCATTCCTATTTTCCCCTCAGACTCGGGGAAGCTCCACTCCCCATCCCCCATCGCGGATCCTGCAACCTCCCACATTCTTGGAGGGTGTAAGGGAGCGCGTGTAGCCGCCGTCCTTTGGGAGGAATGCTGTGATGTCTTCGGAGGATGGTATTCTGGTCTTTAAAGCGCACCCTTTGCTCTCTCCTCCCCAGCCTTGTAATAGAAGTCAGTCCAGTTAGGTCGTTGGCACTTGGCTCCTTGGTTTCCGACCCAAATAGGGTTCTGGTGAGCCCCACCTCCACCCATAAGGAGCGCGGGACCAGTAAATACAAATACACATTTTAATGCAAATCCGATCTCTTGGGAGTCTGTGAGAATCGCTGTTTATTTGTTGTTTTTTTGTTTTTAGTAGTAGCAGGGCTAGGGGAATGAAAAGGAGAAAGCAGAGGGACAAATATATTTACTTAAGTCATCTTTCAAATGCATTCAACATTTACTATGTTTGGGGAACTGGGCTAGGTACTGGGGTGAGCAAAACTAGGTGCGGTTTCTGCCCTGAAGGAGCTTGCAGTTTGGTGACACACAGGCACACACACACAAAAATGTAAAATTGTAACAGTGATAATTGCTAGGAAGACGGGTAGATAGTCCTTGACAGTCTGTGATTTAGATCACAGAAATTTCCCCGAGGGAGGGACAACAGAAGGATGAACGGGTGTGTAACTAGAAGACAAAAGGGAAAAACCGTTATGGGGAAGAGAGATGGTGTTGGGAGCGGAGATGGGAGAAGAGGTTGGATGGTGAGCTTGGGAGGCAAACTGGGCCCCAGGAGCTTGGTCTGTTGGAGAGAGGAGAGAAGGCGAGTGGGATTGCTCCCGGCTAGGGTAGGACAGCAGAGTCCTATATTAGATTTCTTCCCCCTCCTGAGCAACGAGAATCTTTCCAAGGATTTTAAAAAGATACGGGTGGAGGTGCTTGACATAAGATTTGAACTTTTCAATCTTTTCAGTCACCAGACTAAGGTAAACGGGCATGTAAAACGTTGTTGAGTGAATGGTTAGAAGAGATGTTTCCAAAATGCTTTAAAATGGGAGGTACTGAGAGCTAAAGGTATTGTCTTACCCTGCTTCTCTCCACTACTTTTAGGGTTGAATTATAATTTTTTAAAAAACAGGTCACTTGAGGCTTAATGTCCCCAATAAATCTATAGATATGTTGTGGAGGAGTAGAATTTTTTTCTATTCAAGTTAGTGCAAAAAATGCTGGCATCTTCTGAATCATGAAGAATTTCCATTTAAGGACTATAGTAGTGAAAACACAAGGCAAACTCGAACATATGCTATAGAAATGTTGCTGTTTTAAGACAAGTCTATGAACCACCAGCTCCTTTCTCTAAACTGAAGCAAGTGTATGCGTCCTACTCTCCAACCACCTTGAAAGGAGTAGGTGAAATTCTTGGAGACATAAATGATTCTGTGACTCCAAATAGTCACCACTAACACCTTTCTTGTTTTGTTCTGCAGTATTCATCCTTGAAAGCAGGATGGTTGAGGGAACATAATAGAGATAGCTGATCAGTGGTGGTGGTATTGGTGGTGGTGAAAGTGATAGGTTCTTATCTCATAGACTCATAGCTTGGCTCCTGGGGGAAAGATCACATTTTAGGAAGCCTTTTGGGGCTTCCACAAGTCCCTGTAGCTGAGGTAAGTGCTAGTCCCCTAATTTCCTCTTGTGAATACAAATGGGTTGGGCATTGCAGATATTCATCCTTGATAACATTAACAGACAACTGGGATTGTTCTTCAGGTTAGAAGGATCTATGTTCCTTTGCTTCCATGGTCACAGAATCCAATGAGATTATGCTCCTTTGACTTTTTCATGAGATCCACAGTGTTACTAGCAAGAAAACACTCACCATCCTAAGTACTAATTTTCGCCTACAGATGTCTGGAGACATTTGAGACCTTAAAAACAGTGTTTCCAAACGTGTTTCAACTACCTACAATAGAATTCTTTAGGATGCTTCCTAAAAATACAACTTCCTGGGTCCCACTCCGGACCCAGAAGTTCTGAATCAGAACTTTTGAGGGCAGAGCCCAGGAATCTGAAATTTTACCAAGCACCCTGAAGACTTCCTATGCAAACGAAAGCTTGAAAATAATTGTCTGAAAAAGGTAGAATGTCAAGAATTTCCTTCGTTAGTTTGCCAAGTAAATCCTGATCATTAGTTAATGTTGTATCCTTTAAACGTTCTCTAAGTATTCTTACAAAATAGTTAATCAGTGTTACCCTACATAGTTTCAAAACTTATTCAGATGGCTTCTTATCCTCCAAAGTTAACTCACAAAGATGGGGATGGGGGTGAGAGGAAGAGAGCTATTGTTTATTGAGCAGCTGATATGTGTCTGGTGCTTTAAACATCTGATTTCATCCATTCCACAATTTGGTAAATTTGGAATTACTAACTCTTACAGATCAAGTCTGACAAACTTCAGGGAAGCTTTTAGTTTTAGTTTAAAAAAATGTTATTATGGAAAAATTAAATATATAAAAAGGAGTCAGGATAGTTTAATGAATTCCCATGTGCCATCAACTACCTTCAAAACTTAACACATGTTCAATGTTGTTTTGTCTATACTTCCCATCCTCTTTCCCCTACCTCCCATATTATTTTTCCCCAAATTATTTTGAAGAAAATTCCGGACATAATTTCCTCTCTAATATTTTAGTATATTTCTAAAAGAACCATTAGAAATAACATAAGCATAGTACATTTATGAAACCTAAAAAACAATTCTTTAACATCATATATCTAGTCAGTGTTCAAATTTCTAATTGTCTCATCAATGTCATTTATTTTCTAGTTTGTTTGAATCAGGACCCAAATCAGGTCCACACATTCCTATTGATGTGTCTCAGGGATGATTTAAGAAGCTGCCTCTTACTATTTAGATCTCAGCTCAAATGGTAGCTTCTCAGAACCCTTCCTGGACATCTCATGTATTACAGAACTTCACTTTATATTATGCTGTTTTCTTCTTCCTTTTTAAAAATTGAAGTATAAGGGGCACCTGGGTGGCTCAGTCAGTTAAGTGACCGACTCTTGGTTTTGGCTCAGGTTTTGGCTCATCTTGGGGTCATGGGACAGAGCCACTTTCATGGGCTCTCCCTCTGCTTCTCCCCACCCCCCACCACCATCCCGCCCTCTCTCTCATAAATAAATGAAATCTTTAAAAATTGAAACATAATTAACATACACTGTTGTATTAGTTTCAGACATACAACATATTGATTCAACAATTCTATACATTAGTCAGTGCCAGTGCTCACCATGATAAATGTAGTGACTCTCTGCCACCAAACAACTTTATTACAATATTGACTATATTCCCTATGCTGTACTTTTCATCTCTGTGGCTTATTTATTTTATAAATGGGAACCTCTTAATCCCCTTTATTTCACCCATCCCCCTAGTCTCCTCCCCTCTGGCAGCCATCAGTTTGTTCTCTGTATTTAAGAATCTGGTGTTGTGTGTGTGTGTATTACTCTGTTTTGTTCTTGAATGTGCTTATTATTTATCTGAACTATATTATCTGTTGGCTGTCTCTCCCACCAGAATGTAAGTTAGTATAACCTTTAGTGTTGTATTCACCACTATCCAGAACTATCCATGACAAATGATGTGATCTCAAATAACAGCAATTCTCTTGTTAAGGTAATTAATGCCCTCTACGTTGCAAAATCCAAAGGTGGCTTTTGGATTCAACCTTTCAACAACAGTGGACACTGTGGATCATTCTCTTTCTCTCAACTACCATATTGCTTCCTTCCTGGCTTTCCTCAAACCTCGTCAGAGGTTACTTTTCAGACTCTTTCTAGGATCCTCTTCTGCCCAGAATTCAAATAATAATTTTCTCTTAGCTTAGTCCTGGGCCTCCTTCTTTGCCATATCTAAGTTCTCTTCCAATGCATTGTACCTTTTTCTGTGGCATTAAATACCATCTTCATTTTCATAACATCAACTACCAAGTTTACCTTAGCTTTGAAATACAGACTTGCATATCCAAGTGTCCTTTTGACATGTCTATCTGGGATGCTTAATAGTCACTGTGAACTTAACATGTTGAGAACAGAATTTTCTACTATCTTTCTTACAGTCTCGATTGGTCCCACTCCAAGCCCCCACTGCTCAGCTTCTTCTTGTTCCACTCTTCCCCTAAATTACTTTGCTTCAGTTATATTGGACTTGTTTGCCTCTTCCACCCCCTGAATTTTGTTTTATTCACTACTGTATCCCCAGTGCCTAGAACAGTGCCTGGCAGGTACTGATAGGTACTGGTGGATGCTCGATATATAAAGTTATCGGCTGAATCGATGAATGATTGTTCCTCAAAACACATGGCAAGGGCTTGTGCACCCACTGTTCCCCAAGCTGTGGAGGATCTTCCCCTGACTTTTGTATGGCTGGTTCTTTCTCATTCAGGTCTCAAACTTCAAAATCACTTCCTCAGCAAGGAAATGCCTCCCTGAAGTTGCCTCCCAGTCTCTATTTGTAACACCGTGTTTTATTTTCATCAATGCATTTATCACTGCCTATTATCTTTGCTTACTAATTATTTAATGTTGTTTTTCCTATCCGGCTTTAGTGTAAGGTCCACGAGTACCGAGAATTTGTATCTTCCATGCCTAAAGCAGCGCCTGACATGTATTAGGCATTCAACCTGCATTTGTTGAATAAATGAATGAATGAGAGAAACCTAGGGCCATCAGGCCTCAAAGATAACGCTCCTCCCCTCTTAGAACTGTTTTCTCTGACTGGTTCTTTATGTAGTAGTTTCTTCTCCCGATATTTTGTAAGTTCTTACTGCCTCCACGTACAAGGAAATATATACAGGCTCTGAACTTCTGAAACCAGGCAACATATTCCCTTGGTCCCTTTCATCCGAATCTTAGCAAACAATAGTGTAACACGAATCATATGCCAGGCTCTATGTTAGGCGCTGAAGACAGAAAGTTTTATAATGCACAGTCACTTTCCTCAGAAAGGTTATGGAGGTTTCGGAAATACATAACCCAACTACATTTCTTAGATTTTACGTTGGTTTCCAATCTCTCTAACCATTGTCCCTACGCTTTCTGAACCGCAGACCAAACACAACAGGGTTGCGTCATTTCGGTCCCAGCCCCAGCACCCTGCGCCCCGCTCATGGATCCGCCCCCAGCGGAAGCGTCCTGCCCTTGGCCACGCCCCTAGCCCCCTCTAAGCCCCAGGGGCGGGGCCTGCAGTGTCCACTCGTGTGGTGCAGTGTTCTCCTGCGCGACGCAGTGGTAGTGACGTAACACTCGCGCACGGACCTTCGCTGCGCCGCTGCGGACAGACTTCCCTGCGCCGCCGCCGGAGCTCCTGGCGTTGCGGTGCCGCCGCGCGCGGACAGACTTCCGCAACAGAATTCCGGCCTGGCAGCGGCCTGGCAGCCGCCTGGCAAGCGCCCGCTCACCCAGAGCCATGGCCGTAGCCGGTGGGCCGGAAGCTGCTGGACGCTGCCCCCTTCTCAGCCTCCTTTTGCTTCTGCTGATCGCGGGCCCTGCCCTCGGCTGGAAAGACCCTGGTGAGTCCTGTCGTCACCCGTCCCTTTCTGTCGCGTACAGCTAGCGCTCAGAGGCCCAGCGGGCGACATTTCCGTTCGCCTCCGCTTGGGCCTTTCAGCCCTGATTTCTCATTTCCATCTTCTTCCCTATTCACCTGCGTCCTGCCTGTTCCTTTTGCTCTTCCCAGACGTTCTACGGGACAAGTGGGGACTGTTGGGGAAGTCGGCGGGGCGGGACAACTCTGTATTCTTACGGTCCCCTTTCTCCCTTCCCTGGACTCCCAGAATTTGTCTACCTTCTCCTTTCTCGGACTACAATCCTCATCCCTAAGAGTAACTGGAAAGCTCGACTCTCACCTGCTCCTCTTGCTTTGTTGTCATGACTGTCTGAAGTCATCTTCCCTGCCTGTTGTCATGGCTGCCTGTTGCTATAGCTGACAGTTGCACAGCACCGGCAGTCTGTGAGTCACACTTAGTGGGCAGCGATGTAAACCTTGCAGGTAGGTTAGCAGAGCCGTAGACTGTACTACTTACATGAGCAGAACCCATGCTTCTTATTCTGACCATTACAGTGAAGTTCATCTCGTTACGTCAGCTTTTCTTGTTGTTTTCACCGCACACTAGAATTTAGAAAACAATTTATTGTTATTTTTTGTGTGCGATGATACATGATAAGTGATTTCTGGAGAGGAGATTTTTTTTTTATTACTATGTTATTAGAATATTGTAAAGAATTTTTATGGGATAAATAATATTCTGTGTAATTAATATGTGTATATATACACAAACATATAGGTTTCCATTTAATGATGCATGTTGTTAAATTGGAGTGATGTAAGAAATGACTTTTAAATAGTTAATACATTTTTTGTTTGGAGAGTGAAGATGTTAAGGCATGAAAGGTATCAACGTTGCATTTGTGACTTGGGTGATAGGAAATGCCCATGTTTCTTAAGCAAGAGATTTACTTCTGTAATATCCTATTTTATTCCTAAATGCTGAAATGAGAGAGAAGGTGCTGTTTGCAAATACTTGACTTTGAGTAACTGATTTGATGTGGATGTTTTATTAGTAATAAAAGACAAGTTGGCTTTAAATGTCCATTTGTTTATGTATTCCTAGAAAGTTGTATATAAAGAGGACATTTTGATCAGAATTACAATTTAAAAACTGGACTGAGGGCGCCTGGGTGGCTCATTTGGTTAAGCAACTGCCTTCGGCTCAGTTCATGATCCCGGAGTCCCAGGATCGAGTCCCGCATCGGGCTCCCTTCTTAGCAAGGAGTCTGCTTCTCCCTCTGACCCTACCCCCTCTTGTGCTCTCTCTCTTTCATTCTCTCTCTCAAATAAATAAAATCTTTAAAAAAATTAAAAAAACCAGGACTGAAACAGTTGAACCATCAATTCTTTTTTTTTTTGAAGACTTATTTATTTTGAGAGAGAGAGTGTGCGTGTGTGCTCGGGTGAATGCATGTGCAGGGGGAGGAGCGGAAGGAGAGAATCTCAAGCTGACTCTGGCTGAGCTGGGAGCCCAGCCTGAGGCTTTATCCCACTACCATGAGGTCATGACCTGAGCTGCAATCAAGAATCCTACGCTTAACCAACTGAGCTACCCAGGCGCCCCGAACCCTCAATTCTTAATAAAAAAAAAAAAAAAAGGAAGTTTACAGATGAAGAGTCAGGGGAATTAAAAAAAAGGAACCAAATTTAAATGAATGGTGAACCACTTCTTGGTAGCTCTTAGTCTGTCTACTGTATAAACTATTGTTCTGGAACAAAAAGCACCAAAATATTTTGCAGAGTAAACACAATTGATTTTTATAAATTCTCCTTTACCTTAAATTTACTTTGAGGAACTCTTATATAAAAGTTTTATTGGGTCAAGTTTTATCAAGCCTTGTAATAAAACAATAATCACTCCCTAATTTTTTTTTTTTTTAACTTTGGATGCACTTACTTTGTCTTTAGCTAACATAGAGTGATACTTTGGAAAAAAATTGTACCAGTTTTAAAGAGATTACTGGACTTTTTAAAATTCTTTATGGAATTATTTTATATTTAAGTCACTTTTCTGGGTGTTGGGAATATAGCAGTGAACAAAAGTGAGCATTTTGCCCCCAGAGAGTTTACATCTATTGAGGAGAAATAAACAATACACAAATTGGTAAGTAGCACGTCATATCGTGAAAAGTGGTATGGGCAATGATAACACAGGGAAAGGAAGACAGGGTGTGCAGGTAGAAGTGGACCTTTCAAAATATACATTGGTCAGGGAAGAAGTCACTGTTAAGGTGACATTTGATCAGAAACCTGAGGGGACAGGAGGGGTAACTGTGACTTGCATTTTAAAGGCTCATTCTGCCCTCTCTTTGGAGAACAGACTGTAGGAGGTCTGGGGAAGCAGGGAGACCAGTGAAGAGGCTGCTGTACAGTGAGTTCCAAGAGTAGGGATGGTGTGGCCAGCGGAGAAGCAGTGGAGTTGGTGAGAGTGACTGGATTCTCACCTGTTTAGAAGGTGGAGCTGACATGCTATTCTGATGGATTAGATGTAGGGGTGAGAGGAAAGGACAAAGGTGATCCAAGGTTTTTGGCCTGAGTGACTAGAAGTGTGGAGTGACCATTACCAGAGAGATGTGGAAGATTGTGGGAGAAGCATGTTTGGTTTTGTTCATCTTAAGTTTGAGACCTGTAAGTGGATTTCCATTTGTGAGTCTGGACTTGCGGGAACTCCCTGTGATCCTTGACTGATAGAACTAGTGGTGGATGAGTATGAACACTTCGTTCTTAGACCTTGTCTCACTTTGGGCTGCAATAACAAAATACCATGATTTTTTTTTTTAAAGATTTTATTTATTTGAGAGAGAGAGAATGAGAGAGAGAGCCTGAGAGCGGGGAGGGTCAGAGGGAGAAGCAGACTCCCTGCTGAGCAGGGAGCCTGATGCAGGACTCAATCCTGGGACTCCAGGATCATGACCTGAGCCTAAGGCAGTCGCCTAACCAACTGAGTCACCCAGGTGCCCACAAAATACCATGATTGGTTGGCTTAAACAACAAGCATTTATTTCTCATATTCTGGAGGCTGGAAGTCCAAGATCAGGGTGCTAGCATGTTTGGTGCATCTTCCTCGTTTGCAGGTGAGGATCCTTTTCTTGGTTTGCAGATGATTGTCTTGTTATGTCCTCACATGACAGAGAAAGAGAAGGCTCTCGTCTCTTCCTCTTCTTATAAAGGTCTAATGCTATCATAGGGGCTTCATCCTCAAGCCCTCATCTAAAACTAATCACTTCCCAAAGTCCTTGCCTCCAGATATACTGACATTGGGATTAGGGCTTCAACATAGGAATTTTTAAGGCCACAAAACAGCAACCTTTAGGAGATCTAGGGAAAAAAAGTACTGTAGGGTTATGGTAATGAAACCCAGTGTGTATATAGCTCCTTCAACATTCTCAGTAATATATATTGTACTTGATCATTTATTATGTGTCAAGTACTCTGCAGGACAGTTCTAGTAAATCATATCTAAGCTTCACAACCTATTTTAAGGTTGATAAATCAAAGCTTCATGACCAGTTTTAAAGTTGATATTATCTTCTTAATTTTACAAGTGAGGAAACTTCTCTGCAGATAAATTAAGTGACTTGGCCAAAGTCATATAGCAAGTTGGTGATGGGAATTTAGTTCAGTGTTCTTTGCATTATCTCAACCCTGCTACAATAATTTCAAGTTATTATTATTCCTGTTACTTAGTTTAATAATACCTTATGACTTTAACCTTTGAATATTTTCATTGTTACAGTTTTTTATGTATGAGGTGGTAGTTTGGGCTTAATATACCATATTTTAGTTCTTGGAAATTTTAGGTCTTCAGCCCATGTGGAATTAAGTTTTTATATTGCTGTGGATTTTCTTCTAGCTGCATAGTCAATTATGTTGGTGTCATGTATTAAAGAAGGCACTCTTTTTTTTTCTAAATTAAAAAGTCCACTTTATCTTTTCTTTTTTAAGTTGTTTATTTTTATTTTTTAAAAATATTTTTATTTATTTATTTGACAGAGAGACACAGCGAGAGAGGGAACACAAGCAGGGGGAGTGGGAGAGGGAGAAGCAGGCTTCCCGCTGAGCAGGGAGCCTGATGCAGGGCTCGATCCCAGGACCCCGGGATCATGACCTAAGCCAAAGGCAGACACTTAATGACTGAGCCACCCAGGCGCCCCTTACATGTTTTTTTTTGTTTGTTTGTTTGTTTTTTTACTTATTTGAGAGACAGTGCGGTGTGCACACAAGCACGAGCAGGGGAAGGGGCAGAGGAAGAGGGAGAGAGAGAGAATCTTAAGCTGACTCCAGCTGAGCATGGAGCTCCACTCGGGAGCCCAGTGAGGGGCTTGATCCCACCACCCAGAGATCATGACCTGAGCTAAAATTAAGAGTCCGATACTCATCTGATTGAGTCACCCAGGTGCCCCAAAAAGTGCACTTTATCTTCTATTGGATTCCTACATATATCTGGATTTATTCTGGGCTTTCTCTTGTTTCATAGTTCCCTTGCCTATTTTTTTTTAATTAAAAAAGATTAAATTCAAGTTAGTTAACATATAGTATATTATTAGTTTCAGGGGTAGAATTTAGTGGTTCAGGAGTTGCATATAACCTCCAGTGCTCATTACATCAAATGACCTCCTTAATGCCCATCACCCAATTACTCCATCCCCCCCTTCCTTTGCCTATTTCTGTTCTAATTCCATACTATATTGATTATAGTTATTTTATGATAAGTTTTATTGTCTGGTAAAGCAATTATTTTTTCAAAAAATTTTTGGCTATTTATAGACATTAGTTTTTCTACAGGACCTTTAACATAATTTCTTCCTGGTCCCAAAAATCCCAATTTGGTTCCTGGTGGGAAGTGCATTTCATTTATTTAGATCTTATTATATATTATTTTTAAAATATAGATCACATATTGATCCTAAGTTTATTTCCAGATATTTTATGTATGTTTTTATGTTTTATGTAGTTTGGAACTAATTTGAGATAGGCTTCCTATTTTCATTTTTAATTGGATACAGTTATAGAAAAAACTGTTGACCTTTGGTAACTGATAAAATATCTAGCTGTTTTATCAAATTCTCTTATTATGCCATGGTTGTCTTTTGGGAAGTTCTCTTGGATTTTTAAATAAAATGTTATTTCTTCTGTTTGTACCACATGTGACAGATACTACTGGAGGATTACTCAGAAGCCATTGTCTACCTTCTCCTTGTCTACCTCCGTGTAGATACTGGGAAAGCCAAATACTCATTTTACTAGAATTACTGGATCCTAAGTCATTCTAG
Organism: Callorhinus ursinus; assembly: GCF_003265705.2. Classification (NCBI taxonomy): domain Eukaryota; kingdom Metazoa; phylum Chordata; class Mammalia; order Carnivora; family Otariidae; genus Callorhinus; species Callorhinus ursinus. The sequence continues at coordinate 27,863,889 of NW_027397079.1, read as the reverse complement.
TCAGTCTACCAGAGGAATTCTGGGAAAGATATTTTAAATTTTGGTGGAAAGTTATCAATCTTTATATATTCCTGTTTTCTTTCAACTCTGTATTTAGGGTTGAAATATGTCAATGTAATTTTAGGCATTATGACAGGCCATCATTAAATCCTTCAATATGCCCCCCTTCCTTTTTTAAAAAGGAACTTTTCCCCATAGGGTAAAAATAACATTACCCCTGACAAAATTAATCTTAATTTCTTAATATCAACTAATTATCCATTCCATATTCAGATATCACAATTATGCCTGAAATGTCTAAACTAGTTGGTTCAAAACCCGACCCAATCCATGTCTGTGCATCCCATCTGATTGTATTCTCCCTTAAATCTTCTTAAATGTAGAACAAAGAGTCCTTTATGCTACTGCTTTGCTGAAGGGTTTGGGCCTGTTGTCCTTTAGAGTATCCTACCTTCTAGATTCTGTTTTCTCATGGTGTTTTAGCTTGCTTTTTTCCTTCCCTGTTTTTCCTCATAGACTGGATGTTAAGTCCAAAGGTTTGATAAAATTCATGTTAAATACTTTTGGGGATTACATCATAGTAGATGGTATAGTATCAATTTGTTCTACCATTATTGATGTTAAGATTAACTAGTAGATTAAAAGTGGCTTTATAATCCTTGTGAAGTTACATTTTTCCAGAAAGCACTCTGTGTAATGTTACTTGGCACCCTACCAATATCTGGTCTCTTAATGATTTTAAAACCAATAAATTCTTGTCTGAATCAGTTTCTTTGGGCATTATGAAATGATGATTTTTTTTTCTAATTCTGTCATTTCTTCTGCATTTATTAGCTGTCATTCTTCAGTAAAGTTGAGATTCCCATTATCACCTGAGGCTATTTCAGATTACAGTTCCTGGTGGAAAGTCAGAATATAAACTTAATTTTTAATCTTTAATTACCAATTTTTGGAGTAAGGTAGGTAGTAACTTTTAGTGACAAATGAGTTTTTGGCATTCTCTTTGAGTATCATTATAGACTCTGATTCATAGATTGAACATAATTTGATCAATTACAGTCTTTATCTTGCTGGTCAGTCTTTTTCTTTGGTGTCTTAAGAATTCTCCATACCAGGATTGTAAACATTCTTTTGTGCTTTCTTCCAGTATTTTTTATTTGTTGTATGTTTTATGATAAGTTTTTAGCCATCATGGATTAATTTTTGTACATGGTGTATGATGATCAATTTTTCTAATCCTCTGCCAATATTACACTGTTTATGCTACTATAGGTTTAATAATATATTTTGATATATGTAGTCCACATTTACTTTCTATGTTGTTACTGGTTTTCAGCTGTCTTTTCATTATTGATTTTATATATTATTATATGTTTGATGTTATATTTCTAGTTTTATTGCATTCTGGTGAGTGTGGCTGATAAATCTCAGCTTAGTCACATTTATTAAGTTCTTTTTTTGGTAAATAAGTATAAATATGATCTGTATCTGCTGATATGAGGGAATGTCTACTATGTATAATTAAGTGGAAGAACCATGTGAAGAATAATGTGGACTGTATATTTCAGTTTTTATAACCATAGATTAACAAAACCCAAAACAACTCCTGTATATGTGTCTGGGTAAGCAAGAAAAAGGTACTTACCAGGTCATTAATTTGGGTTATTACAGAAATGTGAAATTGGAGGAAGAGTGGGTTTCACTATTTTAAAAAATCATGAAATATATCATAAACATAAATGAATAGTTTAAAGAAGAATAAAACAGTGGGGTGACATGAGTGTCCTCAGCTGATCCCAGGTAGCAGGACGTGGGGGGAAGAGGAGGAACTTCCATCAGCTCAAGGTCAAGAGAGACCAAATACAGATAAAAACCAAAGCCAGGTTCACCTGGACATTCTTTCCTTAGGTTTAAAAAAGAAGGTAAGGTAACAGCAGGGAATTTTGCTGGTAGCCCTTTTGAGCAGTACGCTTGCAGTGTGGACTTGTTACCCTCTGCCTGACCCATGGTTATCATCCTGCTGTCTTCACTTATCATTCTCCTTGGGATTGACTTTGGCCCTCTCTATGCCACTACTCTTTCTTTAGACCTGGTTTTTATGTCTTTCTGTTTGCTTTGTTTTGTTTTTTTTTCTCTTGGTGGTGAATATCCTTCATTATCTTACTGAGAATTGATACTTGGGAGGTAAATATTTTGAAACCTTTCAGATGTCTGAAAAATCTACTCTCTTGCTTGAGTGACAATCTAGAATTCTACATCCACTTACTTTTGAAAGTATTTTCTGTGACAAGAGTTTTATTAGGATGACTCTATGTTTAACAATATATTTACTACCTGTTCATCTGTGTTCTTGTTTTAGACAGAATATTGTTGCGGGATGTAAAAGCTCTTACCCTCTACCATGACCGCTATACCACCTCTCGTAGGCTGGATCCGATCCCACAATTGAAATGTGTTGGAGGCACAGCTGGATGTGATTCTTACACCCCAAAAGTCATACAGTGTCAGAACAAAGGTTGGGATGGTTATGATGTACAGGTAATATTCATTATGTTGATGACAGTCTAACTGGAATTTTTATTCAATAAAGTGTTTATTGGGATATTATTCAGTATTTTTGGGAAAGACATATAGAAAATCTCAAGTTAAATATATAAACATAAATCAGTTATTCATTCTCTGGAAGAACATCCTCCAAAAGAAATGAACTGATTTTAAAGCCTGGAAATGGGGGTGCCTGGGTGGCTCAGTTGGTTAAGCATCTGCCTTCAGCTCAGGTCATGATCCCAGGGTCCTGGGATTGAGCCCCACGTCGGGCTCCCTGCTCAGCAGGGGGCCTGCTTCTCCCTCTCCCTCTGCCTTTCCCCCTGCCTGTGCTCTCCTGCTCTCTCTCTCTGTCAAATGAATAAATAAATAAAATCTTTAAAAGAAATAAAAATAAGGCCTGGAAATATTCATTGTTATTGTCTTCTAACACATTAGTAAATTTTTAAAACTTTATATACTTGAGGGTAGGGGTAGAGGTTCTCTTCTTGTTGTCATTTTACTGTCATTCCTCAAAGAATACCAACCTATCCTTGAGAAATAATGTTAATATGATCAAGGAATCGTAGGCTGTTAGGAAATGTAAAATGGTGCAGCTGCTTTGGAAAACTGCCTGGCTGTTCCTCAAAAGGTTAAACATAGAGTTACTATATGCCCCAGTCATTCCACTACTAGGTCTATACCCTGGAGAATTAAAAATATATGTCCACACAAAAATTTGTACATAAATGATTGTAGCAGCATTATTCATAATAGCCAAAAAGTAGAAACATCCTAAATGTCTATTATTGATGAATGAATAAACAAAATGTGGTATATCCATATGATGGAATATTATTTCGCCATAAAAAAGAATGAAGAACAGATACATGCTACAACATGTGTGAAAACATTATGCTAAGTCAAAGAAGTCAGTCACATGTTGTATGAAATGTCCAGGATAGGGAAATCCATAAAGGCAGATTGGTAGTTGCCCAGGGCTGGGAGATTTGGGAGGAAGTGAATGCCTGGCTGGCTCAGTCAGTGGAACATGTGATTCTTGATCCTGGGGTTGTGAGTTCAGGCCCCATGCTGAGTGTAGAGATTACTTTAAAAAATTTTTTAAGAGAATTACTTAGAGGATTGGACCCTGGAAAGTTAGTCCATAGTATTATAAAATTTGTGCAGAAAGTTTTTCTCAGAAGGTTATATACTATCTCTGATGCTATATGTAGTTACCAGATACTCCTATATGATGCTGATGTTTGAGCCTTAACTTAAAAAAAAAAAAACCTCTCTATTTTTATTATTTATTTTTAAAAGATTTATTTATTTTAGAGAAAGAGTGAGCACATGCTGTCATGGGGGATGGGTGGTAGGGCAGAGAGAGCGGGAGAGAGAGTCTTAGGCGGACTCTGGGCTGAGTGTGGAGCCTGTGGTGGGGCTCCATCTCACCACCCCGACATCACGACCCGAGCTGAAACCAAGAGTCGGTCGCTTAACTGACTCTGCCACCTCGGTGCCCCCCAAAACCTCTTATTTTTAAAACATCTTGAGCAACAGAGGCAAAAAGTTGACCTTTAAAAATTTTGCTTAACATTTACAATTGTGGAATATTTAATATGTACAAAAGAATTGCTTACATGTGTATGAAAGGAATAAGGAATAGTAATAAAACAAACACTCAGGTACCTAGTACCTAGCTTTGAAGTCCCTGGGTTACCTTCCCCCAACACAGAAGTACTCATTGTTGTGACTTTTATCATTCCCTGACTTCATTTTGCAGTTTTATGACTGCCCAAATAGTACATATTAGATGAAAAACAATTTTTGATTCTAATAGCCTATTTCTGTTTTTCTTCACAGTGGGAATGTAAGACTGATTTAGATATTGCATATAAATTTGGAAAAACTGTGGTAAGCTGTGAAGGCTATGAATCCTCTGAAGACCAGTATATACTAAGAGGTTCCTGTGGCTTGGAGTATAACTTAGATTATACAGAACTTGGCCTGAAGAAATTGAGAGAGTCTGGAAAAAACCATGGCTTTAACTCTTTCTCTGATTATTATAACAAGCTGTACTCCCCAGATTCTAGTGGCATCAGTGGATTGATTACCATTGTAGTACTACTTGCTATTGCTTTTGGAGTTTATAAATTGTTCCTTAGTGATGGTCAAGATTCTCCTCCACCGTATTCTGAGTATCCTCCAAATTCCCATCGTTATCAGAGATTCACCAACTCAGCAGGACCCCCTCCTGCAGGCTTTAAGTCTGACTTCACAGGTATGTTTCCCTAATGGCAATAAGTAAGGTAGATGCCAGGTAGTGAATCTTGTGCTGGTTTCTGAAATAGAATGTGATCAGATTGGGAAACCAAAGCAGATTTGTCTTCTCATCTTATATTTTACTTTTTCAACTTCTTTACCTCTTATTCTATGTAAGGGTAACTGATTATTATTTGAAGGTGGCATGATTACATTATAAATCATCTTAATCAGAAAAACTTGATCAGATTTGGTAATAAGCATTTACCTTGAACTCTCATACCATACACAAAAATTTATTCATGAAATATTATCGATCTCAGCATAAAAGGTAAAACAGATTTCCAGAAAACATAGGAAGATATTTGTCATGATCATGCGGTAGGTAAAAATTTCTTAGAATATAAAAAGTTCCAGCCATAAAGAACGGATGGATAAATTTGACTTTATTTAAATTAAGAATGGTTAGCTGTCGGGTGCCTGGGTGGCTCAGTTGGTTGAGCGACTGCCTTTGGCCCAGGTCATGATCCTGGAGTCCCTGGATCGAGTCCCGCATCAGGCTCCCTGCTCGACAGGGAGTCTGCTTCTCCCTTGACCCTCCCCCCTCTCATGTGCGCTCTCTTTCTCTCTCTCAAATAAATAAATAAAATCTTAAAAAAAAAAGTTTCCTTTAAAAAAAAAAAAAAAGAATTGTTAGCCGTCAAAAGACCACATTAACAGAGTGGAAAGGCAAGCCACAGACTGGGAGAAAATATTTGTAAAATGTTATTTCCAACACAAGGTGTGTATCTAGAATATATACATGTGCTGCCCAAGCGAGCCCTAAAATATATAAAGAACTCTCCCACAAATCTGAAGGAAGACACACAACCTGGTTTTTAAAATGGACAAAGACTTGAAAAGCCATTTTATAAGAGAAGATATCCAGATGTCCAGTAACAATATGAAAAGGTGCCTAGCATCATTAGTTTTTAGGAAAATGCAAATTAAAACCACACTGAGTTCATTATTAACCACTATATAACCACCATAATGGCTAACATTAAAAAGGGAGAGTACCAGGTAACTGTAAGGAGTAGTCAACTGCAACTTGATGGTAGGAGTTAAAATAGAAAACACTTTGAAAACTGTCGCTGCCTCCCCTATGACCCAGCAGTTCCATTCCTCAGTACATACCTAAGAGAAATGCATGCATTTCTACACAAAAAGACATGCACAGCGTATTTTCACAGTTTTATTCATAACAGTAAGAAACTGGAAATAGAATGTACATAAACATAAGAATGGGACAAATTGTGATTTTTTTTTCACACAGTGGAATACTATAGATTAGTTAAAAAAAAAACCCAAAAACTGATACAATGCAGTACTGGGGGTTGACTCTCATAGACACAATGATGTGCTGGACACGGAAGAGTACCTAGTGTGTGATTACGTTTATATAAAGTTCAGGAATGGGTAAAACTAAAGTACAGTGAGAGGAGTCAGAGTAATGCTTATCTCTGCTGTGGGTGGGTGTCTATTGGGAATTGTCATGAGGGAGCCTTCTGGGGTGCTAGAAATGTTTTATTGATGTGCGTAGTGGTTACATGCACGAGTACATATGTACAAATTTATTACGTTGTTTCATGTGAGATTAGCACACTTTCCTTTATGTGTGCTATACATCAATTAAAAAAAACAACAGCTTCCTCTGAGCTGAAGATACTTCTTTGGGCTCTTTAAGATCTGACTTCCCAGTTGATACAAATATTTGGCTGCTGCCTCCGCTTGGATTCCCCATTAGACACTCAAGTACAGTTATCACCTGAAGCTCTTACAGATGTTCATAATACAAAACAAGGAACTCCCAGGGGGTCATCTTCCAGTAGCTGATCCTGAGCAGGGCAGATGTGACTTTACGGGAGGGAACTAACCCCCCTTCTAAAATCTCTCTTTTTTTTTTCATGTCTGTGGGAAAGCTGCTCCTTAGTTATGAATCAGTATTTTATGAATACACTTTTTTAAAAAAGATTTATTTATTTCAGAGAGAGAGAGAGTGTGTGGTGGGGGTGGAGGAACAGAGGGAGAGGGAGAGAGAGCTTGAAGCAGACTCCCTGCTGAGCGGGGAGCCTGACGTGGGGCTCGATGCCACAGCCCTGAGATCACGACCTGGGCCGACATCAAGAGTAGGATGCTCAGCTGACTGAGCCGCCCAGGCCCCCCCACCCCCCCGCTTTTTTTAGTATACACTTTTTGAATACAACTTGTTTATGAGTCGAGGGCTGAGTATTAGTAATAAATAGGACCAACGAAGTAATTGAAATGCCATGTTATCTTTGGTTTTGTGGGCTATGTTTTAAGTGAGGACACGTAATAAAGCATTCTTATTTCTAGGACCACATGGTGCAGCCTCTGGTTTCGGCAGTGCTTTCGCAGGACAACAAGGATATGACAATTCGGGACCAGGGTTCTGGACTGGCTTGGGAACTGGGGGAATATTAGGATATTTGTTTGGCAGTAACAGGTAGGCTTTGCACTGATCTCCCTTGCCCTTTAATTCCACTTTTCTTTAGAGGCTTCTTTGTTTGCTTTGCAGTTTTGCTGGATGTGGTGTTGTTGGGAAAATAACTTATGGTGACATTACCCTATTAAATGAAGATTCTCTGCTATATGGGCTTTCATCAGTATTGTATATGTTGTTTTTTTTTCATTGTGTTTCTTCGTCCAGTGTCATCCTTATAGAGATCATGAGATAGGAAAAAGACTCTTTACTTAACATCTGAGAAAATGAGAAGACAGGAAAGAACACGGCATTTGAGGAACAGTTAGCACTCTGGTTTCGTAGGAGAATGATAGAGAAGCATGGCTGAAAAGGGCTTAGAGCCAGATTTTGGGATGTCTTCTTATTATTGGTGGTTTAATTTTAGATTTTATCTGAGTATGAATTCTGGAAGAAAGAGACTCTTCTTCCTGTCACTCTGCCCCCCATGGCAGTGACTATACAATATCAGAAATACAAAACAGTATTTATTTCATGTTATACCAGATCACTGAGGAAAAACACTTGATAAAGGTATTTTTTTCTGAGAGCATAGGAATAGGAGGATATTTAAAAGTCATAAGAAAAATATGATTTTTTTTTTAAAAGCCTGATATGCTTTTATGTCTTTAATAGAGCAGCAACACCCTTTTCAGACTCGTGGTACTACCCGTCTCCTTCATACTCTAGCACATGGAATAGTCGTGCTTACTCACCCCTTCGTGGAGCCTCAGGGAGCTCTTCGGCCTATTCAAGCTCAGAGACAAGAACCAGAACAGCATCAGGTAAGAATGAAAGCATAGAAGTTCCTATTATGTAGCAGTGAAGTACAGAAATAGTTTTGGAACTTAAGAAGATAGTTATTAACTATATATTAGCAATCATAATTTTATTTGGCATACCCATCAGAAATATTAATAGCATAATTAACTGAGATTAAAATATAGTTCAGACTCATTCTTTTCTCAGCATTCTTTAAAAATCAAACAGGGATGGTTGAAAGACCTAAACGTGAGACAGGAGTCCATCAAAATCCTAAAGGAGAACACAGGCAGCAACCTCTTCGACCTCAGCCGCAGCAACTTCTTCCTAGAAACATCGCCCAAGGCAAGGGAAGCCAAGGCAAAAATGAACTATTGGGATTTCATCAAGATAAAAAGCTTTTGCACAGCAAAAGAAACAGTCCACGAAACCAAAAGACAACCGACAAAATGGGAGAAAATATTTGCAAATGACATATCAGATAAAGGGCTAGTATCCAAAATCTATAAAGAACTTATCAAACTCAACACCCAAAGAACAAATAATCCAATCAAGAAATGGGCAGAAGCCATGAACAGACATTTTTCCAAAGAAGACATCCAAATGGCCAACAGGCACATGAAAAAGTGCTCAACATCGCTCGGCATCAGGGAAATCCAAATCAAAACCTCAATGAGATACCACCTCACACCCGTCAGAATGGCTAAAATTAACAAGTCAGGAAACGACAGATGTTGGCGGGGATGTGGAGAAAGGGGAACCCTCCTACACTGTTGGTGGGAATGCAAGCTCGTGCAACCATTCTGGAAAACAGTATGGAGGTTCCTCAAACAGTTGAAATTAGAGCTACCATTCGATCCAGCAATTGCACTACTGGGTATTTACCACAAAGATACAAATGTAGGGACCCGAAGGGGTACGTGCGCCCCAATGTTTATAGCAGCAATGTCCACAATAGCCAAACTGTGGAAAGAGCCAAGATGTCCTTCGACAGATGAATGGATAAAAAAGATGTGGTATATATACACAATGGAATATTATGCAGCCATCAAAAGGAATGAGATCTTGCCATTTGCAACGACGTGGATGGAACTGGAGGGTGTTTTGCTTAATGAAATAAGTCAATCAGAGAAAGACATGTATCATATGACCTCACTGATATGAGGAATTCTTAATCTCAGGAACAAACTGAGGGTTGCTGGAGTGGTCGGGGGTGGGAGGGATGGGGTGGCTGGGTGATAGACATTGGGGAGGGTATGTGCTACGGTGAGCGCTGTGAATCGTGTAAGACTGTTGAATCACAGATCTGTACTTCTGAAACAAATAACGCAACATATTTTAATAAAAAAGAAAAAGAAGAAGATAGCAGGAGGGGAAGAATGAAGGGGAATGAGTCAGAGGGGGAGACGAACCAGGAGAGATGATGGACTCTGAAAAACAAACTGAGGTTTCTAGAGGGGAGGAGGGTAGGGGGATGGGTTAGCCTGGTGACGGGTATTAAAGAGGGCACATTCTGCATGGAGCACTGGGTGTTAGGAACAAACAATGAATCATGGAACACTACACCAAAACAAATGATGTAATATATGGTGATTAACATAACAATAAAAAATTAAAAAAAAATCAAACAGGGATTTGGTTTGGACTCACTTCTACCACTAACCAGGGTTATACCTTAAACCTTCCTAAACACTGGTTTCACCATGTGTTTAATTCTGTGACCTCTAGGCTTCTTTTAAGCTTATCTAAGATGGAATTTTCTAGGTAGAAGTTTGAGATTTTAAAATTCAGTAAAGCTCCGTAAATAACTCAGTAAATCCGTACTTTAAATAATTGTCAAAAATATGGTGGTTATGTTTATTGCTATTGTTATGAGGAAATTTTGTAAAAAGCAAAGATATAATATAAAAAATTAAAAACCTATTTGTTTTAAAACATCCAGCTAATTAGCAGAGGATGGGAGGACATGGGTAATGAAGTAGTAATAGATTGCTGTGGATTGGATTCGTCTTCTTCAGCAGGGGGAAGTTATGGAACAGAGGTTAATTCTTGATATTGACAGAAGACTTGTTTAAATATGTTTTTAAGTGTAAGAGTGGATTTCTCATAGTACTATTGTGAATATAAATTGACATGATCACTTTGAAAGATTGGCATTACTGACTAAAATTAAGCATAAACATCCTCAAGAGCCAGCAATTTCACTCTCAAGATATATAGGAACAGAAATGCATATAGTTGTACATTGAAAGATAAGTATGAGAACGTTCATGGCATCTTTATTCCTAATAGCCTCCAACTGGAAAAAAACCCATGTATCCAGCAGTAGTAAACGAGATGAATAAATTGAGTTATGGCCATACAATGGAATGCTGTGCAACAGAGAGAGAGAATAAACAGCTGTATGCAATAATGTGGGTAGATCTACCAAGTATAAAAAGAAAAGAAAGAAGCCAAACACAAAGGAATATATATAAATACGATTACAACATTCGTATTTTATAAATATGCATATTTAAAAACAAGCAAAGCTAACCTATGGTGTTAGATGTAAGGTGGTGGTTACTTTTCGGGAGGAAAAGGGGAGGTAGTGATTGGGAGGATATGTAAAAATATAGCTACGTAGGACATAACACAACAGGAAAACTCATTCTCAGTGGAAACAGAAATTGTAAAAAAACCATAAATATCAACTAGAAATCTTTGGGATTTAAATGAAGAAAATCATTAAACATTACCGAATAACCCAAAGGAAAACCTGATGGAAACACTTGTCATCTTGTAAACTGTTAGTGCATTTTCATGTGTGTGTGTGTGGAGGGGGAGGTTGACTGAGTAACATTTACCATTGAAAGCCTGAAACTCGCTCCTACAGTAGTTTTGTGGCCTCTGGAGTTGTGACAGGTAGCAGGGCATGACTGGCTCCATTGGCCTCTCTGCTTTTTGGCTTAGACTTTGAGTATTGCCCGTACCACGTTGGCCCCACCATAGAACACATGTTCTTTGGTTTCCTGACTACAAGTGATTCCTAAGCAGCATGTCTGAGTCTAGTCAACTTGATGCCTGGGTGACGGGGAGGGCTGTTGTGGGTGGCGAAGCACTGTCTTCCTCCCTCCTTCCCTCGTGTCTCTTTATTCATTTGTTAACAATAAATGTGTTCCTGTTGTAGTTTTATAAGCAATGCCAGTGCATCTTTAAAAGCCAATATAAATTTTACTCTTCTCATTTTAGGATATGGTGGTACCAGAAGACGATAAGAGACTAAAAAGTTGAAGTCAAACACTGGATGCAAAATTTCTGATTTTAAAGTACTGGCGTGAATAAAAAAAAAAAAAAGTGCTACCTGCTAACAACTGGGGAATATGTAAAAGCTGTGTGGTTTTTTTTGGTCCTGTATTGCTTTTTGTGCTCTATTACTTGAGACTAACAGTTGATATGTGAGAAAATGCTTCTGTAGAGGATTGTATGTTAGTGTAATGTGCATTTGTTTTTTACAGTTGTGATGATTACTGTGGAAAGCTGAAAATGTGTTAATTTCTAAAACCTATGACATCATTAAGAATGAAGGCTTTATGACCATTAGACACTGGGTACGGAAAATGTCAATCTTACGTGGTTTTAGTTGATGAGTCATTACCCTATAAAAACAATAATAATCTATTTGTCATTTACTGTGATGTGTTTACTGTTCTTCAAACATTTAAACCAAGCTTTGGACTACCAATTATACTTATCTGTATGTTCTGATCACTTTTGAGCTCATGAGCTTTGAATCCTTCAGTGGCGGTGAGGTTCAATTAAGTGAGAATGACCTTTTTTTGGAAAAGGTAGAAAATATCTAGAAAGTTGTTGCGAATGATTTGTGTGCTGACAAAGATGGCTTGAAACCTCCATATTCATTTCTTAAGTAAGGTTTAAATACTTTGGCAAAGGTGTTTTACTAGCAAAAGCATGCAGTTCTCTGTGGGATCTCCAGTGTTGTTGTAGCAATCTGTTTCAATCTTACATTAAAATGACAGGAAAAATAAAAACAAACAAGGGGTTTCATTCTTATTCTTTCTACCAGCTTTGACACAAATTGGTGTTACTTTTTTGACCCTTTTTCCCCAGAGGAAAAGGGGTGCATGCAGAAGCTCTGTCTTCCTAATTTCTCATGGTAGTTGTCTTAGCTACCAGTCTCTTAGTAATTGTTTTCAAAAAAGTAATTCAGAAATGGTGTGGAAGGAAGCCTCTGCTAAAAAATGGCTTAAAAAAAAATATGAAATCTCCAAGCCTCCCAACTCTCAAAGATTGCACCATCTGTCTTAGTTAAGCTCTGCAACCTGAGAGTCTCATTTTTACCTTTTAGGAATCATTTAAAAACAAACCTTTGTTTATTCTTTAAAGTGTGATTTAGGGACTAGTTGAAGGAATATTGTGAATACAGCTCCCCTTTTCTCTCATCAGTAAAACTTGGTAGAAAATTTATATCACAGAGGAAAGAGTTTTTCTTTAATATGTTGCACTAAATCCTTACCCTATTTCTCCTTAGTAAAAGGAGATGGAATAGAAGAAAATCCAGTTTATTGCCTTTTCCCCCATTTGCTTAGTGTTTTGGGTTTTAATTTACTTTTTGATATAGGAGTTGATAATCTTTTTTTTTTTAAAGATTTTATTTATTTATTTGACAGAGAGAGACACAGCGAGAGAGGGAACACAAACAGGGGGAGTGGGAGAGGGAGAAGCAGGCTTCCCGCGGAGCGGGGAGCCCGATGCGGGGCTCGATCCCAGGACCCTGGGACCATGACCTGAGCCGAAGGCAGACGCTTAGCGACTGAGCCACCCAGGCGCCCCAGGAGTTGATAATCTTGAACTGAGTATGTTTTACTTGGAGAGCAAAGTAAAAAAAAATAGTTAATTTAAAACTGCTGTAGATCGTGCCAGTGATAGTGATCTGCATATAAAATTCACCGTTCTTTTTTTAATGAAGTGATTTTTTTAAATCAGATATTTGGGGGATTACTGGACACTGTCTCTGAGTTGACACTAATTCGAGGAGGTCCAAAATGCTACTGTGGTCACCCACCAGAGCAGGTGATTAATGGAGTTTTAGCTTAGATCTCTCAGTGAGTCCAGTGGGTCCCCAAGTGTATCCTGTGACCATTTCCCCAACTCTGGAATGCATAGATGGAACAGACATACACAGTAGCTACCAGAATCTCCACATCGATTCCCTGACCTGGAGAGTGAGGAATGTTATGGTGAGAAAGACCCACATGGAAGTTAATAGAACAGCCTCTACCTACAAAATGGAATGGATTAAAGGGCCCGAGGGGGGTGGTGGGACCCTAGTGGGAAGGAAAAACATCTAAGTGAGAAATGATAGTGGCTAGGAATAGAGCGGGAATGGGGAGATGAAATGGAGGGACACGGAAAGCTCCTAGAAAAATGCATTTAACGTGTTATGAGCGGAATTGTGTTTCCCCAAATTTCCTATGTTGAAACCCTAACCCCCAGTACCTCAGAACGTGACCTTAATTGAAAATAGTGTTGCAGATGTAGTTAGTTAAATTAAAATGAGTTTCTATTGGATTCCGTGAGCCCCTAATCTAATATGACCCGTGTCATCATAAAAAGATATGTGGACACAGAGTCGTGCACCCAGGGAGACTCCAGTGAAGACTGGAGTCGTGCTGCCATAAGCCAAGGAACACCAGAAATTGCCACCAAAACACCAGAAGCGAGGAGGGAAGCCAAAGAATGACTCTTCCCCGTGCTTGGGGAGGCGGCTCGGCCCTGCCAACCCCTTGATCTCAGGCCTGTAGCTTTGAGAACTGTGAAACAAATTCCTATTGTTCAAGAAAAACAAAAAACAAAGAACCAAAGAAATACGGCACTTCTGGAGGGACTGCAGAGACGAGTGCCACCAACAAGGACTCGAAGGATGGGGTCTGGTGATTCCTACCACATTCCCATTCAATGTGCATATTTGGCCTGTGCAGAAAACAGATGGCTCTTGGAGAATAATAGTGAATTTTCATACTTATCATTAGGTGGTGACGCCGGTTGCCACTGCTGTTCCAGATGTGGTTTCATTACTTGAGCACATTAGTACATTTCCTGGTACCTGATATGCAGCACTTGATCCTGCAAATACTTTTCCTTGATACCTCGACAGTGACCACCGGAAGCAGTTTGCAAAGCCAGTGATACACTTGTGCCGTCCTACCTCAGAGGTATATCAGTGCTCCAGCCCCATGTCATAATTTAGTCTGCAGGATCCCTGATCAGTTTTCCCTTCTGTAAGATATCACATTAGTCCATGACAATGATGATATTACGCTGATTGGACCTGGTATGTAAGAAGTAGAGACTTTTCTAGATGTTTTAGTAAGAGGTGTGTGTCAAGGGTGGGAAATAAATCTGACAGTGAAGGTTCTGGGGGTCCACTGGTGTGGAAAGCTTCTGGTTGGTCTCCTTCATTTGATTGTTGGCTCTATGAGGGCAGGACTTTTTTTGGAGGGTTTTTAAAAAAATTTTTTTATTATGTTAATCACCATACATCACATCATTAGTTTTTGATGTAGTGTTCCATGATTCATTGTTTGTGCATAACACCCAGTGCTCCACGCAGAACGTGCCCTCCTTAATACCCATCACCGGGCTAACCCATCCCCCCACCCACCTCCCCTCTAGAACCCTGTTTGTTTTTCAGAGGCAATCGTCTCTCATGGTTCGTCTCCCCCTCCGATTTCCCCCCCTTCATTCTTCCTGGAGGTTTTTTTTTTTTTTTCCCTATTTTGTTACGGCTGTATCTCCAGCAACAGAGGATTCTGCTCACCAAAATTCATCTGGCTACAGTCACTGCTGAAAAAATGGCTTGATGAAGGCTACTTCTTTTAATATTTTTTCATATGTAGAGATCAAAGGTTGCTTAAGAGGAAGTAATTTTCTTGGAGACCAAGGTGACTATTGGAAAAGAATGTAGCCATATTTTTCACCCCTCTCTTTTGGAGTTCCTCATGGATCATACCTCCTGGATGATTAGAGAGCGCTCTTACTGAGGTAGAGAAGAAAGAGTTTAGACTAGGGATTCTGGCTTATTATGAAATTCTAGGTGGTCTTGGGGGGAAGTTGGGTTCTGAATTAACTTGTGGCTATGCCTGGAACTAGAATTGCCCCAGATCTTACTTACACCAGGGTACAATGAGTGTGCTTTGGAAAGAACGGCTGAGGATGTAGGTCTAAACGAGAGCTGTAACCTGGGAAATCTAGGGGTAGGGCACCACTGTGGCCTCCACAGGAATAGGGACTGAAAAGAACAGTGGAAAAGAATACATTAGACTGGGTGGTTTTCAGAATGTGGCACTAATGATGGTAAAATCTGGTCGGCTGGTGGATGGATCAGATTCTCCAGATTGCTCTCCAGAAGGCATTTGAGAAATATGTTCAGCCACTCTGGGCAATGTCCTTGGGATTCTTGAATAAGCAGTGGGGGAGGAAGTGAGGTCCCTCAAAAGGTATTATGCCTCCTGCTAATCTAAAATATCGGAGGGGCTCCTGGCTGGCTCGGTAGAGCATGTGAGTCTTGATCTTGGAGTCGTGAGTTTGAGCCCCACATTGGGTTTAGAGATTACTTTAAAAATAATCTAAACTACTGGGGTTCCAGTCCAGTTTAGTTAGGAAAAATAAGAGATGCAACCATATTTGTTCTTCAAGTGGGTTAAATAAATCATGCTGGTTATACCAGTACAAAATTAAGTGGATATGCTACCTCTTTAATGTGAATGAACATTTTGTTTTTGCAGCCTTTTTGGTAGCTACAGCCCTCTACTATTTCCTATTCATCTTATGAGGAGGATAAGAAAAAAATGTCACTCTGTTTCACATGAACTGCCCGCAAGAAGTGTGTCACTATTTTACACTTAGGAGATTGACTAAAAAAACAAAAACCAAAAAAACTAAATTCAGGAATTTCCAGCCATACTCATTAAACCTCATAATCTTTCTTTATGGAAGACGAGAAAAGATTTGTATGGTTGTTAATCACTATGAATACTACTACTTTGTATCCCCACAGTAGTCCTGTACTTTAATGGGTTTCAGGATTCTTGCTTTCTTGAAAATTGTGGATAACTTTGCAAAGCAATGCCAGATTTTATCTTCCCCAATATAGAATTGCTCATGGTATTTCCTAACTAAAAGTTGTTATAAAGTAGCCTGTCATGGCACAAAGAGGGCCCATAATTTCAACTCAACAGCATTGGTTGTCACTGTCTGGCTTTTTCTTAAGTTCATTTTCTTGTTTCATCACTAGAGGGCAATAATGCTCCACTAATCAAAGTATAGTGGGTGGTGAAATCTCTCTTTTTTTAACTTTTAATATTTAGCGGGTTGTTTGTGCTGTTGCAGACCTGCTAGAGAGATTATTTATTTCCTCCCAGACTGTTACCAGAATATAAGGGTTGCTTACATTTAGAGTGGGTTTTTCACACACGATGTCTCTGACATACTATTAGAACCCATGTGGTCCGCTGTCACTGGTCTCGCATTTTCAGTCACAGAAGACTTCACTCTTTTCTCTGTATAAAAACATAACCAGATTCTGATGACTTCTCATCTTTTCCACTATTGCGACTCAGGTTCAAGCTACCAAGGACTGTTACCTCAGTGAGGTCTATGCTAACTCCTTGCATCTGTTAGGCTAGCATGTTCTGCAGTAACAAACAATCCCCACGTCTCATTTGCTTAATCAACACATAGCTCACCCTGAGCGTCTTACACAGGTTGGCAGGGCTTCTGCTCATCACAGTTCCTCAGGCATTCTGGCTGATGGGAGCTTCCATTTGTCATGTTCTTCTGCAGTTGCTGCAGCAGAGGGAAAGGCATGTGGGGGAATCATGCACTATTCTTTAAAGCTTCTGTCTAGGAATGACACACGCCATTTCGGCTCTTCATTGGCCAAAGCGAGTCACGTGGCTCTACCTAATGTGTAAATAGTAGGGAAGTACAATCCTAGCATGGGTCTGGAAATGGAAAACTAAATATATTTGGTGATCAATAATGAAGCCAAACTACTCTATTTAAAAAAAATTTTTTTTAAAGATTTTATTATTTATTTGACAGAGAGACAGCGAGAGAGGGAACACAAGTAGGGGGAGTGGGAGAGGGAGAAGCATATTTCCCGTGGAGCAGGGAGCCCGAGGTGGGGCTCGTTCCCAGGATCCCGGGATCATGATTTGAGCGGAAGGCAGACGCTTAACGACTGAGCCACCCAGGCGCCCCTCCATTTAAAATTTTTAAGTCCCTATTTTTGCCCTAGGACTTTGCATCTTCCTTACTCTGTTGCATTTTTGTTCCCCCAGAGCATGTATTATTTTTTAACTTATTAATTTACCTTATCATTTTTTCTATTATACATTTTCTATTTTTGTCTATATTGTTCTATACTGTATCCACATTACTTAGAAAAGTGGCATTCAGATTTTTCTTCTTAGCAAACTAGAAGTTATGCATTCAATATCTCTTAACATTTAACTTGCGCCTTGATTTCAGAAAATCTGAAGTTGGGGCCCCTGGCTGGCTCAGTCAGAAGAGCATATGACTCTTGATCTCAGGGTTGTGAATTTGAGCTGCATGCTGGGGGTAGAGTTACTTAAATAAATAAAACAAAAAAAAAAAAAGAAAGTTGGAAATTAATCAATAAAATCAACCTCCTCCAGAACTATGTATGTAAAAAACCTTTAATCTTAAAATTACTCCCAATAATATATTGTACTTAGTATTCTAGTTCTACGTTTCATTCCCCTGCAAATTTATCACTTTTTATTTTATTTTATTTTTATCACTGTTTATTTATATGGTAGATTACTTAGTCCAATTTCTCCAGAGAAACAGAACCAGTAGGAGATATATATGTAAATATATATAGGATATATATAAGTGTAAATATATAATATATATACACACATAAATATATGTATGTATGTGTGCCTGTATCTATCTATATCTATATATCTTTCACTATTACATATGTTTTGAGGACACAGATTTCTCAGTTTCCAGTTTTCGGGGCTTAAGCATTTTTTTTCCTGCTTGAAAAATTGAGTAATTGAGGAATTGGCTCCTTATGAAGAACTGGCTCACACAATTATGAGGAATTGGCCCACACAGTTATGGACGCTGAGAAGTCCCAAGATCTGTCTGCAAGCTGGAGACCCAGAGAAGCCATTTGTGTAATTCAGTCTGGATCTGAAGGCCTGAGAGCCAAGGGAGCAGATGGTTTAAATCTCAGTCTGAGGGCTGGAAAAGGTATTCTATTTTTCTCGGTGTTTAAAATATTTTCTTTGTTTTGGTGTTTTTCAGTTTACTATAACGTGAGGAGGTATTAAGATTTATTTCCGAAAAAAAAAAAGATTTATTTCCGGGGCGCCTGGGTGGCTCAGTCGTTAAGCATCTGCCTTTGGCTCAGGTCATGATCCCAGGGTCTTGGGATCAGGATCAAGCCCCACATCGGGCTCCCTGCTCGGCAGGAAGCCTGCTTCTCCCTCTCCCACTCCCCCTGCTTGTGTTCCCTCTCTTACTCTGTCAAATATATAAATAAAAAATCTTAAAAAAAAAGATTCATTTCTGTATTAATTGCTTGGTACTTTTTTGTGATTCCTGAGTCTGAGGATTCATGTGTTTCATTAATTTTAGAAAATTCTCAGCCATATGTCTCTGAATATTGTCTCTCACATCTCTCTATTTTTTTCTGGAATTCCTGTTAGACATATGTTTATCTTCTCATTTTATCCTCTGTGTCTCTTAAACTCTAATATTTTCCTTCTTCTATCTCTGTTACATTTTGAGTAATTTTCTTAGTTCTGTTTCCTTCTTCATCTGTGTCTAATATGCTGCTTAATTTGACTAATGGGTTTTTAGTTTCAACGATTACATTTTCATTTCTAGAAGTTTTTTTCCATAGTCTTATCTTCTCATGTTTTAATTCCTTTCTGAAATGTTATTAGTCATTTTATAGTCTTCATTTGATCAATTATTTAAGTATCTGAAGTTCTGAGGGCCTGATTTCCTTCCACCTGAACTCTGTTACATACTTGTTACATACATATATACATACATACATATTACATACTTCTCCGTCCTGGGATTTATTTATGCGTTAATTTTGGCTTGAGAATTCCCGGACTCTCATGTAGCATTGATCCATAATTGGACAAATGGAAACCCCATTTGTCCTCCCTACTTAGAATCTAGGCTAAAAGAGATAAGCTTCCACATCATCCCCTTATGCTGGTAGAAAGAGATTTTCTAGTCCACTCTTAAGGGAGGGAGAGTAGGCAGGACCCCAGTTTCAACTCCCTATTTGAGAGTCTCAAGACCTTTTGATTTGTAACCAAGTGCACATTAAGACCCAATTCTCTAGATTAGTCAAAGCGGAAATAAAGCCCACCAATCCAGATTAGCTGCCACACCAGCTCAATCATATACTGCTCTGGTTTTTAGTAACCTCTTCCTTTCTGGCCTTTGGGAATTTCTATTACTTTCCAGTGAGCTTAGCTATGCATTTAAAAGGATGTTTCACCTGGTATTCCCCTGTGTTAATGGTGGGAGATATTTTCAGAATATTAAGTCTGTCCTACTAATAAGACTAGAAATTTTCAGTGTTCTATTTCATCTGTCAAAGGACTTTATACCATTCATCGCAGACTAATTTACATCAACAGCACACACTCACACAGATGCATGGTGCATGACACATGTACTTATGCATGTGCTCTCTCTTTCTCTCTGTCTTTTATTTTCTGGTCTCTTAACCAAATGGAAAGCTCAGCAGATTCTTAATTATAAGCAATACTGCATAACTGAGCTTATCAAATCTACAAATCCGAGTTTAAGAAGTCTGTTACAAGCGATAGACTCACCATTAGCATCTATGTGTCACTATCCTTTAGAGGGTCTAAGTGAAAAAGGAGATGTTTGAATGGCTAGCAAAGTATATGGAACCAGTGGGAGCTTCTTACTTTATTTCCCCATTTATCAATAGAAGCTTTGCAGGAAGACTGTGCGGTGGTTAATACCCGTGCAGTCAGAAAGCCTGTGTTTGGATCTAGCTTTTGCCAGTCTCTGACACTGAGCAACTTACTTGATCTCTTTATGCTTCAGTCTTCACATCTGTGAAATGAGAGTGTTCAAATGTTGTGAGCACTGAATGAGTATATATATCAGCATAGTGCTTGGCATATAGAATGGTCTCAAGAATATGTTAGTTATTACAATTATTATTATCATTATTTATCTTTATGCTTGAAAAAACTCAACCGCCTCCAAAAAGCCTCTGAGGGCCTCTGCATTAGGCTGAACTATATGAAATTGCCATGATTTTAGGTCAAAAATCATCAAAGATTGGCAACTTCATATGGTTCGTTTTAGAGTATGAATACTAATTTGCAGTTGTTAGAGGAAGAAACGTCAGAAGGAAGGCATTTTAGAGACAGAAATACAGATGAGGGCTCATTCTCTGGGGACATTCCTAAAAGTCCCCAGGTGTTGAATTGTGCCCATCTGAATTCCCCATTGACTGGGCATTTCTTCCTTTTTTTTTTTGTTTTTAAATTTAGTCACTCAATTTTAACTTTGCCTAATTTAGTTAAAGTTTTACCAGAAAGTTGCAGGAAAGTTATACATTTCAGTGTATTGAACTGGCCGTATGTATCCGAAATAAAAAAAAAATGCCATTTTGGAAGTGATCATTAAGAACAGCAGCCAGCCGGCTTGTTAGTTGGCCGGGCACCTCGTTAGAGAGCTCCTAAGGTGTCCCGCTGAGTGATCAGGAGAAAGAATTGAGAGTGAATTTACATACTTCTAGATCTGATCTTCTTGTTAACTGTGGATAGCTGATTAGTAACTGTGGAGAAAATAAAGGTCCTGTTGGGTGGCCCACAGGGAGTAATGCATAATTAGAAGCAGCATCCCTTGCCAAACAGAGAGCTGATGCTGTAGGGTTGATGAATAACCTCCTGACACTGGGAGTTGGAATTTAGCCTAATCTCTGTCACTTTCTCCTGTAATTTGACTATGTGATTCACTGACAAGAAAAGCGGCTCTGCGGAGGTAAACCCTCCCACACCACAGCCTCTCAAATGCTGTCTGCCTCCTTTTAAATTCACTCCTCTCTCAGAGATCAGTGATTAGGTAACCTCTCCGACTCAGTTTTTATGATTAAGGTAAGTTAGAAAATTAGTGACAATTAAATCGGCTATGGGAGAGGCTTGAAATATATGGCCTGTCAAGACATAGTTATTACATTCTGTAGCACTTAATATGATCTCAAGACTGGCTCATCGAGCTTCTTGGCTGGTGGGATTTACTTTCTGTTCCTACACTGAATGGTGGCTGAAAGCTGACTCCAAGCACAAAGGGGGCATTACCACATCTCCAAGCCTGTCAGAACTTTTAGATGACAATTTCTCTGAAATTCTTCTTAAAAATATTATATAAGTCATCTCTGAAACGGATGTAATAAAGATAAACAACAACAACTACAAAAAAAAAAAAATGAAACCAGATCACCCAGGATCACTCAGAACTAGCCGTATTAACATCCGGGTATAGAGTAAGGCTCTGAGGGGAGAGAAGATTCAGTCCAGAGCAGATATGGAGAAATAAGCATTTCATCAAGGGAAAGGCACTTCCTTTGTGTAATAGAAGGAAAAAGAAGATAGTAGTTGCAAATGGAGGATTGGTGGTTGAAACACAAGACTTGGCATGGTGGGTTCTTATTCTTCGTGAAGTATGAGGAATGATCACCCGCTGAGGGCAGAAGGCAAGGAGGAAGTCAGAGTTTTAGTGGAGTGGAAAGGTATGAAATAGCAATGGAAAATGGGAGAGGGCTTTAGTAGAGAAAATTAGGAAGATTTTTGGCATGGTGGAGCAAATCTGAAGTTGGTCACTATGAATTTGACTTATTACCATTCCACCTAGTTGGGTGCTTTTCTCCAGCAGTAACTAATGTTTCAGGTTGCGGTACAGAGAAGGTAAGTGATATTAGATCCGTGCACAGTTAGGGTTTTAATTTGGAAGGAGAAAGTCAAGGAATTAAAGGTATTTGCAAGAGAGAAATGCAGTGTTAGACACTGGAATTGAAGTTGGATGAGGAGGCATGCGCTGGATACAATGACAGAGTGTTAATGTATTGGGGACATTGAAGACAACTGGGATGGGAGGAACTTGAGAAAGTGATGTGAATGTGAAAGGAAGGGTTATGATAGGAGACTGGGATTTTTGAATTAGTTGCCTTTTCCTTCTTCCCTCCCTTCTTTCCCTGAGAAGCTCAGTGGAAGAGGTCGTATCTTAAGCTGGGGTGATTGGAAAGGCTCACCTGAGGTGGGACTTGAGTTGGCCATTGGAAAGATTTGTATGGGCAAAGAGGCTGAAAGTTATGTGGAGCTGTAATTTTGGTGAATTGCACAAAATGGAAATTCACAACACTTCTGAATAGTTTTCCTCAGTCATTGCTGATGCTGTTTAATTAAAGATGAACTAGTATGTTATGTCAGGGAGGCTCTTGTGTGTGTGTGTGTGTGTGTGTGGGTGTGGGTGTGTACAGGCTCTCAACATTTTAATTCCATGACTTAATTTTGTCATTTTTATCAGGTTTTATGCCTTTAGGGGACTGAGTCATTCTAGGCAAATATAAAAGAATGAAAAATTACAAATTCCTACTAGTTAAGTTTCAAGACAAGAAAGTTCCTGTGGGTTGATGAGCACATTCTTCCCACTGGGAGTCTGTTTACCTGCCTTCTCTCTCACTGCCTCTACCTACATAGGTATCTGATATCTGAGCATTTATTTATGTTTTGTACTATTTCTTGAGTGCTTACTATGTTCGAGGGCCCTGACATGTTCTTTACTTTCATTAGCTCATTAAAGGCTCCTAACAGCTCTATGAGACAGGCATTATTATTATTATCCCATTTTTTACATAGGAAACTGAGACTTAGAGAAGTTAAGTTTTTTCCCTTATTCACCTAGCTGGTGGAGCTAGGCTTCATATCTGGTCTATGGACTGACCATAGCTTCAATAGCTTAATACTATGGTACACACACACACTCTTTAAAAATTGAGGTAAAATTCATACAACATAAATTCACCATTTTAACCATTTTCAAGCATACAGTTCAGTGGCTTTGAGTACATCTACAAGGTGGGGCAACCATTACCATGATCTAATTCTGAACATTTTCATTACTCCAGAAAAGCCCTCTATACCCATTAAGGAGTCACTTCCCACTTTCCCTTCCCACCAGTCTCTGGTAACCACTAATTGGCTTTCTGTCTCTGTGGATTTCCCTATTCTGGACATTTCATATAAATGGAATCATGTAATATGTGGTCTTTTACATCTGGCTTCTCTCATTAGTTTTCAAGGCTTATGTTGTAGCATGCATCAGTACTTCATACCTTCATATGGCTAAATAATATTCCATTGTATGGATATACCACATTTTGTTTATCCATTCATTAATTAATGACATTTGAATTGTTTCCACCTTTTGGCTATTATGAATAATGCTGCTATGAACACTTGTGTACAATTTTTATTTCAACATACATTTTTAATTCTCTTAGGTATAATTTCCTCCTAGGGGAGGAATTGTTGGGTTGTATGGTAATTGTGAAGAACTGTCAAACTTATACACAGTGGCTGTACCATTTTACATTTCTTTTTAAAAAAATATTTATTTTAGAGAGAGAGCATGAGCAGGGGGAGGGGCAGAGGGAGAGGGAGAGAGAGAATCTCAAGCACACTCCGTGCTGAGTGTGGAGCCCAATGTGGGACTCGATCTCATGACCTTGAGATCATGACCATGAGCTGAAGCCAAGATTTAGCTACATTTAACCGACTGAGCCACCCAGGCACCCCCATTTTACATTTCTACCAGCAATGTATGAGGGTCCCACTTCCTCTACATTCTTTTTTTTTTTTTAAGATTTTATTTATTTATTTGACAGAGAGACACAGCGAGGGAGGAAACACAAGCAGGGGGAGTGGGAGAGGGAGAAGCAGACTTCCTGCCAAGCAGGGAGCCCGATGTGGGGCTCAATCCCAGGACCCCAGGATCATGACCTGAGCCGAAGGCAGATGCCTAACGACTGAGCCACCCAGGGGGCCCTCTTACTTCTTTTCATGCCTTGTAATTTTTTGTTGAAAGCTGAACGTGTTGAATATTCAAACATGGCAGTTCCACTCAGCAGATTCTCCCCTATGGTATTTTGTTGCTCTTTGTTGTAGTAGTTGTTATTTGTTTAGTGACTTTCCTGAACTAATTTTGTGAGTCTGTATTCTTTGTCATGCATGGCTACTGAAATCTCTATTCTGTTAGTTTAGTGATTCTACAGAGATGTCTTTAAACGCCTAGAACCCGAATAAAAATCTCCCATTCTTTGGAGATGGGCTCTGCATGTGTTGGGCATGACTTCAACACTCAGCCAGACAGTTTATAACTCTGCTTTAGCCTTCGTTTCCTGCTTGTGCAGAGCCTGAAAATCAGCCAGAGGTGAGAGCTTGGAGCCTTCTCCGGTCTTTTGTGAGCATGTGTTCAGCCCTACACATGTGTGTGACCTTCTAGATTCCAAGGAATATGTGGGACCTTTTCTCCCCTTCTCTCTTCTCTTTCTTTTTCTTTTTCTTTTTCAGTAAAAAAAAAAGAATTCTTTCTTTTTTTCTTTTCTTTTTCTTTCTTTCTTTCTTTTCTTTCTTTCTTTCTTTCTTTTCTTTCTTTCTTTCTTTCCTTCCTTCCTTCCTTTCTTTTTTTCTTTCTTTCTTTCTTCTTTCAAGATTTATTAATTTATTTGAGAGAGAGTATGAGCAGGGGCAGGGGCAGAACAAGAGGGAGAGGGAGAGAAAGAATCTCAAGCAGACTCCCTGCTGAGGGTGGAGCCCAACATGGAGCTCAATCTCACAGCCCTGAGATTATGACCTGAGCCGAAATCAAGAGGGACACTTAACCGATTGAGCCACCCAGGCGCCCCCTATGGGACCTTTTCAAAGTCCTCATTCTCCAATGCATTTTATATCCTAGACTTTGCTTCCAAGATTTTCAGTTTGTCTCTTGTTCATTCCAAATTTTATCCTTTACTCTAGGTGGCATCAGCTAATATGCTTTCCTTTAAATATTTTTTAACATACACGCCCCCCCCCCTTCCAAACCTCCTCCCTCTAGGTAGCTATCTTAGTTCTGGGAAAGTTCTGACTTCTGTGAAATAGTGGCAAGCCCTTTAAGCTAGTCCTTCAGGGCACCACCAGACTGGTCAAAATAAACAACCATCTTTAAGATCTGCTCCGCTCCCTCCAGTACTACATGACTACACTGGGAATGTGGGCTGTTGTCTTCAAGACCACTGCCAAGCTGGGGTGGAGGATGGGGCCAGGGTAAGTTACAAATGCCACAACGTGCTCTTCCCAAGACTCAGCTGTTTCTTTCCTCGATTAAACACCCCCTATTTGCCGTGTGCTGATTAAATTCCAGCATTCTGAAAAAGTTGATTCTGACAAATTTTGCCAGTTTATTCATTGCTTGTATGGACAGAAGGACTTTTAGATTTCCCTTCTTCGCCATTTTCACTGATGTCACTCAGTAATTGAATCTTATGGTATATTGCCTCTTTCATGAAACTAAATTAATACCAGATGGTTACTTGATCTGTAGAGTCAGAATCAGGATTCGAAAAACTTGGGGGATTCTGTCACTGAACTGTGAGAACTTGGTCATTCCTTTATTATACAGACCCCAGTTCCGGAAAGAACCACTATTCCTTGAAGATAGGACGGACACATTCTTAATGTTTCAGCCCCTTTTCTAAAGGTTCTGCAGACCGCAACCAACCAGTGATAAATGTGTATCATTTGTATGTGATGAATACTTCAGTTATCTTTGTATGATGCCCTTTTATGGGCCAGGGAAAAAATGTTTTTGCAATCTAAAAGCTTGGGGTATTTCAGTTGATAACTACTATCATCCATTTTTTGGTGAATGTTTGCTAGCTTAATTTTCAGAACACAATGTTCTCTGATTCTGTTTTAAATTTTGTGTGCTGGTAGTTTCAACTCAGCTTCATTCTTCTTTCTCTCTTTCAGCATTTTATTTTGGAAGAATTCCAATATATTATAAAGCAATATGTTTTAAAATCCTATAACCCCTCAACTTAAGTAGTTATATCTACCTTGGACAATGCTGCTTCATCTGTTACCACCTCAAGATTATGTAGGCATCATATTATTTCATCTGGAAATATTTTAGTGGATGTCAGTAAAAGACAAAGACTCATTTTTAGGAAACAAAACCCCCAACATGGGGCGGAAGTCTTTCAGAGTGCAAATGCACTCAGGAAGGATAAGAGTCAATTCCTGAACTCAGGAATGAGAAAGAAGAGAGTATCTGATATGACCTTTAAAAGACAACAGCTGAGGTGTAGCTATACACCTCCCTGGCTCTGTGAGCTGGAATCCTCGAATCCTCCAGTAAACATCTTTGAGCCTCAGCTCCCTCATTTGTTACAAGGGAATAATGATGCTTCTCTTGGAATGGGGGTGTGTGTGAAGAGAGAAATGTAATGTAAAGCACTAGCACAGGGCCTGGCACATGGTAAGTCCTTCGTAGGTGGTAACTATAATAATATGAATTGTTTTTAGCTGACTTCGAGTGAGAAAAACTGTAATAGCATAAAATCTAGAGCCATGAGAAGTAGCAAACTAAATTAAGAGAAGGGAAAAGGTGAGAAGGCTTCTGAGAAGAAATTTGAGTTACTCAGGCACTTGGGTAGGTGCCATCTGAATTGAGTAAGGATGTTCCCAGGATCTTCCCTTTGCTGTTTATCATAGGAACAGCATCTCTTTTCTTGCCTGCATTCTCCTAGGGCAGTGACTCATTAATGTCTAGGTAGTTCTGCTTGGCTATAATCCTTCCACGGTCTTGTGAAAACTTTGTTCAGAGACCACTGCCTCCAAAGATCAAGATGGATTTGGACTTAAATCACTCAGGCCTGGGGAGGGGGGTAATATGTGCTTTACACAGGTAAATTTGTAATTTCTTATCTGCATGGATTTCTACCTCAAGCAGGAAAATTGAGCTTTTAAAGCTGGGATCTTAGTATTCAGCCAGGTAAGCTCTTCCTTCCTGCATGCCTGGGAAGCTGATGAGAACTTCAGTCCCCTCTGTCTCACACTGCTTGTTAAAGTTGGCAAAACAGGAACAAAGAATAAATGATTCACCTCAGTCATTCATGAGGAGAGTTGGGATGAAATCTTTCAGCCTCTGAATTCACCAAATTGGCACCAAGATTCATTTCTGCCTCTGTGCTTCCTTTGGCAGTGGGATACGTCAAGCTCTGCCAGCTGGGATGTTTCCCATCTTCCTCCTCCATCTCCCCCCTTGGCATTTGGACAAAAATCTTTGTACATATACAACCATTTAGCTCTGGTAGTGAATTTATTGGCTGCTCGTTTATCCTGGAATTTAGTTTGTAAAGCAGATACCGATGGTATGCATATGATTATCCAGATTGATTGATGGATTGATCCATTCATTTAACAAACTATCTGTGTGCCAGGTGGGTATTAAGCTAGGTGCTCTTGTGAGAACCAAGTATGAAAACATCACCTTAATTTGAATTGTAATTGAGGTGGAAGGCAGTCGATTTTGCTGGTTTTTTTGCTTAAATTGTCTGGGAGATTGTGTGGATTCAATAGGACAGACCTGTCTGAACTTGGACTATCTAGATGAGTGTATCTATATCCTTCATAGGCCCAATCGCTGCTACCAGTTGGCTGCTTTTCAACATAGGGATATCAAGATGCCTTCCTGGAATGGACCACACTAAATAAACAAGACACTGTTACTATTGATCAAGAGTTCTTGAGAATCGGTTTTACATGTAGGTTACTGGACACTCAGATGCAACAGATGGCAGGGTGTCATCACAGACTGGGTTTATAGGATGGGCAAAGGATGAATCCCTCTGATCTCATCCCTGGAATTTACTTTTTACCTTTCGTAAACTTAACTCTACAAAAATTTCCTTTTCATCAACTATGGGTTCAGTTTCAATAAAAAGTTCTTGCAACCCTTCAATAACCACAAGTCTCAGCATTGTGAGAAGGTCTTGTTGTTAGGCTTTCTTTGCTGATGCATGCAAGAAAGGCTTCAACATCGATGTTCTTTGAAAAGTCAGGTAGAGATTTCTAGTACTGAGTGATCTCCAGTTTTCTTCCTCCTCTGACATGTGGGAGGGATACTTCTCCTTGCCCTTGCCTGTGACTAGTTCTGGTCAATGGGATATGAGTAAAAGCAGTATGTGTCATTTCTGAGTTGAAGCACTTACCTGTTGATGTGAGACTCTCCATTGCTAACATATATGTCTAGAGGCAGACTTGGTGGGTTGTGTTGTTATGTACATCTTCAACTATATTATATAATGTCAGCTTTGCTTGATAATTGACACTTTGACCAAGGTGATAAGAAAGAACCCATTTCTCCACATCATTACCCAATTTGTAAATAATTAAAAGATTTTTGTAATCTAATGGTTATACAGTGGTCTATTTTTGGTGTAAAATTGGATTTCCACAATGACTAGTGAAATTGACAATCCTTTCATATATTTACTGGCCAATTGGGCTTCATTTTCTGTGGAATGTTTGTTCCTTTCTGTAGGGATCATGCTTCATTTATAATTTCTCTACGCAATCTCTCTATATCTTGGTAACCGTGCACATTCAGAATCCTGCTTTCACAAGAATGATGTCAGAAAACTTGCAACCCCAGGCTCTTTTGCAGCTAGGGTATAGCACATAACTTAGATTCTTCCAATCAGAGGGGCTGATGTAAGACTTACTTTAGAAGTGAGCAATGTGAGTGGTATCTTTAGGGCAACAGAGCTGCTATAACAGATAAATCTTATTCTCAGCACCGAAACAAAATACATTTACTTCTCACTCATATCAGTGTCTGATGTGGGAGTTCTTGGTGGAGCAGCCTTCCATGTGGTCTCTCAGGGACTTGGGCAATGGAAGAGGCAAGAGAGGACCATTTGTAGGAGGTTTTTACAGGCTTTTCCTGGAAGCAGTACACTTCTTGTCTGCCTACATTCTATTGGCCAGAACGCAGGCACATGCCACACCTAACAGTATCAGAAATATAATCTAGTCGTGAGTTTTTGATAAATGCATAGTAGCTCTGCTACATGGTATGATGATCTTTTGGCTAGTGTGGTGACAGTTGGCTGGTTCCTTAGGGAAAGTGATAGTGGAGTTTTTAAATCTCAGAGCAGTGTGGCAATGGTACTTCGTTGAAGCCTCCACAACATAGTTGTGTGTTGTTCCTGCTCATGTAGCCTCAGTGCTTGGCCTTCCAGCCCTCTCAGTAATTCCGCTGGCTGTCTAATATCCTTCAGCAAGTTCCTTTACTGCTTAGATGAGCCTGAGTGGATTTCATGGGTTGTAGCTAAGAATCCTGAGTGTTTTAGTTTCTTAATTGTCTTTTTCTTTTGCTTATTCGTATTTGTCTTTGGGACTGGGCCTCAGACACTATCTCTACTGAAAGTGTTTATCCTTTTCTGCACAGAGATCTGTATGCCCTACTTATGTTAACAACAAACTTACGGCCACATGTGTACAAAAGCATGTTCACAACGGACCCATTTTGCAAGTATCAGGCCCAAAGACATCTAAAAACTAAATGAGAACCTTCCTAAACTAAATGAGAACAAGGTAAATATTCATAATTCTTCTGAAGTTGAGGTAGGACTGCCTCATTTGGAATCTCGTCATTGCCACTGATGACAAGAAGTGGTCTGGAGGGTGCAAACCTAACCCCAGATGGGGTGCTGCCACTTCTGTTTCCCTCCCTGTTGGGGAAGGAGGAGGAGTGGGCAGTGAGGCTGAGACACATAGCTGGGAATCTGGCTGTGTGATCTTGGAGATCAACCAGGTGGAGAATCAAGATCGACTAAGAGATCATGATTGCTCCTTTATAGATTCCTGGCTTAAGGGAGAGGCAAGAGTTGAAAAGTTTTAGGGTCATGTACCAATCCCTTGATAATTGAGCCTCTTCAAAACCAGTTTCTCCACTTTTTGGTTCATAATGGGCTTAAATCATATCCAAAGATGACCAGTTTGATAATGCTACTATCTAATTCTTTCAGCTTAGGCAAGGCACTTAAATTTGCTGGGTCTCAATTTCATCATATGTGAAAATTAAGGGTCTCTTCCAGTCACCATTTCTGGGATTTGCTTTCATTAGCAGATTTTCACTGATTATTATTCTTAGTTGCTTTCAATATTCTCCACCAGATGGCTCTAGTCTCTCAATGTAAACTCCTATCCACAGCCTCGTTTTGAGCCAGGCTTGCTTTTGTGAGTTATTCTTCTCTGCACACTCAATTTCTATTCTTCTCCAAGTTTTTTTTAACATTTATTTTTTATTTTTAAGTAACTCTACACCCAGTGTGGGGCTCAAAATTCCAATCTCAAGATCAAAATCACATGCTCTACTGATTGAGTCAGCCAGGGGCCCCATCTTCTCCAAGTTCTTAAAAAAAAAACACTTCTTAAGTTTGAAAACATCTTTTTCTCCCCATATTCCATAGCACATTACTTTCCTTGCTTAAACCATAGATCAAGACTCAAAGAATAATCTGATAGTTGAATAGATACCAAGTTATTCTCTACTATAATCCCTACAGTGGGTTGTGGCCAGGCTTAGTGGCCCACACCTGAAGCTGGCCCATGGTACTGTGGGAAATAAAGTGCAGATGAATAGAACCATGCAGCAGAAGTTTCCCCATATGGTTTAGGAAGTTCCTATGAAAGTCAGTGAATGATTCTGGGTTCTTCTGTCTTGGTGGATTCCTTACTCTACGTGACCTGATGAAACCACTCAATTCTGGGGCCTTCAGTGTGAGGAATTAGGAAAGCAACAGGAAGTATTCTACTCATCTGTATCTTTATTCTCGTGTATATTCTTTTCACTGCTCATTGGCTAGTTGGGTAACAAACCGATGGGAAAGCAACATTAAGGCCGGTCCGAATCATCTTTCTGCAGATCGTTGAATTCAGATCAGTTTTGTGATGCAGTCCAGCTCAGTCCTGATCAATCCTAAAAATAATCCTGACATTATAGATATATCTGTATATATATGTCTAATAAGTGATAGAACAGTTGGGTTTTCTTCTGCTATGGACTTGGTTTGAAAGAATGGGAAGACTCCCATTTTTTTCCATCCCTGAGTTATGCGGTGTTTGAAGATCTAGATCCATTAGGGATAGGGTTTGTTGGCAGAAGAACATTGGGTAGTATAAGAAAAGGAAGAAGCTGAAGATCTGACGTACTCAATTATTCATTCAACAGATATTTGTCACTGACATGTGCCAGGCAGTTTTCTAGGTATTAGATATACATTAGCAAATATGATTGACAAGGATCCTCCTCTCATAGAATTTATGTTCTTCTGAAGAATACAGACAACCAACACAGACTCAGTAAATCCACTGGTTTCAGAGAGTCATCAGTGCTATGAAGAAGACCTATGACAGGGCTGTGAGACATAGAAGTGAGGTTCTATCTGAGCTGAGCATCAGGAGGTGCTACCTGAGCCGAGGACTGGAAGCTTGAGAGGCGGTGCTAAGTCCCCCAGGGCTAGAAAGAGGATTGTGAGTTCCATAAACAGGGAAGAGCTGAACTCACTTGAATTGAACATCTCAGAGATGGAAAGACATACAAAGGCAATGGCTGCCCGACTGTCTGAATACTGTTTATTAAGGGATTCTCCCTCATGGTTGAACTTGGCATAGAGGAGGGAATAAAATGGCCTGCCATTGAATACACGAAGTATACATCCCGGATTAGGAGCAAAAGCAGTGTGTTTCATCTTGGGGTGATGATCAGGAATCTCTTTGGATCCTATAAGCTCCATGGGTTCTTACATAACAGACACTAGACTTTTTACCACCTTTGGAAAGTAGGGTCTCAATAAATTTAATTTAACTTAAAAAAAAGGCATTTCTTAATTAAAACAAAAACAAAAACAGGCCCAGTGTCATGGAGCTTCATGAACCAGCTACGCATAGGTGCCTTGAGGTCAGGCACCTGACCTCATACACAGAAAGTTCCAGTGACTTGAAATCTAACATTCAATAGCCGTTTCAACAAAACAACAAAATCTTTTTTTTTAACCAGACAGCTGATGAGTGTGGGGAGAGCTGTGTGAAAATGGGGCATCATTTGGCTTGTCCAGGGTGGGAAAAGTGGTTAGATCTGAAGCCCTATTTTTTCAGAGGGGTGCATAATCCTCTTTTTGGCTGTTGCCATTGCTTGGGGATGTTCATTTTCCTCCTTAAGGCCTGTATGACCTCGGCCTCTGTCTCGCTGTCCTGCATGTCTCTGTGACTTGGCAGGAGCTGTAGGCGGTGAGGTGTAGGCAGAGGCTCCTGTGACCTAGGAAATGCAGGCCCCTAGTTCTCGTGAGGTGAGTGACACATCCTGGATGATTATACTGAAGGGGTTGGATCCTGCACAAGGAAGCAAGGTCCTGTGAGGTGCTGGCTCATGAAGGGCCAGAAGGTGCCAAGAAA
The DNA here is from genome assembly GCF_003265705.2 of Callorhinus ursinus. Classification (NCBI taxonomy): domain Eukaryota; kingdom Metazoa; phylum Chordata; class Mammalia; order Carnivora; family Otariidae; genus Callorhinus; species Callorhinus ursinus. The sequence goes on along the minus strand of NW_027397079.1, from coordinate 27,831,207 downwards.
TCTGCAAGGAGAGTGACGTTGCCTCTACTGTGGGCTCCTGGTGCATCTGCCAGAGTCCATGCGCACTCCACTGACTGGGGCAGGGGGTGGGGACCCGGGAAAGCATATGCAAATGTGAGCTTGTGAGGCGACCATGTTGCCAGGAGCCAGCCCACTGAGCTCTTTCTTTCTCTCAAACATCTTGGCTTCAACGGAAGGTGCTGTGTCAAAATAGTAGATTCTGTGCCGGTCCCTTGATGGCACGCCAGGTTTCTGAGTGGGCAGGTGTTGTTAGCTGTTGGAGCTAGTTGCTAAGGTTTGAACCCAAACCGGGAAAAGGTGGGAGTGGAGCGGGCAGAGTGGGAGAGGGAGAGCAGCTGTAGGGGGAGGAGGTGAGTCAGCGGAAAGAGCCTCCTCCTTCCTTGTCTGCCCACACCTCTGGCACTGGAACCCGGAGGCCAACCTCCTGGTCCTGCCCCTGCCAGCACTTGACTGCCCAGACCCACTCTAGGTTTCCCTGGGCTGCTGACATGCTCTTCCGTGTGCTTAGGCACTTGGCCCTGCCAGACCTTGGAGGTGTAGACGGAGCATTCCCGAGCCCTCCTCTTTTCTGGGAGCTACTCTTCCCTACAGTCTGCAGAAAGGAAACCTTGAACCAAAGCCCGGCCTGCTCCCTTGCTTGGATGGTGCCTTCCCTTTGCCCTTTAGCTCTGGGCTCTGTGTAGGGAGACAGTGACCCCATGAGTGCAGGTTTCCTACCTGACGTCCTCTGTCTCCTTGAGAATTGATTTTCACTCACTGAAGTCATTTAGTCCACTTTCCACTAGTGAACGAGTTTTACTGGGCCCCAGGGGGGCTGAAAATAGTGGCATAACAAGGCTGGGAGTTCAGTCTCATTTCTGTAGACTTTCCAAACGAAGGAAAATTGAAGAGACCGAGTTTGGGCTGCAGTGGGCATGGGGGCTTCTCCTATCTGATTTCCGGGAGGGGTGGCTTTAGCTCTGTGACCTTAAATCTCTGGGTGTCTGTTTCTCTACTTGTAAAACGAGGAGGTTTGTAAAAGGTGAAATGATGAACACAATCTTTTCCATTTTAGAATTGCATGGCCCTCTCCTAGCAGGTGGGACTGGCAATGGTTCACAAGTAGCTGTCCACGACTTAGGAGAGGTCACCCAGTTTGCCGCTGTGGGTGTGGCTGGAGCAGGTCTGGCCTGGGGAATGAGTGTTTCTGGCCCTGGAGGCTGAGGCCATTGATCAAAATGACAAGAAGCCAGAGGTATCCTCTATCTCTATGTCAACCGAAGAATTCACATAAATCCCCCTAAAATGGCTCATTATTTTCTTTCCTTTTCAGAGGTCTTTCAGTTACAGAAAAATAATTTGGGCAACCTAGAGGGGTTTTTTTTCACTATTATAGTAAAAAAAAAAAACCCACCATTTATTGAGAACCTGTTTTGAGCTGGAAATACAGACAGAAAACAAATTATGGTTTTCTTGTTTTTCCTCCTAGTAATGCTGAGCTGGATCCTGCTGGTGAAAGTTTGAAGGTCCTGGGGGAGACATGGTAGTGGTGGTTTGGTTGGGGGGTGCCTGAGGCTTTCAGGTTCGAAGGCTTGAGTAAGTTCGTAATATTCGAGTTTTCACAGTACCAAAGAGTAGCTTCCCACAATACCCAATTCAACCCACAGTAACAGAATTCAGTAATCCCGCAATAGAAAAAGTGAATATATTTTTTGCCTCATGTTCACAGAGGTACACAATAGGTTTTTTGTTTGTTTAAGTCAAGGAGCATGTTTGAGATTTTACAGAGTGGTGCTTCTCTAGTCTTTGATTTTCCCTTCTGAAATAGAGTAGTTAGTTGGTTTTGCTAAGAGTGGTGATTGGTGCAGTAATGGTACTGGCTAGTATAGAAAACAGATCGTTTTAAATCATTTCAGTTGTAATTTGATTATGGCAAGGAAAACCCTAAGTAATCTGTGATACCTATTGTGGTATATCTCTGTGTTGTATCTTTGGCCTCCTAGCATCAAAATCAACTGAGATTTTTTTTTTTTTTTTTAAAGAACCTAAGCCCACTCCAGACCTGCTAAATAGAAAAAATTTTAATGGCTTAGATTTGCTTTTTACTTTTTATTTTTTTAAAAAGATTTTATTCATTTATTTGAAACAGAGAAAGCATGAGCAGGGGGAGGGGCGGGGTGGGGCAGAGGGAGAGGGAGAAGCAGACTCCCTGCTGAGCAGGGAGCCCCATGCAGGACTCAATCCCAGGACCCTGAGAGCATGACCTGAGCCGAAGGCAGACGCTTAACCGGCTGAGCCACCCAGGCACCCCGTGGATTTGCTTTTTATTTTATTTTATTTTTTCTAAATAAAAGTTTTAATACGTTTTTAAATTAGTTTTTTTCAGGTGCTCTGCTGTGTACTAAAGAAACTGATTTACAGACTATGCCATGCAGTTCTGCACTGTTATGAGTCACGATGCTATTCATTCTTTCTTGATGTTATGTGTGCTACTCTTGTCTCTTTAATCCGATGGTAAGATTTTTAGAAGGCGCTTTCTTTTTATGTAGCGTTTAGCACATATTTGTCCATTCATCTACGAGACTTAAGTCCCAAACTCTGTAATTTGTAACCCAAAGGTGTGGCACACTCAGGGATTTTGGGAGTAGCTGCTGGTTCCGGGAAGGAGGCTAGGATGAGGAAACAGAGGCCAGGCTTGGCGGCTCTCGATGGACTTGCACATTCTCCTTCCTTCCTTGGAAGGCTTCGGGTACAAGAGATTCCGCCTCTCCCGGAATTGTGGGTCATAGGTGTTTTGGCACCAAATAAAGGGTCTGTGAGGACCAAATTCTGGGGCATGTGAGTGTGGAGGAGGGCTGGGGTGCAAATGCTGAATACCGGACATCGCAGTCCTCCTGGCTCGGAGTTTCCCCGGGGGAAATGTGACACTGGCCCCCGCACAGGGGAGGCAAGGGGAGACCCAAGAAAGGGGGAAGACCACTCCAGATGGGTCGGTGGCAGATACAATAAGTGACGGAACTTACCTAGGAGACTTGTCCTGGGCACTGCAAGCCGAGTAGCTGTCCGCACCTGCCCGCCAGCCTCTTGGGTTTATGAGGCCTTCACTGGGTTCAGTCCTGCCCATGCCATCAGACAATCTGAACAACAAACTGCTCTTTCAGGGCTGCACCCTGAAGAACGGCTCCAGCTGCGGGGATGGTGGCCCCCAAGGTACATTTCAGGGGCTCAGGGGGCGGGGAGAAACCCCCAACTGCCCGGGCCAGCCTGCAGCTCAGCCGGAGGTCACATCCCCTCCGTGACCTTCTCTCCAACAAGTCCTGGGCAGGTGACCAGTGGGCGCCGGCCGAGGCTCTCACCAAGAGGTGATGTGGTTAAAGGTGAGCTCGGAGACCCCGCAGAGGTCAGGAGGCCGAGGAGGCGGGAAAACGCAGGGCGCTGGGGAGCCTCAGCCTGTGGGAAAATGAGCCGAGGGGGGCTGCTCGACGCCCAGGCTTGCCGAGAGAATGCCGCGCTATGGGGTAAGTGCTCCGCTCTGCGCGTGGCCGAGGAAGTCGTGTTAGCCACTGGAAGCGGTGGGGGCCTCTGGGGGAAGGAGAAGGGCCCGCTGGACCAAGTGAGCCGGGCAGAGCTCTGGGGTAGGGGCGGCCCGGGGCGGGGGGGTGGGAGGGGTGGGGGCGGCTAGCACGCGGCGCATGCGCGCTAGGTCGCACCGGCGAGGCGGGAACCCGCGGGGAGGGTCTAGGGGGAGGCCTGGCCAGGGCAGGGGGCGCGGGGTGGGGGCGGCGATGGCCGGCTTCGGGGATTGCATTGCTCGGCAAGGTCACAGGCCCGGAGGGTGGGTGAGACAAACCCACCCAAGGCGGCCACCCGGCTGGGCTGTGGCTGGTCCCTGGGGATAGCAGGCCTGGCGGAGGAGTTGGCGCAGGCCAGAGTCAGCAGAGCAGAGTCAGAGCCCTCTGTCCCTCCCGCCGCCCTGGTGCTCATTTACAAGGTGCTTTGCGGGAGCTCTAAGCTCTTGCAGGATGTAGCTTCCGGGAGCTAATGATTCCAGAGGTAGAGCTTAAAATGGATGGGGGTATCAGCAACCCAAGATACTCGGAGAGGTTTTACTGTGGTACGAACTTGGAGATGGTGTTTGCTTTTGACATCTTATAACATTCCCTTCCTTGCTCCTCTCTCTCTTCTGGAAGCTTGTCTTCTCAGGTTCCAGTATCTCACTGCTGTCCCCTTCCAGTTTACCCTTCCCCTCAACCCCTCTCCTGCTGCTATGGTAGTAGCCATCCAAAAAACACTTTTCTTCTAAAAGGTCAATTCTTGGTCTACTTAGCCATTAAAACCACAATATACATTGGGCCAAACCTCGAAGCGTGTTTGGGCATGGATGTTTCTAAAGTCAACACACATGCTGCTGTGCATTTACTTCTGTTCTCCCTTCCCTGTTCCCTATGGATAATGGTAAAGTCAAGGGCAGGAAGGCCCTGATGGCTAATTTTTTCCCATTATTTGTTCTCTCCTTCTTCTGTAGTAGTAGAACTACTGATTCTTAGTTTAGCATATGGCTGTCTGGAATAAATACTGCATTTGGCCTTGGGTATGGCCTTGTGACTAAATTCTAGCCAAAGGAATATAAGTGGAAATATTATGCAGTAGATTTTAAGAACCTTTCCTCATCTTCTTGCCTGGGAGGAAGAGGCTGCCGTCTTGGATCATGAGGTCAAGGCTCTAGGAACAACAAAGTAGAAGGAGCCTGGCTTCCTGTCTTCATGTTCATTCTTTGCCCAAAGTGTAAGTTCCCCCAAACTTCTCTTTTGACCTCCCTGCTCCAAGATGGAGCTCATTGGTCTGCATGTAGCCAATTAATCAGCATATAGTTTGCATGTAGACTTACATTACTGTTTTCTTGTTTGGAGTGTATTCTTTCCTTAACGATAAAGCCACTTCCAAAAGCAGGGGATGCACCACCAGGTCAATTAACAGTGGGCATATGTGGCTCAGAATTAGTTGGTATTATGTGGCTCAGACTTAGTTGGATATTATTCTGACTTTTGAAGTCACAGATGCAAAGCATCCCACAGTTCTGCTTTTTATCTTTTCCTTTTCCCCAATCCCTGTCTCTTGCTACAAGGTCTGGCTGTTCAGTTCGATTTCTTCTAAATTTGCTAATTTAACCCAATTTATTTCTGCTGGCTACCTTTATGCCTTTTTCTTTTCCTACAAAAAAAAAAAAAGATTCCTTTTAAACTCTCCCTCTGATTAACACTCATGTTTCAGCTTGGGGCCACCTGCTCCCCCATTTGCCCCCTTCTCCCCTTTAAGCCATTTAAAGTGAGCATTATGATCCCAGTGAGCTTTCAGTGGTGTATTTAAGGGCCATGAAAACAGCTCTGAAAAGAAAAGATAGAGGCCCTTGCATAATACTGGAGTATGCCCAGAAACACCCCCATCTGTTATTCCCTACTTTTAAAGGTTGAGATGTCAGAAGGAGGAAGGAGGTCAAGAAGAGGAAGCTGGAGTTGGAGGGTATGAGAGATAGCCTAGAACTCTGGACAGTGGTTCTGAAGTAGAGTAGTGGAATTTATTCCAGCAAAAGAAGATAAAGCTCCATTTCCCCCTAAGTCTAACTCACATGGAATTTGACACCATGAAAATAAAGGGAACTCCAGCTCAGATATTAACCCACTCTGCATATTGCATTTGCCACAACGGTGAGGCATATTCTCACATGCCGATCCACTCATATTCCCCCAGGGCTTTCTTTGTTAGTGTAATAAGTTTATCTTTGTGAAGGGTTTTGTTTACTTTAATTATGAACAGTCTCCATTTTCTCCCCCTTATCTTTCTACTCTTAAGTTGATTTGCATATGAGTTTCAGCCAGGAAAACATCTATGAGAACATTAATTTTATGTGCCAAGATTGATTTCTTTGTCCCTGAACCATGGTTTGACCTGCTTTAAGGACATACCTTACGTTTTTTTGTTCTGCCTTTGAATGTTTGGCTGTTTCTGAAGCATTCCCTGGGCTGGATCTCTATCCCCATTTCATGTTTCTAGAGATATTTAGATAGCTGTGTCATTTGTTTTAGATTGTATGACCCTGAGCATGACTTGTGATTTCATATCTGTCCTATGACCATTCCAGTGGCTTAAGCTGAACCTTCAGGGAAAGATGAAAACTTGTCAGGGATTTTTATCTTTGTCACACATCCTGAACTGGATGTTACTACTGATCTCCAAAGCTGTCTTTTAGACAATGGCCTTGCTTTGGCTACTGCTTTCCTGCTTCTGAAAATACTTCTGGGTCATGCGGGAAATTGCTGAGAGCACAGGAATTTCTCCTGAGTGATGAGCCTGGACTAAGCTCATGTTTGCTTGACCCCAGGGTTTTTAATCTCTAAGCTTAGTTGTTGTAAAAAATTCTGAACTACAGGACCTTTTTTTTTTAAGTTTTATTTATTTAAGTAATCTTTACACCCAACACGGGGCTCGAACTCACAACCCTCAGATCAAGAGTCACATGCTCTACTGACTGAGCCAGCCAGGCTTCCCTAAACCACAGGAACTTTATAGCAAGAACTAACAATTCCTCAACACGAAGCCCTTCAAATTTACCTCTGATCCATGTACCTATACCGGTGATTAAACTGTTAAGAGATGTGAATGTACAATTTTGTGTTCTAATATTTTTCTTGAGTTTTTATTCCAATTTATTTGTATCAAACTTACATTCATTGTGATGTTCATATAATTTGTATAATGTGGCTTTATTGATAAACCGTTTTTAGTTACTCTTTTTTTTAAATTGTGTCTTTATTGTTTTATTTTCAATTCATAGGCCTCTTGGCCTTTAGAAACAAAAGCCTTGAAATGATCATTAGGCCTCAGGCTACAAGCTGAGAGGTTTTTTTAGGGACTTAACCTTAGCCTTGACTGGAAAAGGATATTGTAGACCTGAAAAATTTATTCTAAGCTAGATATCTATTAACAAGCAGTTAAAAAACAGTTGAAAAAATTAAAAGCAAACAACAAAACAAAACAAAAAAAACCCCTACATCAACATGACTATGTTCAAGTTTCATGACTTCATATTCTAATCCAGTAATTGTACATATCCACACAATATCCACATTTTACAACTTGTAATTATCCTGTGCATGCAATTTATAATCAGCTCTTTTCATTTCACCTCAAACACAGATAGAGGTTTTAAAGTCATTATTTTAAGTGGGTAATGTAATAGTGAAAAGCTATTGCAGATAAAATGATGGTCCACATTCCTGTCTATATAATTAAAAAAATCCTGTTGGGTTATTTCCTGAAGTCAGGATCAAAAGGTAATATATTTCATGATGCTTGAACTTATTGTCACCTTGCTTTCCAGTATACAGTGATGCCAGCACAGAGTGAGTTTATGGTTTTCCACCATTTTGACAGTACTGGGTGTTACCATAGAAACATTTTCTGGGTTTATGTAGAATGATATCTCTACTCAGGGTTTAAACATGGTAACTACTGCTATTGGATAGTGAATTAAATGACCCACATTTTCTTTCTTTCTTTTTTTAAGATTTTATTTATTTGAGAGAGAGGGAGAGAGAGAGAGAGCACAAGCAGGGGAGGAGGGGCAGAGGGAGAGGGAGAAGCAGACTCTCCACTGATCAGGGAGCCTGACATGGGGCTCTATCCCAGGACCCCGGGAATCACCACCCAAGCCGAAGGCAGATTCCCAACTGACTGAACCACCCAGGCGCCCCTGACCCATGTTTCCTTTAAAAAAATCTTTTATTCACTCTGAATAATTTGTCAAAAGAACACACAGCGTTTCTCTGTGTGACCTAGACTGGTAACAGTAACAGAATACAAAATTAAGATATTGTGAGATGAATATCCACTATGCAGCAATAAATAGCTTCCTAGGTTTTTAAAAATTGTGGTAGTATCGTTGACATGCAGTATTACTTCAGTTTCAGTTCTAGCTTTATACTGTTTTTATTCCTCTTGTCAGGTTGTGGGGGGAGCCAAGGCCTCCGATGGAACACTAGAGGGCGCTCCTGGCTACCGAATGGCCCCCTGCCTAATCTTCCCATTCATTTTTTTCTTCAGCATTGTCTCTGGGGAAACTGGCAAGGGCACCAGTGCACGTGGTCTCATAAACGCTGCTTCCTTTACTCCCTGGCATGACAGTCTCAGACAACCAGATATGCAAAGGGATGTGTACCCTTTGGAGATTTGTTTGCCTTTTCTTCGGGTAATGCACTACTTCGTTGGTTTTAAGAACAGACACGTCAAGAGTTTTTGGCAGAGGATAGGCTGATGCTCAGATAAAAACCCCAGGTGGGGTTTGCTCAAACAGAACTTCTGCAAGAGGGATCTGGGCCTCGAACCACGCAGCAAGGGTTGCTCTGGTGTGTGGGAGTTGAACTCAGAAGCTGGCATTCAGAGGTCTTAATTGGCGCTTTGGACCTGGGTGGGAACTGGACGGGGAGGCGAGGAAGGAACAGACCCACAGCTCCTGGGAGGGATGGAAAACGAGGGAAAAGGAAATAACCTTGAGCCCCTGGAGCCTGGACTGATCATCCTACAGGAAGTGAGGAAGCAACCTGGCCCTTAATTATTTTGCTTCTATCAAAATAATTAGAACAGTATTTTTTCCTGAATCTAGGTAGTTTCTTTCTCTGAGGAGCTCAGAAGATGTGATCTCCCTAGCCCTAAGGGCAGCTATGTGAGGATAACTCCTCCAGTGACACCTGGTTTCCTGAGCAGGATATCACGTCCTCAACAGGGGAGGGCAGTGAGCCTGTAGGGAAGTAGGGCAGTGTTTCCTTCCTCTGTGGCCTGGTGACCCAGGTTCTGTGAGGTCTTCCTGGACTGTCATCCACGGGCTGGGGAAAGGCTCACGAGCACCACCTTCCCATAAACTCACGCCTTCTCCAGAGACTTCCTCTTAAAGCCTTCGGTCTCAAGTTTTCTTGGATAGGTCTTCAAACAAATTCAGGTTTCTCCTACATTAAAAACAAACAAAACCCTTCAAATCACTCTTCTCTCCCTGGAGCAAAGGTCCTGTCTTTATTTTTCTTTCCTTCATCAAGAAAGACGGATCTTTACAACAGTAAGAGATTTGAAACAACCGCAACTATCCTAGCTGTTGACATACATTTTGGGTTAGGCAAAAGGTGGATTTGTATCCCCAAAATTAAAAACAGAATTTGAAAAGTATTTAATTACATAGGAAAATTCTTCAGATATAATGTAAATGAAACAATCAGGTGTACAAGACTTGCATATAAGGTTATGATTCCAAATAAAAAATACGAACCTCCTTAATAAAGGCATAGAAAAATGTCTGGAGGAAACTGTCCCAAGATGTTAATGGTGGTTATCTCTGTCCTGAGAGTATGGGAAATTTAAATTTTCTTCTTTATACATTCTTAAAATTTAAAAAAATGGTGTTAATTTTTATAATCAGAAAAAGAGCTATATTGTTGTTATTTGTCTTGTTTTTCCAACTTCCTCTAACTAACTCCCTTCTTAACTAATGCTTGAATTTCACCTTCTAAGATCCCCTTATCTCTCCTAAGTTGTTCTCTCCAGGGTCACAATGATCGTCTGATTATTTATTTAGTGTTTTTTTTTCCCCCCCTTAACTTCAACCTACTCCAATGGAGATCACTTCTACCTTCTTTACCATCTGCTAGACATTTTCAGCTAGATGTCTACCAGGACCTCAATCTCAGAATGTCCAAAATGGAATTAGCATTCTTTATTTACCTGTCTCAGTCCCTCCGTACTCTCATGATGATGGTACTTTGCTCCCACAGACCCGGAATTGAAAAAGCAGGTCCAGGCTGACTCCTTCTTCTTCCTGGTTCCATCCCCCCACCACTCAGTTGCTGGGTGTTCAGAACCCTATTTCTATAATATCTTTTTCATCAAATTCTTTTTGTTGTTGTTGTTCTCATTGCACCTTATCTAGTTCAGGTGCTCTCTGTCTGATACCTGGGGCATTTTGATAATATGAGATAGGGAACCCATCCTGACCTAGCCAGGTTAGGGTGGGTGGTTAGGGTGGGTGGTGGTGGTGGTGTGGGCGCTGGTGGTTCTGGTTATATAGATGAGAGGTCCAGGAGTGGTAATATTTCCAGGCACAGACAGCTTTACTGTGGGGGTACCCTATACAGAAGGAGAGAGCATTCTCTGTTTCACTGAAAAAAAAAGAAAAGATCATAACACAGTAAGGATGAGAGACTGGCTGTGGTGGAAATTTCCTTTGCAGTTAATACTAAAGCCGTTGGTCCTATAGTCTGGCTTCTTAGGCTAAATATAAGCTTCCATTTTCCTGCCAAGAATTGAGAAGGAATCAGAGTGAATTGTGGACAATTATAAACACTTCTGGAGACTTGGAAATATCTAGGGCAAGGATTCCTAGGAAAATCAGCCCAATCCTAGGACAGGCTATGTCTGTCTTTTAATTTTAGTAAACCCAATGCCTGACTCTTAATAGGCACTTTGTCAAAATTTGATGAATGAATGAATGGACAAGAAGTTGAATCTATGTACAATAGAAAGTGTGATCACCTTTATTTTAGAATCTATATCTCTATTAATGCAGTCTAAGACCACATTGATGTTTGTGCATGTCACACTACATGTGGGATTGACCCTGATCTTGCTATAGACTGTGGTCCTCAAACCAGGGTGTATTTCTGAATCACTTGTGACATTTAAAAAGTATACAGATATCTGGGCCTACTGAATCAGAATCTCCTGAATGAGAGTTTGGGGCTCAGTATTGTATATTCCATTAGGTTCCTCTGATTAAACCTCTGCTGTGGCCTGAAGCACTGACATAGTTTTCAGAAGCGTTGCTGTGACATCATATTTCCTTCCTATGTTTTTGTAGCTAATTTTTTTGCTAAATTTTATCTTGTCAGTTTTGGCTCATTGCTCTTGCTCATCAACATCTTTTTGATCATGGTTCTGTTATTCATGATATTAGCTATGTTCCCCCGGATTTGTGTCACATGCAAATTAGATAAGCTTGCCTTCTTTTTCTTCATGCAGGTTGTTGAAAAACATATTCAACATCAAAGGGTTAGGGTTGAAATGGATTCATCAATTAACACCCAGAAATAAAATAAGCTTATGTTTTTTTAACAATAATTTTTTTTCCCTTCACAAATGCATTTTAGAGGGGAATAACACTGGGACACAGAGAGGAGATTTCATTTGTATTTCCAGCTTTGCTAACACATATACCTATGACCTGGGACAAGTTACTCTTTCTGGGTCTAACTTTAAGAGGAAAACCGCAGGGAGGAGAGATTAGTGCTCTGAGCTAACCTGAGTACTCTCCTATTTTTCTCTTTGGACCTGCCCCCAGTTCCATTCAGTCCTTCTAGAATCTCAGTCTGGTGTGGCCCCTGCTATCACCATCGCTGCTGCCCAGGGCATAGTTTTCCTGCTGTCATGCCTAGTATAGATAGATGACCTGTTCCACTAGACCAGCCTGGATCGGGATGACATTTTTCCAGATGACTTTTCTAATGGATAAAAACAAATAACCCTAAGAAAATAGCAAAGAAACTATATAGACAGAGAAATGGGAGATACTATTCACTCCTCAAGGATTTGTTGGGTTTCGGTGATGCATCGATTGTTGTTTCTGGTCCTGGGGATACAGCAGGAAAACCAAGTACTTGTCCTGCTGAAGCTCACTGTTCTATAGTGGGGGAGACAGAGAAGAAACACACCATCAGATACTAGGTGGTGAAAATGCTTTGGAGAAAAATAAAGTCTGGTAAAGGGGATAGGGAGGGTGGGTGGGGACTACTATTTTATATCAAGTGTTAAAGAATGGTCTCTCTACTAAGCTGACATGTAAGCAGGGATCTGGAGGATGCGAAGGAGTGTTGCGGGGAGAGCAAAGACCTTGCGGCAGAAGCAGGAGATGGAGGAACAACAAGGAGGCTTGGGAAGGGGAAGGTGAATAACTTGGGGGTAAGTGAGACAGAAGAGGCAGCTGGCGGGTGGCGCCGATCCAAAGCACACACTTTGGATTTTACTGAAGAAGATGAGAAGCCGTTGAAGAGTCTTTGAACAGAGAAATAACAGGATCTGACTTAGGTTTTTAAAGGATCGTCTGGCTGCTGGACAGTCAATAGACTCTTTGGGCAAGTGTGGAAGAAGGGAGATCAGTTGGCTTGGGCGTTGGTGACAAAATGGTGAAACTGCTCAGATTGGGAATGTCAGGCAACTTGGAAGGTCAGCTAGCAGGATGTGCTGGTGGGTTAGATGTAGGGTGTGTGTGTGTGTGTGTGTGTGTGTGTGTGTGTGTGTGTGTGTGTGTGGAATGGGGAGAGGTGGGAGTCAAGGGAGAGCCTCCAGGATTTTTCATCGGAGCAACTGCAATGGCCGGGTTGCCATTTGTTGAGAAGGGGAGGCTTGGGGATGGCGACCGTGAATTTGACTGTGGACATGTTAAGTTTGAGAGGACTTTTCAACATCCGAATGAGTCAGGATGCTGTTTGGAAAATCGAAAGCATTCTATTTTCTATGTCAGGAAGGATCGTTATCTTGAAAAAGGGTGCTTCAAAACTAAACGTACATGTCTCCATATCCTCAAGTCCTGAGCTCTCTCCTTGACCTTGCCTATTCAGTCAGTCTCATTCATTTTGCATAAATATCCTCATTTACTACTTGCTAAGGCTGGTCTTCCATTTGGAGAAGCCTGACTTTCTTCAGCTGTGATTTTCACGAACTAGTTTCCATCACAAGCGTTCCTGGCATAGGCTGGGCCCATCTGATGGCCAATGGAAGACTTCAGGGCTTTTTCCTAATTCAGAATTGGAGTCTTTGCCTCCCTGCTAAATTCTTGTTTCCCCGTAGAGGGGGACTGAGCCACTACCTCATTTGCAGAGTGGAGATGACTAAGATACCATGGGCTGGGTATCTTTCCAAAAGTAACCACTTCCTCATGTTTCCTATGGTGACTCAGAAAAGTGTCCCCCCTCATCTCCCACCCTTTTCCATTGCCCGCAAGAACCCGAACCCTGCAGGTTTCCCATAGAGAAACCTCTTTAAACAAAGCCAAAGTCTCAAGAAGAGAAGATGTATCCCATTCATGTTCCTTTCTGTAAATTTTGGACTGGATTCTCATTAAGATACATGGAATCCCAAGATTCTGAGTATCAAGGGTCATAACACAAACATTTAAGAAAATAGAGAAAGAAAATAGAAAGAAAAGCAAAAAGTAGGGAACGTTACTTCTGACCTTGATTCTAGGGAGGATTCTATAGTTAGAACGAGAGCATTCTTATTTTATAGATCATCTTAGATGATTCCTAAGATATCAACTCAACCATTTCTCTCTCTCAGGTCAGGCTGGGACTCCTAGCATTTCACTCCCACCCCTTTTCAGTTTTATTCCTTTGATTTCCCCTGAAGGTGTTAATGAACAATTAATTGCTTAAGGATGGGCTTGCTGACAAAGGAGGAAGAATAAAGGCAGGAAAACAATGACAACAGGGCATTTCAAAAGCTGTTAATAGCAAATTATCAGTGCTATCGGTAGACCCTCAGATTAAACAAATAAGAGGGGACCTGCTCTGCCCCTGGCCCCCACCTCACCCCACCCCATTCTCTCTATAGAGTTTTTGTTGTAGTGTTGCATTTTCCTCACAGACCACCCCCCCCCCCCCAAAAAGAAGAAAGCTCTGGGTTCTCTAGAGGGTGATTATCAAGGGCAAAGAGACTTCTGGATAATCCCGGAGGTGTAATTCTTCATTTAGGGGGACTTCCTTCAGCAGGAGAGCCTATAATTGAGAAATTGAGAGCCAGGTAGAGAGGCTGTATTAATGCTGTGCCGTGGTTTAATAGCTATGCCCCCCAAACCATGCTTTCTGTGTACCAACCTGAGAGTGAGAATTTCAGGTTCCATTCAACTTGCAACTAAGAAGAAGGCACAGCAAATGGGGGAGAGAATGTTCGCTCTCTACCCGCGACCTTTGCAGAAGGACTTGACTTTTTCCTCCCTTAACTCCCCAGAGTCTCCTGTCTTCATGTCCATCTGCTCAGACTCATCATTCTAGTTATTTTTACTCTGAGAGCACACACTTCTCCCAGACGGTGGTTTGAGCTTCAGAGAGACACGGTGGCCCCACAGTGACGGGTTCGTCTCGGAGCGGTGAGGAGCATGACAGGGCGTGTGACTCACTGTCAGGGTTTCTATCATCTGTGCGGCCGGCCAGCCTATTCATTATCTGTGGTTTGTCTTATCCTCCTTAAGCCTCTTAGCTCATCTCTTTTTGCCAACTTGACTTTCGGTTTTCTTCCTTTGTTTGAGCCCCCAGACCGTCTGCCACATTACCTCGTTATGTGCTCATTGTCACATACGGTGCCATTTGCCGATACTATTAACATGCCATTGATGCTGTCCTGGATCACTAATAAAAATGTTAAATGACTCAGAACGTGACATGGCGCTCTTACCATCTGCAGAAGTTTGACATTTGTCATTACCACGGTGTGTGGTCTTTGAAGGCAGAAATCAGACCCTACATTGGTAGCAGTCAAATCTAGACCCATTCGAACCTGGCTTTTAGCATTTGCAGTGATAAACATCCCCCATTAACCGTGATCATTAGCAGCGTTCACCTGTAGTGGGGGCTTGTGGGGCACCCAAGTAGCTGACCAGGGTAGGGAGTAGGGAGAAAAGAGGGTGAAGATCAGCTGATGTTGCCAGATCTGAGAGTTAATGGGCTCCACATCTGGGTGTGTGAAGTGTACAAGTGCCCGCCGGGGATGTGTCACCACTGGGGTCAGGTAGGGGAAGGGAGTGCTGATGCAGGGCTAGATCACCTGGGTCACCGGATGTGTAAAGCAGAGTTTTTGGGGTTTGGATTACTGTCAGCCCTGACTGCTATGATGGTATTGACACTTTGGCACACATACACAGATTTACAGAACATTGATGACCTTATTTCCTTGGCTGAATTATCAAATGCTCATCTATACATTTTTCCTTCTCAATTTTGTAGTTTGACTTTTCTCTTTTTAATGTTATTCTGGTTATTTAAAAAAATTATTTTTAAATCTTCTCATCAATTCACTACTTTCCTCGTGTATTACCTTAATTTTGTTTCTTGATAGGAAAATTGACCTTATTCTCTGTGTGTGTGTGACTCTGGACTCTACACATTGGTAAAGCACAACCTTACAAGTTTTCATGTATCTTCCATTTTTGGAGTGGGTTATTCTTTTTTCCATGGCGGCTTGAATGATCTTTTAAAAGTCCGTGCTATAGCCGTTATTTCTTAGGAGAATTGAAATTTCACTTCAAAATATCCTAGTTTGATTTCTACACTTTTAATTCTCTAAGATGGATTCTTCTGTTTTTTGATCAGAGAAAGAGAGGAGATCTGGGCATAAAGGACATAGATATAAGGGGCAAGGGGATGAGTGACATCCTGCTGGTGCCGATGCTGAGGGAGTGAGCCAATCGGTGCCACAGAAGATGCTGACAAACCGTTGTTGTCACGGAGGGTGTTGCAGTGGGAAGGAGAAGCCAGAGACATTCTGTAATCAAGGACCCGTTTATTCAGGGCACTGGGACAGGGAATGTCCGTGTCAGGACTCTGAAAGCAAGGAAAGAGAATATTGGAATTAGCAGCTGTATACATATCATTTTTTGGAAGAGTTTCCTAGAAAAGCAGTAGCACAGGCAGGAAGAGGGTGAACCATCAGCCTTTATGAACTTTCAACCATTTATTTAACTATGATCGATTGTGCCAGATGCTGAATTAAATGCTCTACTGGCATTAATAATACTGATTATGGTGATCTCAATAATTTTTGAGAATAATGCTTCTCAATAATCCCCCCATCAACCAAATCATCTTAGAGAGGTTGAGTAATGAAAGCTTTCCAAGGTCACACAGCTTATTGTTGCTCTAAATGTTAGCGATGCAGACATGAACCAAATGGTGCCTGCCCTCAAGAGTCATACAAATCGAATGGAAGGAGGTGGGATTCATGTAAGCAAGTTTAAGCAACAGTGATAGGTACTGTGATGGAAACAAGCCCAGGGATCTTTGGGGTACAAAGAAAGGCATGTTCGAATCTATGTAATAGGGATATTGAATCAAGATCAATGGAAGTGACAAGGAGCCGAGTCTTGAAAGATGAGTTGGTCAGACATTTCCCTCAGAGCAGCTTTTGACACTTTTTTTGGGTTCTTGAGTCGCCAGCAATCTTGGACGCAATCGAACTTTCAGGACAATGCCTTTAAATTCAATAGGTGTTTACTGAACACCTGCTGCATGAAAAACTCCTTGTTAGAAGTTGAGCAGGAATACAAACAAAATAGAAGACTTCGTCTCAGCTGTGCAGTAGATAATGAGAGAAAATGAGGGGTGCAGACACATATCACTCAGGCAATTTAGAGCGGGGGTGGGTGGGTGTGGGTGGGTCTCTCATGGGATCCTCTGTGGAGAAAGCAGGCTTGGGGGTCCTGAAACAAGAGGGGCTGGAATTGGTGAAGTGATGTTATTCCTGGCACGGAGGGGAGAGGCATGAGCGAAGGTTCAGAGTTGTGACTGAGCATGATGTATTCAGAGAGGCGAGCCCGTCCAAAGCAGGGGAGTCTGATACTGTTACTAGGGGGATAGCAATATGAATAGGCGGGGTGGAGTCTGCTTTGGGTAATTCTTTCCTGATGGTAGCCTGAGGATGTTGTCCTTTCTAACATTGTGTTGGCCTCCAGCTGCAGAGCTCACTCCCCACTCAGCCTGTGACTGATTGGCCTCCTCCCCCCGCCCACCCCCAGCTGGGTGGGGACAGTCAGCTCCCTGCTACCCAGGTTGCCTTGTCACTGTCTTCTTCGCTCATTCCAATGGGGCTTCACCTTCTGGAGTTGATCATAAATCTTTTAAGATCATAAATCTTTTCAGCTAAGCGACTGACTTTGAAGGGTCTCCTAACCTTACACCTGTCACAGCTTCCCCTGGCCTCGGACATGGCCTTGGGCACTATTGTTAAATGCCCCCCTCTCTTTATGGACATGTGCTCTGTGTACCTCGCACCTGGTTCATCACTGGCTGTAAGCATGTGAAGTTGTAAATTCCTGATGATGGTCTCTCTTTGCACTTCTGTTATAATGGAGGGTAGGTGGGTTTTCCTCCTGGGAGAAGTTGCTCTAAATACCATGTTTTCAAAAGTCACTTATCTGCAAGTTTTCCATACTTCCTCTTGCTTTTCACACGTAATTCGGAGTATTTGTCTGTCACAGAGCTCATTATTATTATATAATATTATTATATATTATATGACCACACTTTTACCACTCCATCTCCCAGTGGTCTCAAGTCTCCTCTGAAAGTGACTTTTGGAGAAAGGAGGGAAAGCAGGAGATGGTTTTAGGCAGTGTCGTGGGAAGTGGTTTTGTTTTCCTGGTGGTCCAATCTTAGACTCTCAGATGAATTTACTAAACACAAGTTCAGTGTCCTACTGGACAATGTCCTGTTCTGGGCACTCTGGGCGATGCCAGTGTATATAAGCCAAGTCTCTGCTTTAACCTATTGTAAGACAAAAAAACAGATCATGTTAATAAGGCAATGTAATGGATTGAATGGTGGTCCCCCCAGAGATATGTCCACATTCTAATCCTGGAACCCACGAGTGTTACCTTATGAGGCAAAAAAGAATTTACACATGTAGTTAAGGATCTTGAAATGAGGCAATCATCCTGGATTATCCAGGTCGGCCCTAAACCCAGAGACAAGCATCCTTGTAAGAGAAAGGCAGATATTTGAAACAAACACAGAGAACAAGGCCATGTGAAGACAGATGGGAGATTGGAGAGATGTGGCGATAAGCCAAGGAACGTTGGCACCACCGGCAGCTGGAAAAGGCAGGAATGGAATCTTCCCTAGAACCTTGGGAGAAGCATGGCCCTGAAAGCTCCTTTATTTTATTTAAAAATTTTTTTTAAAATGCTCTTATTTATTTATTTGAGAGAGAGAGAGAAAGAGAGAGCACGAGCAGGGGGAGTGGAAGAGGGAGAAGCCGACTTCCTGCTGAGCAGGGAGCCTGACACGGGGCTCGATCCCAGGACCCTGGGATCATGACCTGAGCTGAAGGTATACGCTTAACAACTGAGCCACCCAGGCGCCCTGGATGTGTGTGTTATTTGAATAACACCATGGTGTCTTCTGTGGCTGAGAGAAGACTCTTGGGTTGTGGAAATTGTCTCTGGTTGAGTGACTTTATGCTCAAAAGGAATGTGTGCGAATGAAGGAGAGGAAGAAGATCCCTTCCCTTCTGAAAGGAGGGAGAAAGACACTTGTGAAGTTGAGAGCTGATATTTTGTTTAACATGAAGGAGTTCTCCCTTTCTTCCCAGCCCCGTGCTTTACCTTCCATTCAGAATTTGCTGCTTATATAGACAAATGTGTACGATGCAAGCTATACACCTTCCCATTGGCTGGGAGGGGTATATTTGTGGGCAGCAGGGCATGGTTTGCATTTGTGGGAGCGATAGGATGTACGGGGACAATATCCAGCTGAGGGATTCTTACTGCTTCCTCCTGGCACTTTCCAGAAATTCACAGATCAACAAAAGGCCCAAGCTGATGTCTTTAGGGTCAGGGCGCAGCCTTCCTACACTTGAGAACTGGTTTCTGTGAGTTGAGGCTGGAAAGAAAGGCGGCTGAGAAGTTAACGCTTGCTGTGATGATTATTTTATGCCTTAGCCCGCTCAGCAATCTGGCACATTTTGGGAAGATGACTTTGGTAAGTGAATTTGACCACTTTCTTCTAAACGAATATGAAATAGTGGCTATGGTAGTGGTTCCGGAGGAAATTTGGTACCTGGCCTTGGAACAAGCATTTCTGAGGAAGGCACTGCTGGCATCTGAACTTGGAGGTGTGGAAGTCTCCATTAGGGCTACCCATCATTATGGCGTGTTGTTTGGAATTGCAAGTGGATGAAGACTGCAGTGGGAAGACCTGCTTTTCTTCACAGTTGCCCCTGGGCTAGATGGTTCCCCAGAGCCGGGCCTCCATATTAGGGCCAGCTTCTGCCAGTGAGGGTTCTGCTTTGTGAAACCAGAGACTTTGTTCTTGACAACTGCCAGAGATCAGGAGTGCCCAGAGGGAAAAGGAAATGTGTCCTATGCAAACGCATTCCTGCGATTGTTTATATGACCTATATACAAAAATAAATTTTGTAAGGTTGTCAGCGGTCATGATTTAGAACTGGTTACTGAAAGAACTGTAGTCATCTGATGCATGTAGGAAAGATAGGTGCCATCCCAACCCTCTGCTTCACCATCCCTCCGGGATGGAAGGCCACATTTTGCTTCCTGGGAGCCAAGCTCATTCTAAGAGCCAATCCAGACCCCCATCTACTCTACTTTGTCTCTGGGCACCTTTTCTCTGGAATGTAAACCCGTAAACATCTGATTTGTATCACCTCTAGGGAAAGGCTGAATTCCTAGGCCAGAGGTGACTGTTGAGAGCAGGTTCTTTTCCTTCTGACACAGAGAGCACAGACTTGGCGTTCTTTTCCCTTTGTGTTACCCTGCATCCCTGTGGGGGAGGGTTCCCAGTCCACGGGAAGGTAAGGGTCACAGCTCTTACCATGCAGGCTGGGGACAGAGGGCACAGAAGGGGTAGGAGACTGCTGTGCCAGCTTCCTCTGGTCAGGGGAGGGCTCAGACTGTGGGGTCCAGCACAGGTAATAGCAACACAGAACGGAGAGTGGCCCTCTCGCAATGCACTGGCTGGGAGGCCAGAAGACCCTTCTTTTATGGGGTTGACCTGGGAGTGTCCAGGATCACCTGGGGAGGACCAGGTACACGTGCACAACCACTTACCTTCCAACCCGAGTCACCTCATCAACCAGATTCTCATAATTCAAGCTCAGCACTTGTGTCCAAACTCCCACAATCACCTTATAATCAACGCATATCGTGTTATTTATTTCTTAGCGCCTTAGGTAGAGGACAGGCTAGTGGCCAAAAAGAGAAGCTCCATCACTTGGTAGCTATGGCTTGGAGGGCCCAGGCTGCGAAGGGTGGTGTCCTGGAGATGGCTGTCAGTATGAGAAGGTAAAGTCAGCCAAAGAAGGAGAACAAGTCTACTGCCACATTAGAGATACACGAACCAGGGGAGGACGGCGTGGCGCTTTTATTCTATGGATTTTGAATTTGTGGCCTGAGCTTTCTCAATAGACCATCTTATGTTCTCTGGATGAAAAAAAAAAAAAAGCCAGCATTTTCTATGCGTTTGGCTCTATGCAAAGTACTTTACATGCATTAACTCCTCTAATCTTTATATCAACCTATCAGATAGCATTGTCTTCCCCTTACAGATAAAGAAGGACGTGAGATGTTAATCCTGTCCCTGTGCATTCTTTATACACTCATTCTATTTGATAAAGCCTCAAAGAAAATGTTTTTCTGTGAGCGCTTCACTGGTTGAAAGCCAGCAGACCTGGCTCCTGTCCTTCTTCGGGTTGTGTTTGTTGGTGAAATGGCTGTAAAACTTCAAAGCAAGTCACAGGGCAGCGAGGCAGTGGTGCGCTGGCCACGGGACCTACAGGGCTCGGGTCATATGGAGATCTGAGCACTGGGGGACAGAGGTGGCTGTCAAACCATGGACCTTGAAGCTCTGCAGGACCAAATAATGAGTCTTAAGGGCTCAACATCTCAAGGATCCCCTTCCTGTGACATAACAAAGAGGCTGCATTTGGATCAAGCAGCCATGGTTAGTAGTTAGTGTAAATACTCTCATCTCAGGGCTACAAATCTCAATTTGAAAACAGATCTCTTTTACATTCAAACATGATCAAATGTGCATTCCCCCCATGGGAACAATGGCAAACAAGGTTGGTGAGCATCAGAAATAAGATCATCTAACCAATAGTTTACTAGCAAAGGAAGCATTTTTCTACCCAGATTTGACCTCTTTTCACTCCCCAAGTCCAGTATTCCTTAATCAACTTGGTTTAGACCAATGCATGATGATTCATGGTACTGCAGCAGCAAGATGCCTTTCGTGGTATACTCTGGGGAGTGGTAGGATGGTGTACAGGATGTCAGGTGGAGAACAAGTTGAGAGAGAGCCTTGACATCTGGCAGCTGTCGTTGGCAAGAGAAACAGCAGTAGAACAAATGGAAGGTTCAGTTGGGATTGGCTGAGAGAGCTGGCCAGCATCCCCATAGACGGGGCCAGCCGTGTTCCTTCCATCTGAACACCCAGCTGTTCATAAACAGTGGGGACCAGGAATCCAAGGTGGAAGGAAGTTTGAGTGCTTCTTGAGAGAGGGCACAGCCAAGGGTATGGCCAAAGGGCTGGCAAAGGTTCAGAGTCCATCTAGACTAGAAACCAGGGTCAATGCCATTCTCCCAGGCTGAGTGTCCAGCTGGTCTGCCCCATGGGGCCTCTAGTTTCTATTCTGAAGCTGTGGGACTTTACTTCTTTTTACCTTAACTGTCTTACCTGTCCAAGGTGATAAGGACCTGCACAAGCTAACAAAAAAATGCAACCCAGGTTTAGATCTAGTTTGTTTGACCTAACCTCTGAATAACATGGCCTCTTAAATTACTTCTTTTTAAAGTTTTTTTATTAGAGAGAGTGCATGTGTGAGTGGGGTGGGGGAGGGGCGGTGGGAGAGGGAGACCAAGAATATTAAGCAGGCTCCATGTTCAGCACAGAGTCAAACTTTGGGCTCAATCTCATGACTTGAGCCGAAATCAAGAGTCAGACACTTAATCAACTGAGCCACCCAGGTCCCCCTGCCTCTTAAATTACTTCTGAGCATGATGACAATATATATTCTATGTTTAGTAAATCCCTCTTTTTCCTTCTCTCCTTTTCCCCTCTTCTTTAAAAAAAAATAGTATTAACTTGTTGGATAAATCTTTCAGAAGAGAAAAAGTGCCATAGGTAATTGGACTTAATTATTTCCAGACCGAATGGGTGTGAATTTCCGTGGTCTGTGGAGAAAGTAGGTCTTCAGCTCACCAGCGGGCAATACAAAAGTCAAAGCAACCCTCTCATTTTGCTCCCCCCCTCACTAATGCAAATATTAAAAAATTCTTGAACCCTTTTACTAGATTCATGAGAACACATTGTGTTCATGTTTGCAATGTTATACATAAGATTAATTCATTCCAGAAACAAAAGCAACCATATTACAAAACTAAACTTAGTCTTTTATGAAAACACCATGAATAGTATCCACTCAAGGATCACCTCTGAAAATCTATTGGCCTAGAAATTTCTTTGAATTTTGGACCCCAAAGGGGTGCCTAGCTGGCTTGGTCCATAGAGCATGAGACTCTTGATCTTGAGATCTGAGTACAAGCCCCACACTGGGTATGAATTTTGGACCCCTATCTCATACCATACATGAAAATCAACTCAAAATGGGAATGGGAATGGGAATGTCAGATTGGAAACTAGAACTTCTAGAAGAAGACATCGGGGATAAACCCCTTAACATTGGTCTTGGCAATGATTTTTTGGATTTGACACCAAAAGTACAAGCAACAAAAGCAAAAATAAGTAAATGGGACTATATCAAACTTAAAAGCTTCTGTACACCAAAGGAAATAATCAACAAAAGGAAAATGTAACCTATAGAATGGAAGAAAATATTTGCAAACCATGTATCTGATAAGGGGTTAGTATTGAAAATAAACAAGGAACCAAAATATATAACACAATAGCTAAAAGCCAGATAATCTGATTAAAAACTGAGCAAAGGACGTAAATGGACATTTTTCCAAAAAACATATACAAATGGCCACAGGTACATGAAAAAGAGCCCAACATCACCAATCATTAGGGAAAAGCAAATCAAAAACACAATGAGATACCACCTCCACACCTGTTAGGAAGGCTATTATCAAAAGACTTGAGAATCAGTGCTGGCAAGAATGTGGAGGAAAGAGAAGCCTTGTGCACTGTTGGTGGGAATGTAAACTGATACAGTCACTATGGAAAATAGTATGGAGGCTCCTCAAAAAATTAAAAATAGAACTACCATATGATCCAGAAATCCCACCTTTGGGTATATATCCAAAGGAGATCAAATCACTATCTTGAAGAGATATTTATACTACTATGTTCATTGCAGCATTATTCATGATAGCGAAGTATGGAAACAACCTTAGTGCTCACCAAAAGATGAATGGATAAAGAAAATGTGATCTATCTATCATCCATCTATCTATCTATCTATCTATCTATCTATCTATCTATCTATCTATCATCTATCATCTATCTATCTACCTAGATATATAATGGAATATCATTTGGCCATAAAAAAGGAAACCTTGCCATTTATGACAATATGGATGAACCTGGAGAACATTATACTAAGTGAAATAAGCCAAACAGAGAAAGACAAGTGGTGCATGGTATCACTAATAGGTGGGATCTGGAAAAAAAAAAAAAAAAAAGGAAGGGAAGTCAAACTTACAGAAGCAGAGAGTAGAATGGTGGTTGCCAGGGACTAGGGGGTGGGAGAAATAGGGAGGGGTTGGTAAAAGGGTACAAACTTTGAATTATAAGATGAATAAGATCTGAGGATCTAATGTATAACGTGGTAATTACAGTTGATAATACTATATCGTATAATTGAAATTTGCTAAGAGAGTAGAACTTAAGTGTTGTCACGAAAAAAAGAAAGGTAAATTTTTGAGATGATAGGTGTGTTAATTAACTCTGTGGTGGAGATCCTTTCATAATGTATATCAAAAATCATGTATACTTTATAATTATTTGTCAATTATACCTCAATATAGCTGAAAACAAAGAGCCTAGGGATGAGTTGGGACTTGTTATATTGAGCAGAAAAATGGTTAGAGACCATGGATTGTCTGAAAGATGGGGGAGATGCTATGGACCCGAAAGAGCCCTTTTCCAGAACACTGGAGCAGGTTTTGCATGTAGGCTAGCGTATTATTAGGGTATATGAGCTGCTATTACAAACTTTAAAATGTGTAATGACTCAACACAGTAGAAGTTACTTTCTTCCTCTCTGTGGTCCCAAACAGGTGTTCCTGGTCAGCCGGAAGCTTTCTTCCAGGCAGTGACTAAGGGAGCAGGCTCCTCCTTTAAGGCCCCGCCAGATTTAACACATGGCTCCCAGGTACCTGTGCGGGGCTCCCTCAAGCCAGGAAAGGAGGAGGAAAGTGTGGAGGAGGCACACTAGCATTTTAATGACCCCAGCCCAGAGTGGCACACACCAGGGCTGGTCCCGCTCCACATTCTCTGAGACTGGACACTCGACACCACTGCACATGAGGAAGTTGGAAGAGTCATTCTGGCTGAGCGGCCACTTCTCAGTAGAAATAACTCCACAGCCCCTGTGAGGGGAAGTGTGAGTTGAGGTGGATGCTTAGCTTACCTGCCAGAAGCTTGTGGTGAGGTTTTCTCAGAGACCACATTACAGGGGTTTTTAAAAGAGACCCAGTGCTCGCTGTCTGTTTTCATTTACTATAGTGTGAGTTTTAACTGGCTGGCCCGTGGAGCAGGGCTGGTAGCAAGGGCTTGTGCAATTATTCTTCTGGGTGGTCGGTGGAGATGGCTGCATGTGGGAACAACAGGGTGGGAACTCTCCCTCTGAGGCCTTCCCTGAACCACCTGTTCCCATTCCTTGGTTTAGCGGCCCAAACGGGTCTTGTTCTGGGCCCAGCATTCTCAGGTACCCGGGAACATTTCTTTGGAGTGTTGTGGGTAATTAGGATCCCTGTGTGTGTGGGCTCCTGGGAACCATTTTGCCCCCTGCTCTCTTTGCACCTCAACCTGACCCCTTTCCCCGGGGTCCTCAGGAGGGAGTCGATAAGAGAAAGCCGGCCATGTCACATCTGAAAGGTGCCTTTGCCCCTGTGGTAGGTGGGGCATCAGCCAGTCACAGGAAACAAAGGATCCGCCCAAAGATGGGCGCACAAACGTGAACAGCTGTTGAAGAGATGCTACTTATGAGTGTTATTGGAAACATTTTCAGTGATGTTGAAAATGGCCTTCAGTTTTAGGAAAAAATATTTTTGCATTTACTGGGTGCTCTTTTTTTTTATTAGAAAGGTAATATGTGGATAACAGTTCAATGCTGCTCCCTGCAGTGCTATTTTGTTATAGTGCTGTGTGTCTTTGGATATTTTTCTTTTTTTTTTTTTAAGATTTTATTTATTTATTTCAGATAGAGAGAGAGTGAGTGTGAGAGAGAGAGAGAGAGAGAGCACGAACAGAGTGGGGGGCAGAGGGAGAGGGAGAAGCAGGCTCCCCACTGAGCAGGGAGCCCGATGTGGGGCTCGATCCCAGGATCCTGGGACCATGACCTGAGCTGAAGGCAGAGGCTTAACTGACTGAGCCACTCAGGCGCCCCTGGATATTTTTCTAAGATAGATATGTGTGTGTGTATATATGTAAAATAATCAATTATAGGAAACACTATATAATATATATTTTTAAATATCAAATTCCATTCTCTGAGTGCTTTTGAATGATGGAAGCAACGCTATACGCTTTGAAAGAAGCCAAAAAAATATAACTTTGAATCAACCTTACATAAAATTAGAAAAAATTATGAGTACCAATTCTAATTTATGGGAAACCTTGGTAGAGTGTATCTTGTTGAGGGAAGTCCTTTGAAAATTTAAGTGCAGGTTCCTCTATTTTGTGTCTTGGTGGGGTAGGTAAACTAGAGAAGATTGGAGTATCTTACGTTTTGTTAACCACAGAGTACAGTGAACAAAGACCCCTGTTAGTTACAAGCCTGGCGGGACAAAGGTCTTGTTCAAATTTGAAACCAGATGTGCTTTGGAGTGCCTGGGTGGCTCAGTTGGTTAAGCATCTGCCTTTGGCTCAGGTCATGATCTTGGGGTCCTGGGATCAAGCCTGGTGAAGGGCTCCTTGCCTGGTGGGGAGTCTGCTTCTCCCTCTCCCTCTGCTGGGCACTGACCCCCCCCTCGCATGTGCTCTTTCTCTCTCAAGAAATACATAAAATCTTAGAAAAAAAAATTTAAACCCCCCCCCAAAACTAGATGCACTTTGTTTCTTGTCATCAGAGTTGTAGCTCCTTTCTTTATGCTTGCTGACATCCAAGGAGAAGAAGCAAAATGGGTTCTAAGTCATTCTATTTTTTAAACTATATACTTTAAAAATTTTACTTCATGGGAAAATAATGTTTTAACTGGAAAGCTTAGTATAACCAAAAATGTTAAAAAATGTGTTTGTTGTAGAAAACTATAGTCATTTCCTTAAGCCATAAATTGTTTGTATAGAAAATTAAATTTTCTTCCTTAAACTGTATATGAACTCCTCAATCCTATGTTAATTAACTCACCACTCTTGTAATGAATTCACCAGCTTTATGTTAATTGACTTTTCTGCTAGATATACTGTGTGTATCTCTTGTTAGTCAGAAAGCAACTAATTGTAATCTAGTTTTCTCTCTGTAGGCCTGTTTGGAATAATGGGTACCTCCTGTGAATTTTGACCCAAACACATGGTACAGAGTTTCATTCTGACACAGTATGCTCTCAGCCAATAAGAGCTAACTCTTCAGACTCCACTTTCTTCTCTATATACATCAGTTTTTATGTTTTAGCCCAGTGGTCATTCATGCACCACCCTGCAAATATTTTTAGCCAACGGCTGTTCTATCACTCTATCTTCAGTTGAGTGTATTTTGTAATGCGTGTTGTTTACTTTCTGCCAATTATTTTATATTCTGGTGAATTGTCTTGACCCATAACAGTTGTCAAAAGGGTATTAGTGATGGTGCTGGCCCACCATGAACCAAATGAGAGTGTCATGGCGGATGTTAAAGTTTGAGCTCTGTGGTTCCTGGAGTTTATTCCAGCATATCACTGAGGAAGCAGGGGTTAAGCTCAGTAAACAGTTAGGGATTGGTGGACATCCTTTGACATCAGGAATGACATCATAAAAATGATGACACCTTGGGAATGATTGGTGGCAATTGAATGAATGGAGATCAAGAGAAACTGGTCAGGTTGAAGAAAGGCCTGTTTTGACTTCAGAGGATTTGAAGGGAATAATCTGCGACTGCCGGTGGACAGTTCTGGGGACATATTCTAACCTAGGTGATGCCACCACAACCTTGTGAGCTGTTAAGGAGTCAATGTTCCAAATTCCCAGAATGTGGTCCCTAGCCGCACTACCTCTGCCAAGTAACAGGGGGCATTTAAGTTATTGCACGTGATTGAAAAACTAATTATAGAGAGGGAAGAAAAGCAAAAATATGGATCTCTATCCTCTCTTTTCTGGTTCCATTCCATTACTGTTAGCCATGTCAGAAAATTTTAGCACCTGTGTCTACGTATAGATGAGTATAAGTGGTGGCAAACTTCAGGCCAAAACAGGTGGTAGGAAATATAATGAATAATTTTTTTACTATAACAGAAAGTTATTCTATTTTTAAGCTACCATTGGGAGGTATGACATTTCAGGGTTTACCCTTCCGTTTTCTGTAGTGGTGACTAAGCTTTGTAGGTTTGGTGGACAGAGGATGGTGGAGGGCCACGGTATTGGGTGGGTGAAGCATGAGCTCCTTGGTGTCACCTCCTACCCGGCATCCTGCACCCCTTGTTCCTGTTTTGTGTTTAGTCACTGGCCCATGCAGATAGCTGTGGCAGCCTTTCTCATTCTGGCTTCCAGGTGTCTGAGGCCTGGCCTCTTAGCTACTTCTGGGTCCCTTTTGAGTAATTCAGAAAACATGTGATTCTTCCCATTCCTTTGTGGGTATTACACAAGGGGAAATTTGCCATGTCTCAGGGCTACCCCACTTAGCTGTCTCTGCCCTTCTGCCTCCAAGTCATGGGGGACTCTGGCATGCTTGCCATGTCCCTGGGTGTCCTCTTCCCTGCGGTGAAGCCTAGCTCTTCTTTGCCCAGGGTACTATGTCTGGTACGAGGCAAAGAGTTGTACCTAGTCCTTTACATTTATGTAATAATGACTAGGTGAGTATTTGGTATACATGTTCATTCGCCTCACCCACTGCCATTAGCATGCCCACAAAACACTAGTACTTCCTTTATTTTTAGCATCTCGTCTCCCATCCTCCTGTCTTCCAAGCTGATATTAACATTAATATGACACTGTTAGGTCCGGAGGGGACAAAGCATGCAGCATGCTTCCCGCTCTGCACTCCACACCTATCTCTTGCTCTCATCAGGGCTGAGAATCACCTACATGGAAACAGAGGTGACACATTATACTGCCAAATATAGGAAGGGAGATATCGCTATCAGGGGGGCAGAGGACTTGCCCTAAGACAGTAGAGATTGATGTGTGTAAAATTCTTAGCACAGTGCATGACCCATGACACACACTCAACAAATGTTGCTGTTTAATTATTGGTCTTGTCTCTAGGTTGACGTAAGTTTGCCCAGTGAGGGCAAACTCACCTCCTTCCTTCCTGTTGGCTACTCTCTTAATGAGTGAAGAGTCCCAGAGGATCTTTTTCAGAAAAGAAGCTGTGGCAGAGCAGCTCAAGATTAAATTTAATGCAGCTGTTTATCAGACAAATGAGATCGAAGGGAAGAAGGATGGCTTCATATAAAAGGGACATGGCATAATCTCCTCTCCTTCTCCCTGACCTTTCTGGCTAAGAGGAAAACAGCTACTGTAATTACCTAAAGTAGCTGAACTTTAATTCACTTAGGGACCCTGTGTATAATAGACTAAAAGAAATGCGGACAAATAGCTCAAGTTCAAATTTGGATCCCTGTCTAAACTTGCTGACTAAGGGATTCTGTCTCCAGCTTTGCACACAGAAGATCTGCTCTACCCTTGGGTTTAGTCAATAAATTAATTTTCCTTTCTCATCAATTGCCAGTTGAAGACATTCTTACCTGCTTTTATTTGCCAGATCTCCCAATTTATACCCAGAGTCTCTCAGCATGACCTCAGTTGGTCCTTGTTCCTACAAATGAGAAGTTCAGTAGAATTGGAAGCATTCAGGAGGGAACACCAGCCTCTCTCCTCAGATATAGGATATTGGTAGCAACTAGCACACTGTCTACTGTTTTCAACCTACCTGTATTAGTCTCCTCTGGCTGCCGTAACAAAATATCACTTCACTAATGGACACATATATTGGCTAGAAGTCCAAGATCAAGGTGCTGGCAGGGTTAGTTTTATAGTGAACCTCTTTTCCTGGCTTCCAGATGGGTGTATTCTCACTGTATCCTCATGTGGCCTTTTTGCTGTGCACTGATGAGGAGAGAGCAATCTCTGGTGTCTCTTCCTCTTCTTAGAAGGACACCAGTCCTCTCAGATTAGAGCTCCACCCTTATCTCCAAACCCAGTCACACAGGGGGTTAGGGTTTCAACACATGAATGTTGGGGGACACAGTTTAGTTCATAACACTACCTAAGCCTCCCAAATTTAGACTGGCTTATATGTTGGTGATTTCTTTTACCAGATATATTGGCTTGCTATTGCTGCATAGTAACTACTCACAAACTCAGTGGCTTAAAACAATAATAATTTGTTAGCTCTCATGTGTCTGTGCATCAGCTGGGGTTCAGCTGGTCTGCTCCTCAGTCTGCTTCAGGCTTAGGCAGCTGGGGAAGCTCAACTCCAGATGCCTCTCATCCTCCTACTGGGGCTGGCAGGCTAGCCCAGGCTTGTTCTGCTTGGGGTGAAGGCAGAGTCATCCCTGAACAAGGCTCAAGCCCTGCATGGAACTCACCTACTAACATCCAATTGGCCAAAGCAAACCATATGGCCAAGCCCAAAGTCAAGGTGTGGGAAAGTAGATTCGACTTTTAGAGGACTGCAGAGTTACTGGCAAAGGGTGTGGATTCCGGGAGGGGCGAAATGAGACTGATCATGGAAACTTACTAGCGTGTCCTCTTGGCCACAATTATTCTCATTCCTCCACATGGAAAATATGCTCACCTCTATCTCAACATTTCGCAGACAGGAGATAGGCTGAGAAATTTGCTAAGTCACCAAAAGTGGTGTATTTTCCAATGTCCTCTTTAGAAGTGTCCACCAAATAATGGGAAAAGAAAGGACATTGCAGAGGGCAAAACCAACAGGCATGGAGCATACCTGATGAGGAGTTACTTCAGGGAGCAGAACTAGGATGAGGGAGGAACATTCCCCAGCCCCAGAATAGGGAAGACTAGAAACATTTGACGAGAAGATTTCAATGTGACTGCTATGTGCCTATAGTTCTTCACTATTTCAGAAGGAAAAGTGAATTGCTGTTACCCTGTTTCACCATAGTATGTTGGGAGTAGTAAGGTAGATAACATAATTTTTTGGTCCATAAGTTTCCAAAACAAGAAGAATCACATGCAAACTTGAGATAGATCATAAGATTCTAGACTTCAAGCCTGAAGCCATGGTGGGATGAGATTTTGAGGTTTTTGAGATGAGAAAAAGAAGTTTGGTGAATTCATGTTCTATTCTCCACCCTTTATGTAGTTGCACTTTTACATTTAGACAGAGTGTAATGATTTTCACAAGAGTTTATTAATTTTGCAAATAGATAATTCCATGTATCGTTTTGTTATTATTTGCTGATTTTATTAAATTGTATCTAGATAATTAAGACTGTAAACTTTTATGGAACATGTAGAGTTTTTTTCAGACATTGAACACGGTCAGTGTTTAAACATTATCTTAGAGAGTCACTTTTATTCTGTGTACACATATGAATACACGCACACGTATTATTTAATTTGTCGTTAAAGCTCTCACATTGCTTGATAAAAAAGAAAAAGAAGTTCGGGTAAAAAGTACTATTTAACATTGCAGGCAACTGCATCTACCTTGAGTGTAGTTTTTCTATTATGTGAACACACAAGGGATCCTATTCCTAGAGTCGTATCCTTCTGGAATCTGTGCTGGGGAAGACTTGTAAGCAATAGTAACACTGTCCCTCGTCTATACTTGCTTGATGCCCAAACAGGTAATTTGCTGATTAAAAAAAAATTGTTGAATTTTATTTTTTAAAATCTCAGTTTCAACCAAAGAGTGACAACCTTAGTTTTTAAAAAATGATTATGATGAAATATTTCTCTTTTAAAAATTTTAATTCCAGTATAGTTAAACATCCGGTGTTATCCTAGCTGCAGGTGTGCAACAATCTTAGTTTTTCATCGAGTATTAGGATAGGGTCTCATCAGTGTCTTACTGAGCCCAGGGTAAACTCTGTATCTTGATTTTTCCTTTTGAATTACGGTTGTGAGAAGATGAGCAACCAGAGAAAACTCTAGGGGGAGGTGGTTGGGGCAGTGATAATGTCCTGTGGCACAAGTTGAGTATTGTCCTGATAATCGTAGCTAATAATTTTTTTAAAGATTTTATTTATTTGTCAGAGAGGGAGAGGGAGAGAGAGAGA
Organism: Callorhinus ursinus; assembly: GCF_003265705.2. Classification (NCBI taxonomy): domain Eukaryota; kingdom Metazoa; phylum Chordata; class Mammalia; order Carnivora; family Otariidae; genus Callorhinus; species Callorhinus ursinus. The sequence goes on along the minus strand of NW_027397079.1, from coordinate 27,799,823 downwards.
GAGCAGAAGCAGGGGAAGCAGCAGGCAGAGGGAGAAGCAGGCTCCCTGCTGAACAAGGAGCCTGATGCGGGGCTCGATCCCAGGACCCTGAGATCATGACCTGAGCCGAAGGCAGATGCTTAACCCACTGTGCCACCCAGGTGCTCCACAGGTAATAACTTTGGGCACATACCATGTGTTGAGGTGGTTATAAGCACTTCACATGTTAGTTTAGTAACTCTGTGAGGCAGGTACGACTTTGCCCCAATTTCTCAGGGACTACTTGGCACAGAGATTTAAAGAAACTTATCTGAGGTCTTGAAGCTGATAGGTGATAGAGTTGGGATTTGAATTCAGGCAGACTGATTTCAGATTCACACTTTTAACCACGATGCTATTCTGTCCTGATGATTCAGGAAAATTCCCTGCATCTGAAATAGATTTACTATAAGAAACAGAGGACAATTTTAGAAAATAACTGCTCAGTTTGCACAAAAATATGTAAGGGGACGTTGCCTCTGAGAATCAAGAGTAGGCTATTATGGAAAGATAATGTGAAAAATTCACAGCAAGAAAATACTGCTGTAAAATTAAATATAACAGCTAAATGATGTCAGGGTGGAGGGAGTGAATAGAATACCTGGAGTCGTGGAAAATGGACTTCTAGTAGAGGGCAAATTTGAGAACTAATTCAAAAACATAACTTCAAAGAATAAAAGATTACAGATGGAAAGCTAAAAGTTGGATGGCATGTCATAGAGATCCAAATTCTTTGAATCATAATTGTTTCTGAAGGCAAAACAACAACAAAAAGACAACAGCGTAATCAGAAATAAAGCAGAGGGGCGCCTGGGTGGCTCAGTCGGTTAAGCGGCTGCCTTCGGCTCAGGTCATGACCCCACGTAGGGCTCCTTCCTCAGCGGGAAGCCTGCTTCTCCCTCTCCCTCTGCTTGCCACTCTACCTGCTTCTGCTCTCCCTCTCTCTATCTCTATCAAATAAATAAATAAAATCTTAAAAAAAAGAAATAAAGCAGAAAAATATCTTTATCCAATGAAAAGTTTTAGTTTAAAAATAGAACAAAATTTATGACAAGAAATTGTATTAATTGTATATGTATAACATATTACCCCCATATTTAGGGCTTAACACAACCTACATTCATTATCTTTCTTAGTTTCTTAAGGTCAGGATTCTGGGAGTGACTTACTGGTTGATCCTAGGATTAGTCAAGCTGTGTATTGGGGCAGTAGTCATCTGCAAATAAAGTTCTGAATTGATAATTAAATTAAAAATTAAATTATCAATTAAATTAAAGTCCTAAATTGATAAATAAATTAAGTTAAAAAACATACTGGCAAAAATCTTATGAGTGAGCATGGAAAAAGTAAAACATATAGATAATAAGTGTAAACAATAATTCAAAAATACCTTTGACAGAAATAATCCACATGGTTAAGAATAAAAAAATGATGAGGTTTATATAATGGGAAAATAAGTAATAAAGACACATGCTAACTAAACTTGGGAAGTATAGGAAAAACAAAGAAATGTTGTTTTGAGGGCAAAATAGCTGATTGACATTGCTCTAGCTGCTTTTTATGTATCAATTTATTGTTAGGATTTTTGGATTGTAAGTGACAGAAACAACTCAAATTTTTTTTAAAGATTTTATTTATTTATTTATTTATTTATCTGAGAGAGAGAGAGAGAGAGAGAGAGAGAGAGTGCATGAGCCAGGAGAGAAACAGAGGGAGAGGGACAAGCAGACTGTGTGCTGAACATAGAGCCTGATGCAGGGCTCAATCCCCCGACCTGAGCCAAAATCAAGAGTTGGATGCTTAACTGACTGAGCCACCCAGATGCCCCCACTCAAATTAATTTAAGCAAAGGAGTTTATTGGTTTGCTTAACAGAAAAGTTCAGAGTATAGAGCTGTCTGTACATGTGGCTGAGTTCAGGGGGCTTCAGTGTTGTGATCTAGACTCAATGTTTTCTTTCTGTCTCTGTCAGTCTCTGTCTCTCTATTGTTTTCCTTTAGTTAACTGTATTTACAGGTAACCTCCAACTTTGCGATTCCAAAGAGAGCCATTGCCTAGGCTCTAGGCCAGCTCTAGGTTTACAACTTTAGAGCTAGTGATGTTAGAGAACAGAGGGCGCTTCTTTCTCTGTAACACCATCCAAAGGCATAGGGATGATTCTCATGATCCCCTGGGTTATAGGCTCTTTCAAGAGGGGAGTGGGTCAACTCCTCCTGAGCAAGAGAGGGTGCGCCAAAATTAAAAAGTGGGGGGCGCCAGGTGGCTTAGTCGGTTGAGTGACCAACTCTTGATTTCAGTTCAGGTCACGATCTCTGGGGCTCTGTGCTCAGTGGGGAGTCTGCTTGAGATTCTCTCTCTCCCTCTTCGTCTGTTCCTCCCCTGTGTTTGCTCTCTCTCTCTAAAATAAATAAACAAATCTTTAAAAAAATGAGGAGAAAGCAACTAAAGTGTTCAATGGTCCCTACAAATAGTGATACCAACTTTTCTTGGTGTTACTGCAATCTAGGTGCTGTGTGCTACTTATATATATTATTTCATTAAAACCTCACAATACACTTTTGAAATATTATTATCTTCATTTTAAATGGGTGGAAATTAAGTCTCAGAGAGATTAAATAAATTTTCTAAGGTTTTGCAACCAGTGAATTACAAATCCTCAATTCAAACTCATGTCTGTCTGACTCTAGAGTGTGTCTATGATCTTAAAAAGGAAGGGGGGAAAATCACACACAGTTTGCCATCTAAGCACAGGCAAACATTTTGCTGTATCTCTCTCCAGCTCTCTCTCTCTCATTTAATTATGGCTCTTTATTGCTGGTCTTTTTATAATTGTTAGGCTTTACTACTAGATTGAACTAGACAGTCAAAATGGGATTCTTTTTTAATGTAAGTAACAATACTTCTGTAAATTCAAAGAATTTCTTTCCTTCTTTTTGTTAGGGTTTTTTGCCGCCCTTTTAAAAAATCTTTCTTTTCTTTTCCTTTTTTAAAAAAGATTTTATTTATTTATTTGAGAGGAAGAGAAAGATAAAGAGAGCATGAGCAGGGGGCGGGGAGGGGGGAGCCCCGCGGGGATCATGACCTGAGCTGAAGGCAGGTGCTTAACCAACTGAGCCAGCCAGGTGCCCCTAAAAATATTTTTTTCTAATAATTTTTATTTTTTTTGCTGAGATGAGCTCACTCATACCTGTTAATCTTCGCTTATGCCAATGTGTTTTTTTGTTAATAATTTTTAGTATGAAATATATCATACATAAAAAGAGAATATATAACACAGCTGTTTAATTTAAGGAATAGAAATGAACACTTATGTACCCATAATATACATAAAAAGGAATGTTTTCAGAATCCTTGAAGTTATACATCCTTCTCTCCAGAGATAACCACTGACTTGACTTTTGGTTAATATTTCTATTGTTTTTCTGGGCGCCTGGGTGGCTCAGTCGTTAAGTGTCTGCCTCTGGCTCAGGTCATGATCCCAGGGTCCTGGGATCGAGCCCCACATCGGGCTCCCTGCTCAGCAGGAAGCCTGCTTCTCCTTCTCCCACTCCCCCTGCTTGTGTTCCTGCTCTTGCTGTCTCTCTCTCTGTCAAATAAGTAAAATCTTTTAAAAAAATATTTCTATTATTTTTCTTTCTGGTTTTACCACATATTTCATTAACCATGTGACTGTGGAAAGTCACGTAACCTCCCTGGGTTTTAGTTCCCTCATTTGTAAATTGAGAATAATGAAAGTATTTACCTCACAGAGTTGTTACTAAGTTTAAATGAGTTCATGTAATATACTCAGATTAGTGCCTGGCACAGAGAAAGCACTATACAATAACTGGCTACTATTATTATTAATTCTTAAACAACATATTACCTACATATTTGTTTCACTTGTTTTTGAGCTTTATATAAATGGAATCATACTGTACATATTCTCCTGTGACTAGCTTTTTTTTTTAGGTACGCTCTCCATGCCCAGCATGGAGCCTAATGCTGGGCTTGAACTCACAACCCTGAGATCAAGACCTAAGCTGAGATCAAGAGTCAGACACTTAACCGACTGAGCCACACAGGCGCCCCGTGACTTGCTTTTTTGGCTCAGTACTGTGTTTAAGAGATTTATACACACTGATGTTATAGAAACAGTTCTTCATTTTTGTTGCTTAGTAGAATCCCATTGTGTAAATATACCCCAATTTATTTATCTGTTCTACTCTTGATGGATATTTGGATGTTTTAGTCATTTTCTTGCCATTATAAACTATGCCTCTATCCATAGTCTTATACACATTTCCTGGTGTACCCATGCTAGAGTTTCTCTAGGTAATGTACCTCAAAGTGTAATTGCAGGATTATAGAATATATACATTCTCTATCTTTCATGACTCCTTTATTTTCCAGCTCTTTGTTTCTCTATGTTGCATTCTGTTTCTTCAAAACAACTATAGCAGATGTCAATACCCCATCTCTATATATCCCCCTATCGTTACCACATCAGTGCTTATCTGCCTGTCTTCTAACTGCCAACATCTGAATTTCTTTGCTCTGGTTTCTGGAACCCACTTTGCCACCCATGTGGCAGGTCAGACATGTCTGACAATGTCTTCATGGGAACAATGGTTGATAGATGAGTGAATACTAGCTCCCTTGCCATTGGGTGGAATAACTCTTAGGTATGTGTTCTAGATTGGCTTCCAGAGCTTCCAGTGGTAGTAAGCTCCAGTTGTCCACAATGGTAACTTGGTAACCGACTTGATGATAAATCCTTAATTGGCTGCTTTGCCTTCCCTGTTTCATTTACTTATGTCTTTACTGGTGTTTCTTTCACCTCTTAAATAAACTAATTGCACTCAAATTCTTGCCTTTCAAGGTCGATTTCAAGGGGAACTCTAACTAAGATATGTCTTCCAGTTCGCTAATTCACTCTTTAGCTGGTCTAATCTGCTGTTTAACTTTTCATAAAATTTCTAATTTCAATTATTTTATTTTCATTTCTAGAAGTTTCATTTGGTTTCTTTATAAATCTGCCTGGTCAACTTTGATAGTCTCTGATTCTCTATTAATCTTTCAATTTCTCTTTATCTATCTCTTTTTTGAAATTGAACATTCTTATTTTATAGTCTATATTTGATAATATTGCCATTCTTTGTGCTTTGTTGTTTCTGCCAACTCTTACTCATCATGGTTTCTTTCCTGTTGCTTTTAGTGACTTTTGATAGTTTTATTTGTAAGACTTATTCAAGACCTGGTTTAAAAATTCATTCCTTCAGACAAGATGTGTATTTGGGTCCGCTAGGTGGCTGAGGATGCTACCTCCCTGAGACTACTTTAAATTCCATTTTTGGCTTGAGGTTTTCTGAGTTATACAGGTTGTTTGAATTCTGACTCCAAACTCCCTTAAATATAGTTTATGGTTAGGAATTCTTAGGGGTGAATTCTCCCTTTTCTTTTCTCGTTTCCTTTCCTTTCCCCTCCCTCCCTCCCTCCTTCCCTCCCTTCCTTCTTTCTCTCCCTCCTTCCTTCTTTTCCTTCTTTCTTCAGCTTCACCTAGACTCAAGATTGAGATAATAATGTATCCTACTGACACCCACTGTGGGGTGGTTCTTTGTAGGTCATCCACTTAGAAAAGGATGTTTACCCTCATGAATTCCTGCTTTGAAACATGAACATCTTTAATTCAACCTCCCGTGCTGGTAAGGGCATGGGCTTTATCTCCTTCGATCCCCAAAACAGTCCCTAGTTTCACAACCATTTACTTTTCTGATTTGAGTTTCCTCATTTTTCTGGCCTCCAGAGATACTATTACTTTCTTGTTAGCTCATTTATGTGTTTAAAACATGTTTATTGGGACGCCTGGGTGGCTCAGTTGGTTAAGCTTCTGCCTTTGACTCAGGTCATGATCCCAGGGTCCTGGGATCAAGCCCTGAATCAGGCTCCTTGCTCAGTGGGGAGTCTGCTTCTCTTTGCCTCTGCTGCTCCCCTTTTTTGTTCTCTCTCTCTCTGACAAATAAATAAACAAAATCTTTAAAAAAATAAAATGTTTTTATTTTATTTTATTTTTTTAATGGATTCAACCATTTTTAGCATATTTTGCTGGGAGAGTTTTCTCTAAACATTTGATCCACAATGTTGCCACTTAAGGCTCCAATGTTGTTTTGCAACAATGGGATGTATTCAGCTCACTCCCTTCTTCTCTTTCTCTCTTTTAAATATTGAACATTTTTATTTTGTAGTGTATATTTGATAGTTCCAGTTCCTTCAACAAATACTGATTGGTCTTGACCATGTGCTAGGTACACTCCTTAGGGCTTCAGTGTGAATGGATCAGACAAGATCACCACCCTTGTGGTGCTCACATCCCAGAGGAGAGTGTAAGCTCAGGACCTCATAACTAGTATCCCATTGTTCTAAGGGCACTTTTGCAATGTAGAGTGTAAACAGTTGTAGAAGGTTGAGAAGTACAATAGACAGTGTTTTGTATTTGGTTGCTGATATCTGCAAGTCAAAATAGGGAGAAATTTTGGTATATTAATTTTCTACTTGGAAAGGTTAATAATTGTATCTGGGTCTGAAGATGCAAGGTAGACAGCAGATACATGTGGATAAGCTGATTTTTATGTATATAGAGGAGAAGGGAGATTGGCACTCTCCTTCATGAAGCTTTGTGTAAGGTGCTTTGCATATATGATCTCATTTAATTCTGACCCCCTCCCAAATAAATTCCATGTAGTAGATATTATCTTTATTTTAAGGTAAACCGTAGTATGGTTGTCTCCTTTTTTTTTCTTCTATTCTTCAATAGCAATAGGTAACTTTGCTGGGCACCTTCGTGCTCAGCCTAAAGATGACATTTTCTATCCTCCCCTCTAATTAAGTGTGGTTATCATTAAGTTCTGGCCAGTGGGATTTAGAGTGAGTATCAAGTGGCAACTTATGGCAAACTTCCTAAGAGACAGCTGGTGTATACCTTTTCCTCCTGCTACTTATCTGTTCTTCCATCCTGCTACTTAGAATGTGTATACTGCTTAGGACCACAATGGTGAGGCTACACTCTCAAACAAATTGAGAATGGGTGGAGTTATGTCCCTGAGGACTTTTTGGCTGACCTCCATACCAGCCTTGGACTGCATATCTCTGGAACTCCTATACTAGAGAAGAATAAACTTTTATCCTGTTAAGGTCTATTGCTATTTATTAAAACAATTTCCCCTTAAAATCTGTAGTCAAAATTTTTTTAATTTTAATTTTAATTTTTTAATTTTTTAAAAAAATTTTATTTTATTATGTTATGTAAGTCACCATACATTACATCATTAGTTTTTGATGTAGTGTTCCATGATTCATTGTTTGCATATAACATCCAGTGTTCCATTCAATATGTGCCCTCCATCACCGGGCTAACCCATCCTCCCACCCCCTTCCCCTCTAAAACCCTCAGTTTGTTTCTCAGAGTCTATAGTCCCTCATGGTTCGTCTCCCCCTCCGATTTCCCCCCCTTCATTTTTCCCTTCCTACTTTTTTTTTAAACATATAATGTATTATTTGTTTCAGAGGTACAGGTCTTTGATCCTTCAGTCTTACACAATTCACAGCGCTCACCATAGCACATACCCTCCCCAATGTCTATCACCCAGCCACCCCATCCCTCCTACCCCCCCCCACCACTCCAGTAACCCTCAGGTTGTTTCCTGAGATTAAGAATTCCTCATATCAGTGATATCATATGAGACTTGTCTTTCTCTGATTGACTTACTTCACTCAGCATAATACCCTCTAGTTCTATCCATGTCATTGCAAATGGCAAGATTTCTTTTTTTTTTGATGGGTGCATAATATTCCATTGTGTGTGTGTCTTCTATATGGATATCTTCTATATCCATTCATCTGTTGATGGACATCTTGGCTCTTTCCACAGTTTGGCTATTGTGGACATTGCTGCTATAGACATTGGGGTGCACATACCCCTTTGGATCACTATATTTGTATCTTTGGGGTAAATACCCAATAGTGCAATTGCTGGATCATATGGTAGCTCTATTTTCAACTTTTTGAGGAACCTCCATACTGTTTTCCAGAGTGGCTACACCAGCTTGCCTTCCCACCAGCAGTGTAGGAGGGTTCCCCTTTCTCCGCATCCCCGCCAATATCTGTCATTTCCTGACTTGTTAATTTTAGCCATTCTGACGGGTGTGAGGTTGTGTCTCATTGAGGTTTTGATTTGGATTTCCCTGATGCCGAGCGATGTTGAACACTTTTTCTTGTGTCTGTTCGCCATTTGGATGTTTTCTTTGGAAAAATGTCTGTTCATGTCTTCTGCCCATTTCTTGATTGGATTATTTGTTCTTTGGGTGTTGAGTTTGATAAGTTCTTTATAGATTTTAGATACTAGCCCTTTATCTGATATGTCATCTGCAGATCTCTTCTCCCATTCTGTCGGTTGTCTTTTGGTTTTGTTGACTGTTTCCTTTGCTGTGCAAAAGCTTTTTATCTTGATGAAATCCCGATAGTTCATTTTTACCCTTGCTTCCCTTACTTTGGCGACGTTTCTAGGAAGAAGTTGCTGCGGCTGAGGTCGAAGAGGTTGCTGCCTGTGTTCTCCTTTAGGATTTTGATGGACTCCTGTCTCATATTTAGGTCTTTCTTCCATTTGGAGTCTATTTTTGTGTGTGGTGTAAGGAAATGGTCCAGTTTCATTCTTCTGCATGTGGCTGCCCAATTTTCCCAACACCATTTGTGGAAGAGACTGTCTTTTTTCCATTGGACAGTCTTTCCTGCTTTGTCAAAGATGAGTTGACCATAGAGTTGAGGGTCCATTTCTGGGCTCTCGATTCTGTTCCATTGATCTATGTGTCTGTTTTTGTGCCAGTACCATACTGTCTTGATGATGACAGCTTTGTAATAGAGCTGGAAGTCTGAAATTGTGATGCCACCAGCTTTGCTTTTCTTTTTCAAGATTCCTCTATTTGGGGTCTTTTCTGGTTCCATACAAATTTTAGGATTATTTGTTCCATTTCTTTGAAAAAAATGGATGATATTTTGATAGGGATTGCATTAAATGTGTAGATTGCTCTAGGTAGCATCGATATCTTCACAATATTTGTTCTTCCAATCCATGAGCATGGAACGTTTTTCCATTTCTTTGTGTCTTCCTCAATTTCTTTCATGAGTATTCTATAGTTTTCTGAGTACAGAATCTTCGCCTCTTTGGTTAGATTTATTCCTAGGTATCTTATGGTTTTGGGTACAATTGTAAATGGAATTGACTCCTTAATTTCTCTTTCTTCTGTCTTGTTGTTGTATAGAAATGCAACTGATTTCTGTGCATTGATTTTATGTCCTGTCACTTTACTGAATTCCTGTTTGAGTTCTAGCAGGTTTGAGGTGGAGTTTTTGGGTTTTCCACATAAAGTATCATATCATCTGCAAAGAGTGAGAGTTTGACTTCCTCCTTGCCGATTTGGATGCCTTTGATTTCTTTTTGTTGTCTGATTGCTGTGGCTAGGACTTCTAGTACTATGTTGAATAGCAATGGTGTTATTGGCCATCCCTGCCGTGTTCCTGACCTTAGGGGAAAAGCTTTTAGTTTTTCCCCATTGAGAATGATATTCTCTGTGGGTTTTTCATAGATGGCTTTTATGATATTGAGGTATGTACCCTCTATCCTTACACTGTGAAGAGTTTTAATCAAGAAAGGATGCTGTACTTTCTCAAATGCTTTTTCTGCATCTATTGAGAGGATCCTATGGTTCTTGTTCTTTCTTTTATTAATGTATTGTATCACACTGATTACTTTGTGGATGTTTAACCAACCTTGCAGCCCAGGGATAAATCCCACTTGGTCGTGGTGAATAATCCTTTTAGTGTACTGTTGGATCCTGTTGGCTAATATTTTGGTGAGAATTTTTGCATCCATGTTCATCAGGGATATTGGTCTGTAATTCTCCTTTTTGATGGGTTCTTTGTCTGATTTTGGGATCAAAGTAATGCTGGCCTCATAAAGTGAGTTTGGAAGTTTTCCTTCCATTTCTATTTTTTGGAACAGTTTCAGAAGAATAGGTATTAATTCTTCTTTAAATGTTTGGTAGAATTCCCCTGGGAAGCCATCTGGCCCTGGACTCTTGTTTCTTGGGAGATTTTTGATGACTGCTTCAATTTCCTTGGTGATTATGGGTCTGTTCAGGCATTCTGTTTCTTCCTGGTTCAGTTTTGGTAGTTTATACATCTCTAGAATGCATCCATTTCTTCCAGATTATCTAATTTGCTGGCATATAGTTGCTCATAATATGTTCTTATAATTGTTTGTATTTCTTTGGTGTTGGTTGTGATCTCTCCTCTTTCATTCATGATTGTATTTATTTGGGTCATTTCTCTATTCTTTTTGATAAGTCTGGCCAGGGGTTTATCAATCTTATTTATTCTTTCAAAGAACCAGCTCCTAGAGTTGTTGATCTGTTCTACTTTTCTTTTGGTTTCTATTTCATTGATTTCTTCTCTGGTCTTTATTATTTCTCTTCTCCTGCTGGGTTTAGGCTTTATTTGCTGTTCTTTCTCCAGCTCCTTTAGGTGTAGGGTTAGGGTGTATATTTGAGACCTTTCTTGTTTCTTGGGAAAGCCTTGTATTGCTATATACTTTCCTCTTAGAATCACCTTTGCTGTATCCCAAAGATTTTGAACAGTTGTATTTTCATTTTCATTTGTTTCCATGAATTTTTTAAAATTCTTCTTTAATTTCCTGGTTGACCTATTCATTCTTTAGTAGGATGCTTTCTAGCCTCCATGTATTTGAGCTCTTTCCGACTTTCCTCTTGTGATTGAGTTCTAGTTTCAAAGCATTGTGGTCTGAAAATATGCAGGGAATTATCCCAGTCCTTTGGTACCAGTTGAGACCTGATATGTGACCTAGGATGTGATCTATTCTGGAGAATGTTCCGTGGGCACTAGAGAAGAATGTGTATTCTATTGCTTTGAGATGGAATGTTCTGAATGTATCTGTGAAGTCCATTTGGTCTGGTTTGTCATTTAAAGCCTTTATTTCCTTGTTGATCTTTTGCTTAGACAATCTGTCTATTTCAGTGAAGGGGCTGTTAAAGTCCCCTGCTATTATTGTATTGTTGTCGATGTGTTTCTTTGATTTTTTTATTAATTGGCTTATATAATTGGCTGCTCCCATGTTAGGGGCATAGATATTTACAATGGTTAGATCTTGTTGGATCGACCCTTTAAGTAGGATATAGTGTCCTTCCTCATCTCTTATTATATTCTTTGGTTTAAAATCTAATTTGTCTGATATAAGGATTGGCACCCCAGCTTTCTTTTGATGTCCATTACCATGGTAAATTGTTTTCCACCCCCTCACTTTCAATCTGGGGGTGTCTTTGGGTCTAAAATGAGTCTCTTGCAGGCAGCATATCGATGGGTCTTTTTTTTTTTTTTTATCCAGTCTGATAGCCTGTGTCTTTTGATTGGGGCATTTAGCCCATTTACATTCAGGGAAACTATTGAAAGATATGAATTTAGTGCCATTGTATTGTCTGTGAGGTGACTGTTACTGTATATTGTCTCTATTCCTTTCTGGTCTATGTTACTTTTAGGCTCTCTCTTTGCTTAGAGGACCCCTTTCAGTATTTCTTGTATCTGTAGTCAAATCTAATCCTAACTGTATATTAAGGCTCAGAAAGATTATGTAACTTGCCCAGGGTACTATGTCTGGTATGAGGCAAAGAGTTGTACCTAGTGCTTTACATTTATGTGATAATGACTAGGTGAATATTTGGTATAAGGGAACTGTTGTATTATATATACCAAGTCAAATTACTTAGTTGGTTTTAAGGTTCCTTTAATCCCCCCCTTTACCCATCTATCCAACATTTCCCCCACAGTTTGTAACATATGGATCTTCATTTAGGCTGGCCTCCTTACATCCCCTCATTCATACTCGTCTGACTTATGATTCTAGATTCACTCGGAAGCACTAGGAGTTCAAGGCTGAAAAAATCACTGAAAGACAAGAATATTTCAAGCAAAAGAGACAGAGCTAGAGCTTGGATTTAAAGATAAGCAAGGAATAAACATGAATGGAGGTCAGCAACAGGAGAAAAGACATGGTGGTTCTATTAATTTCCCATCTGAGGTGGGTCCCTGAGCAATCTATTATGTCTCTCAGTAGTTAAATTTTATGTGCTAGGAAGATCACTTTACCATTATGAAAGAGACTGTGAATGGGCCACTCCTTTAAGAGTAATGAAACCTTTTAAGACTTAAATTTGTCTTCAGTAAGCCATTTTAAAGGGTATAAAGACAGTCTAGATTATTTCTGTAGGATATCCTGAAGTTTGCCCTTATAATTAATTTCTTCCTAAAATGGACAACAGAGGAGTGCTGATATGAATTACTGATTTAAAAATAATTTTTTTAAGGACACCTGGGTGGCTCAGTCGGTTAAGTGTCTGCCTTCAGCTCAGGTCATGATCCTAGGGTCCTGGGATTGAGTCCTGTATCTGGCTCCTTGCTTGGTGGGGAGGCTGCTTCTCTCTCTGCCTGCCACTCCCCCTGCTTGTGCGCTCTCTCTCTGACAATGAATAAATAAATTCTTAAAAATAAATAAAAATATATTTTTTCATACCTCATTTCATTTGTGTCTATGGTTCTTGTTTTTGGCTTTAAATACTACTATAGACACTGATGCTAAGGCTTTGGCTAACTTTTTGAAATGTAAGGAATTACTTTTGGAAAGAACATTTAAAAAATCGGCTATTTCTCCTTCGACGGTTTCTTAAAGAACTGATTTTTAGAGACTGATAACCTGAGAGTAACTGTGTATGTCAGATAGGGCTGAAATCTGAAACCTGACTCTGCTGTGAACCTGTGCTTGAAATTGTAGGTGGGTAGATGCCCCTGTCTGTCTAGAATTTTGGGTAGTGGATGGGGTGATCTGAAAGTCTTATTGTCTTTGAAAACATGCATAACCTAAGTTTTTTTTTTTTAAGATTTTATTTATTTATTTGACAGAGAGAGACACAGTGAGAGAGGCAACACAAGCAGAGGGAGTGGGAGAGGGAGAAGCAGGCTTCCCGCCGAGCAGGGAGCCCGATGCGGGGCTTGATCCCAGGACCCTGGGATCATGACCTGAGCCGAAGGCAGACACTTAATGACTGAGCCACCCAGGTGTCCCAACATGCGTAACCTAAGTATCAGCTGTCTGATGGGTACTATTCTATGCTGATAATCCTTTGGGGCTTGTAAAGAAGGGAAGCCTCAGTGAAGTAACTGATGTCGTTAATTCAAGTCATTGCTGGACAAATATCTGTTGACAGATACTTAACACAAGGGTTTATGGCAAGTTTAAAAAAAATGTTAATCTGAACAAAGTGATATTGGTCTCTTGGTTGCAAGACTTTTCAGGGTCCTTGATACGGCGACACTGTGAGTCTTTAAGAGGAGAGCAGAATAGGCAGCATTCCCCAAATTTGATTCCAAGACCTATTACTAAGTGAACATCTCACAAAAAGAATGCCCTATGGAAAACCCTTGGGTCACACTGATCCAGGTGATATAGAAGTCGTGGGCTGTGTTGTAATGAGCACACAGAGGCTGTGTGACCACACTATCAATAATCTGATCTGTGAGACTGGGCCATTATCAGGCACAGAATCATTTCTCTTTTCAGCCCAGATAATCCATACAGATCTTGGTCCAAGGACTAAAGTCCTTTTATAGGTCAAGGAACTGAGGCCCAGAGAAGTTAAGGAGCTTGTTCAGGGTTATACCCTAGTTAGGGGGGAGCTAATACTAGCGCCTCAGTCCTCTGATTCTCAGAGCTGACCCTACTGTCTCAGTAGTGTGGTGGATTGTAGGGGAACACTATGATTCAGCTGGTGGAGTAGACATTGGTGAGTGAGCAGTGGGGATGGGCTGCATCAGTGTTTGGGGGGATATCTCTATTCCTTCAATCATGTCTTAGGTGGCATAGTACACATTTCTCACCATTCTGATCACCTGGGATCTGGATGAACTCCGGTTTGTCAATTTCCTCTTAAAACATGGAGCCCATATCTAGTTCTGATTCTTCAAATGTGCTTTGGCCATTGCAGTATACGCTGGGATATCTTTATTCTTAGATCACTGCTGGTAAACTATTCTGGAGTTAATGAAGACCAAGAGCAAGACAATTGTTTTTCCAGGATCCATGCATCATTTTGGCTCATATTAAGCTTGTGGTTAATGCTAGATCTATTTGATATTACTTACTGTCTAGTCAAGTTTTCTCTTAAGTTTAAATTATTCAAGTAGGATTAATTTTTCAAAACTAAATGTAGGTTTTTACATTAACCCCATTTTATGTCATCTTGGTAGTTTTGGTCCAGTACTTTTGACTGTCAGGATTGATTTTGAATCTTGCCTCATTTATTCTTCCAGCTCTTTCTTCCAGTATGGCAATAATGGCAGACGTAGTGTGCAAGCTTCTGATTTATTTCTCAACCCGACTATGTTTCTCTGTAAGAGGAAGGAGTGGGAACTGAGTAACGTTTACTTACTATCTATTATTTGCCAGGTACTATGCCAGGTACATTAGGTATATTTTGTTATTTAATCCTCATAATAACCATATATGATCATAACTGCCTCTTCCGTAAAAGGAGAATGAAAATTCTCATCTCAAAGAGTTTTGGAGAATAAATGAGATGATTTGTTTATTTAACTGACATAATTAAAAAAAATTATGTACTTATTACAGTGCCTGGCAGATAGGAGGCACTTAGCTGTCTTTGCTTCTGTCCCTCTTCTTTCATCTTCTATTTGGACAGACATGGGCAATGACAGAAAACTATGATATTCCATTAAAGAGCCCTCTCTTGATGCCACAGAACCACTGGTCAGCTCCTACTAGTCTTATTAGCCAATTTTCATACCATGTGAATATTATTTATTGCTGCATTACAAATTACCCCCAAACTTAGCAGCTTAAAATGAGACACATCTATTTTTCCCCTATAGTTTCTGTGGGTCAGGAATAATCCAAGCATAGCTTACCTGGGTCCTCTGCTTTAGAATTTCTTATGGGGCTGCAGTCAAGGTGTTGATTCTAATCTGAAAGGTTGACTGGGAAAGAATCTTTTTCAAGGCCACTGATGTGGTTAATGACATGAATCAGTTCCTGGAGGGTTGTTGGATTGAGGGCCTCAGTTTCTTGCTGGCCATCAGGGGGAGGTCACCTCAGTTCTTGGTCACGTGCACCTCTGCAGCTTGCTTCCTCAGAGCAAGCATGTGGGAAGAATTAGAGAGTGTGAACCAGGCAGAAGTTACAGTCTTTTAGAACCTAATTTCAGAAGTGACATCCCATTACTTTTGCTGTGTTTTGTTTATTGGCAGTGAGTCATTAAGTCCAGCCCCCACAGAAGAGGAAGGAATTACACAAGGGAGTGAAAATCAGTAGGCAGGGCCACTGAAGGCCATGTCAGCAGCTGCCTATTACCACATGTCATAATCTTTATCAGGCAGACCTGGGATATATATCCAGGTCTCCGAGTCCTTACTCTTTCCCGAAGAGTCTACCCTGGAGGCATCTTGAGTGTTGGTTGTAGTCATAACTGTGAGCTGATTATGTGGCCATGTTTTCCTCCTGGCTTTGTTTTGGGAAACAGAACAGTTTCATTGTAAACACATTGGCATGGTGAGCTGTGGGACTTTCTTCACCTTTACTTGCCCTTGATCCCCTCTGTCTTATTCCTTCAAGGGGTAGTTCATCCTCTCGAGACCTCAAGTCCTCAGGGCGCCTGGGTGGCTCAGTTGGTTAAGCGTCTGCCTTCGGCTTGGGTCACGATCTTGGGGTCCTGGGATCGAGTCCCACACTGGGCTCCCTGCTTGGTGGGGAGTCTGCTTCTCCCTCTCCCTCCACCTCTCTCCCCATGCTCCTGCTATCTCTCTCTTAAAAAAAAAAAAAAAGACCTCAAGTCCTCAACTTTCTCACTCTCTGCAAATAGCTCTGTTTCCAATAGTAAAATCAGAAAATATCATATTCCATGAATATGCCCTGTTGCTTGGTACATCTGTGTCTTGCACACTTGGTTCCCTCTGCCTACAGTGTTCTTCCCTTCCTTTTTTTCTGCCCAGGTGAATTTTTTCTTATCCTCTAAGAATTGGCTTGAATCACACTCTTTGGTGATGTCTTCTCTGTTCCCAGGAGCAGAGTTAATTCTCTCCCCCTCTATATTTCTGTGTCTCTTACACATACGTCAAAGATGGCTCCCCCCTCACTGGGTTCAATGACTTCTTTACACAGTCTCTCTTTTCATATTTGTTTTGTTTTGTTTTTCTCTCTTTTCATATTTTATAAATTCAGGAACTGTGTCTTTTCTACCTTTATATCTCTATGCTTAATATTTTGTGGAGTTCAATAAATATTTGTCAAATCAGTGAATCAATTGTTTATTATTGGCCCCCAACCATGTACATAATAGGTGAAGAATAGCAGTAATGAAAGGTACTTTCTTCAGATATTGGTGTGTGTAGCAACTAAGGTCATCCTTGGCTTCTTCCTTCCTCTCACACTTGATATTACACCATCAGTGAGTCCTGTTGGCTCTAACTTCCAAATAACCTATTTCATTGAATCTAGGATGATGTTGATTATAACACATAGTATTATGTTGGAAGATATTATATATATAATAGTATTATATACTATGTATATTATATATTAATATTGTATATGCTATGTATCTACTATAGTATTATACGACTACTAAGAGAAAATGCTGCTAATGAAACTATGGCATCCCCTGACTATAGAATGCATCTCGATTGCATGGGTATAAAATATGAAAAAATGAGCATCTTAGAATTGATTAAATATATACATAATACTTTTGAACACTTCCCACCATTTCCATAGCTACTATGCTTGCCTAAAACAATACTATGTCTCATGTAGAACATGGAATAGTCTTGTCACTGGTTTCTCCAGAGACTGTTCTTCATAGAGTAGCCAGAGGAATTTTTTTTTTTAAAGTCAGTTGGCTCATAGCACTCTTTTTTTCAAACATCTTCCGTGAACCAGCATATGCAGAACAAAATCAAATTCCTTAGTATAGTGTACAGATTCTTGCACAACCTGGCCAGTGCTTACCTTTCCACTATCATATTACTACTGCTCTCCCCTTTGCTCACTCTGATTTAGCTACTCTTTCCTTCTATCTATTCTTTGATCCTACTAAGCTTATTCTCACCTCAGGGCTGTTGCACTTGTTATTCCTTCTGCCTAGAATGCTCTTCCCTTAAAAGTGTATAGTGCTCCTTTCCTTACTGCATTTATGTCTCTGTTAACATATCACAACCTTGAAAAGATCTTCATTCACAACTCCCTCCCCTATTTAGAGTTTGTCATAGAATTTGTCATTATTCAACAATGTGTCTGTGTGTGTCCTGACCCTAAAAGAATATATATATTTTTTAAGATTTTGTATATTTATTTATTTTGGGGGCAGGAGGGACACCAGGGGTGGGAGAGGAAGAGAGAGAATCTCAAGCAGACTCCTTGCTGAGCATGGATCCTGATGTGGGGCTCAATCTCATGACCCTGAGATCACAACCTGAGCCGAAACCAATAGTTGGCCACTTAACCAACTGAGCCACCCAGGCATCCCAATAATATAAATTTTTTGAGAGCAAGAATTTTGTCTGAATTGTCCATTGTTGTATCATATCCCCAGTACCTATAACAGAGATACAATTAAATATTTGTTTTTTTTTTTTTAAAGATTTTATTTGTTTGACAGAGAGAGACACAGCGAGAGAGGGACAAGCAGGGGGAGTGGGAGAGGGAGAAGCAGGCTTCCCGCTGAGAAGAGCCCGATGTGGGGCTTGATCCCAGGACCCTGGGACCATGACCTGAGCCAAAGGCAGATGCTTAACGACTGAGCCACCCAGGCGCCCTGCAATTAAATATTTGTTGAATGAAGTATTTGATTGAAACCTACCTTAATGGTGAATCACATCTCATCACCCATGAAGTGGTTTGATATTTACATGTCTTGCTTATGAATGTTATCTCAAATTTCTCTGTTTAGGAATTTTCTCCTAAATAAAAAAATTTGCTATAAACTGAGGCTGGGATTTTCTTTTCATAGCGAGTTAAATGCAAACTATTTGGGTCACCTCATCAGAAAAAAGACAGCTCAGGTGTGCCAAGACTGGCCACATGCTGTCTGCCACCATGATCACGACTGGGTTTTGCCACCTGCTCCCACCGGCCATCTCCATCTTTCCCTTTCTGCCCGAGGCCTTGCGTTGAGTTCCCACTAGTACTGCCCTGAAACTCTGGCAAGTGGGCCTCCTGCCCTGGCTTTTGTGCTTTAGAGGGCTCCACTCTGGTCCTCCTTTGGTCCTTCTCCTCTTGGCGTAAGGAGTCCTTGGGATCCAGAGGATATAACCCCCTGTAACTTATATTTCTTACTTCCGGCACACCTTTTTCGTACATGAGTCTTCAGAATTTCCTACCCAAGTGGTCGCAAGTCAACGTCCAGGGCGGGTGGACCCTTTCCTAGGTGTTTTCTTGCTAGGATGGACTTTGTGTACATGCTTGGGCTAAGGATGGCCAAAGTGTTGACTGTTTCAAGGCTAGACGGAGCTCTCACGTATGGCCTGGGTTGTCTCTATGTGTGTACTCTAGGCTGCTTGTGGTGCCAGAAGGGACTAGGGGTGGAAAGAGAAGGAGGGGTGGGCCACTTTCGGGCATGGATTTCTGGGAATCTGAGGATTCTGAATTTAAATATATTTGTTAAGGTGCAAGTATAGATGTTTTCACTAATGATGTTGGTTTGATATATAACTCTTTTTTTTAAAAAAGGTTTTATTTATTTGAGAGAGAAAGAGAGAGAGAGAGAGAGAGAGAGAGAGAGAGTGCAAGCATGCAGGGGGAGGGTAGAGGGAGAGGGAGAGAATCTTCAAACAGACTCGACGCTGAGCACAGAGCCTAACATGGGCCTCTGTCCCACGACCCTGAGACCATGATCTGAGCCAAAATCAAGAGTTGGATGCTTAACCGACTGAGCCACCCAGGCACCCCTGATATATTTTTTAAACATTTACATGTATGGTATACATGGGCTTCCATTTGTACTCTTGGCCAAGGCTCTATAAATACAAGGGGTGACCTTGGGTCCACAATTGTATTAATAGTGCTGCTGCCTTAGCCTTATGTCTGTATGGCCTCACTGACTCTAGATGAAGTGTTTGCAATTTTTTTTAAAAATAGAAAATCAAGAAATTAAGCTGAATTTTTAGATAAATGACGTTTTATCTGGAACCTCAGCATATAAATATAGAGATGTAGGATTATTCTGGCTGCAACAAGAATAAAAGCTCAGAACTCTGTTGACTCAGGAACAACCACCCCCATCCCCTCCCTCCCTCAGGGTGGCCTTGAGGCATGGCTTTGGAACGCCAGGATTTCACAGACAAATACAGTTTGAAAATTATGGCTTCTTAATAACCGGTGTTGGGCGTCCTTAACATTCTGTGAACCTACCTTGAAACACGACTACATAATCAGACAAGTTTGGGAAAAGCAAGGCACTGTTAGGCCTCTTTGGCAATCACAGGGCACAGCAACGTGAAATATCTTTTCCCCTCCCCAGCTTGTTGGGGTATAACATTGTGTAGGTGTCAGGTGTATGAGATGATGATTTGATGTATGTATATATTGTGAAATGATGACCACAGTAATGTTAGTTAACACATCCATCACCTCATGTAGTTGTTTGTTTTTGGTGTGTGTGTGTGTGTGTGTGTGTGTGTGTGTGTGTGTGTGTGTGTGTTGAGAACTTTTAAGATCTGTCTTAGCAACTTCCAAGTATACCATACAGTATTGTTAACTATAGTCACTCTGCTGTAATTTGGATCTCCAGAACTTATTTGTCTTGTAAGCGGAGTTTGTACCCTTTGACAATCTTCACCCATGTCCCCCACCCCACTGCCCCTGGGAACCATCAATCTACTCTCTGTTTCTAGGAGGTTTTTTTTTTTTAGATTCCAGATATAAGATGTCTTTCTCTGTCTGACTTATTTCACTTAGCATAATGCCCTCAAGGTTCATTCATGTTTTTACAAATGGCAGGATTTCCTTTTTAAAATATTCCATTGGAAGTCATGTACAACAGAGTGATTTGATATATGTATATATTGCAAAATGACCGCAATAAGGTTAGTTAACACATCTATCACTTCACATAGTTATCTTTTTTCTGTGTGTGTGTGTTGAGAACTCTTAAGATCTACTTGCTTAGCAACTTCCAAATATACCTATATGTATTTTATTTATCCTTTTTATTTATCTATTCATCCATCAACAGACAGTATTGGCTATTGTGAACAATTTTATAGTGAATATGGGCATGCAGATATCTCTTTGAGATAATGCTTTTGTTTCCTTTGGATATATACCCAGAAGTGAGATTGCTGGAACATATGGTAAATCTATTTTTAATTTTTTGAGGAACTTCCATACTATCTTTCATGGTGACTGTACCAATTTACATTCTCACCAACAGTGTACAAAGGTTTCCTTTTTTCCATATCCTCACCAACACATTATCTCTTGTCTTTTTGATAATAACCATTCTAACAAGTGTGAGGTGGTGTTTCATTGTGGTGTATGCTAATGTGTACTAATCTGATGATGAGTGATAATGAATTCCTTTTCATGTACCTATTGGCTCTTTGTATATCTTCTCTGGAAAACTGTCTGTTCAGGTCCTTTGCCCATTTTTAAATCAGATTATTATTTTTTTGCCGTTGAGTTATATATATGAGTTCCTTCTATATTTTGAATATCAGCCCCTTATCAGATATATGGTTTTCAAATATTTCCTACCATTCGATAGGCTGTCTCTTCATTTTGTTGATTGTTTCTTTTTTTGTGCAGAAGCTTTTTATTTTTGTGTGGTCCCACCTATTCATTTTTGCTTTTGTTGCTTATACTTATGGTATCAAATTAAAAAATCATTGTCAAGACCAATGTCAAGGAGCTTACTCCCTATGTTTTCTTGTAGGAGTTTTACTGTTTCAGGCCTTACATTTAAGTCATTCAATTTGAGTTAATTTTTGTAAGTGGTGTAAGATAGTTGTCCAGTTTTGTTCTTTTGAGTGCAAGTATCCAATTTTCCCAACACTATTTATTGGAGACCATATTTTTCCCATGAATAGTCTTGGATCTCTTGTCAAATATTATTTGGCTATATATTAGCGGGTTTATTTCTGGGCTTCTAATTATGTTCTCTGGTCTATGTTTTTATTTTATGCCAGTATCTCACTGTTTTGACTACTATAGCATTTAGTATAGCTTGAAGTCAGGAGGTGTGATGATGTAACTGCTTTGTTCTTTTTTCTTAGGATTGCTTGGGCTATTTGGGGACTTTTGTGGTTCCATACAAATTTTAGGATGTTTGTTTCTATTTCTGTGAAAAATGCCATTGGAATTTTGATACAGATTGCATTGAATCTATAGATGTCTTTGAGTAGTAGGGGCATTTTAACAACATTAATTCTTCTGATTTATAAACACAGGATATCTTTCAATTCTTTTGTGTCTTCTCAGTTTCTTTCATCAGAGTCTTACAGTTTTCAGTGTAGAGATCTTTTACCTCCTTGGTTAAATATATTCCTAGGTATTTTATTCTTTTTTTTTTTTTAAAGATTTTATTTATTTGACAGAGAGCTAGAGAGAGCCAGAGAGCACAAGCAGAGGGAATGGTATAGGCAGAGGGAGAAGCAGGCTCCCCGCTGAGCATGGAGCCCGATGCGGGGCTTGATCCCAGGACCCTGGGATCATGACCTGAGCTGAAGGCAGGTGCTTAACCGTCTGAGCCTCCCAGGCACCCCGGTATTTTATTCTTTTTGATGCTGTTGAAAATGGGATTGTTTCCTTAATTTTTTTTTCTGATAACTCATTATTAGTGTAAAGAAGTGCCAAATGATTTTGTTTTTTAGAGAGGGGGAGAGGAATCTTAAGTAGGCTCCACGCTCAGTGCAGAGCCCCATGCAGGGTTCAATGTGGGACTTGATCTCAAAACCCTGAGATCATGACCTGAGCTGAAATCAAGAGTTGGATGCTTAACCGACTGACCAGGCACCCCACACTGATTTTTGTGGTTTGATTTTATATCCTACAACTTTACTAAATTCATTTATTAGTTCTACCAGTTTTTTTTTGGGTGGAGTCTTTAGGGTTTTCTATATATAATATGTCATCTGTAAAAGAGACAATTTTACGTCCTGATTTGGATGATTTTGATTTCTTTATCTTGCCTAGTTGCTCTGGCTAGGACTTCCAATACTATGTTGAATAAATATGGCAAGTGTGGGTACCCCTGTCTTGTTCCTGACCTTAGAAGAAAAGCTTACAACCTTTTACCATTGAGTATAATGTTAGCTATGGGCTTGCCAAATATGGCTTTTATTATGTTGAGGTAGATTTATTCTATACCCAATTTGTTGAGAATTTTTATTATGAAAGAATGTTGAATTTTTTTTAAAGATTTATTTATTTATTTATTTGACAGAGAGAATGAGATAGAGAGAGAGAGCATGAGAGGGGGGAGGGTCAGAGGGAGAAGCAGACTCCCTGCTGAGCAGGGAGCCTGAGGCGGAACTCGATCCCGGGACTCCAGGATCATGACCTGAGCCGAAGGCAGTCGCTTAACCAACTGAGCCACCCAGGCGCCCAAGAATGTTGAATTTTGTCAATGTCTTTTTCTGCATATATTGAGATGATAATATGATTTTTATCTTTCTGCTAATGTGATGTATCACATTGGTTGATTTGCATATGTTGAACCATCTTTTCATCTTAAAGCTGAATCCCACCTGATCATGGTGTATGATCCTTTTAATGTGCTGTTTATTTCAGTTTGCTATTATTTTGTTGAGAATTTTTGCACTTATATTCATCAAGGGTATTGGTCTGTAGTTTTCTTATCTGGCTTTGGTGTCAAGGTAATGCTGGACTCATAAAGTGAGTTTGAAAGTATTCCCTCTTCTTCAACTTTTTGGGAGAGTTTGAGAAGGATTGGTGTTGATTCTTCTTTAAATATCAGGTAGAACTTGCCAGTGAAACCATCTGGACTTGTGCTTTTCTTTTTGGGAGGATTTTGCTGACTGATGCAGTATTCTCACTTGTTACTGGTCTATTTAGATTTTCTATTTCTTCATGATTCAATCTTGGTAGCTTGGTTGGTTCTAGGAATTTATCCATTTCCAGGTTCCTGATAGTTTCTTAAAAGCCTTTGTATTTCTCTGGTATCTGTTGCAATGCCTCCTCTTTCATTTATAATTTTATTTATTTGAGTCTTTTCTCATTTTTTCTTGCTTAATCCAGCTAAAGGTTTGTCAGTTTGTTTATTTTTCAAAGAAGCAGCTCTTAGTTTTGTTAATATTTCCTATTCTCTTTTTTATTTATTTCTGCCCTAATGTATTATTTATTTCTTTATGCTAACTTTGGGATTAGTTTGTTCTTCTTTTTCTGGTTCCTTGAGGTGTAATGTTAGGTTGTTAGGTGAGATCTTCCTTTTTTCTTGATCTATGAATTTATAGCTATAAACTTTCCTCTTAGAATTTCTTTTGCTGCCCCCCATAAGGTTTGGTATGTATTGCCATTTTCATTTGTCTCATTCAGCTCAGCTTGGGGTACTAGATAGGTCAGTTGATAGCACCTGCTGGCAGGTGGGCTTATTATTAGGATCTCTAGTTGGGCAAAACCACGCCTGAGTTCTGAGGTTGGAGGAAGAGGGTGTTGCTGTCTGGGCTTCATGGTTGGATGGGCCTGATGGCTGGGCTCCATGTTGAAGGAGGAGGGCTGGGTAGGCTTCCTGGTTGGGTGGGGCTGCTAGCTATTTTGTGATCAGGTAGGGCCACTAGTTGGGCTCTGCAGTCACTTCTGGTCAGGCAAGGTTAACTGTAGGGTGTGTTCACTGTCAGGGAAGTCCCACTAACTGGACTGCACAGTTGGACAGGACTGTGGGCTAGTGCTCCACAGTTGCTCCTGGTAAGATGGCCTCAGGTTGGGCTTTGTGGTCTCAGGCTGTGCTCTGTGATCAGGTGGGGCCACAGGTTATACCCTGAAGTTGGGCTGGGCTGCTGGTTGAGCTTTACAGTCCAGTAGGCTGTTAGCTGTGCTCTGCTGTTGGGAGGTATGGTTGGTTGGGCTATCCAGTTGGGCAGGCCCTCTAGCTTTATCCTGCAGTTGGGTGGGACTGGAGACTGTGCTTCACAGTCGGGCAGGGTCACTGTCTAGAGCTCCCTTGTTGGGTGGGGCTGCAGATTATGTGCCATGATTGGGCACAGTCATTGGCTGGGCTGCCTGCCTAGGCAAGGCCACAGGTTGTGTTCAGCAATTGGGCAGAGTTGTACTCTCAGCTCTGCTATTGTAGGCTGGCCTCTGAGGCTGCTCAGGATGACTATTCAGGCTTCTTCCTTACATGGGGCTGGAGGCTATGCTTAACAGTTTTGCAGGTTTGCTGGCTTGGCTCTCCACCTGAATGGGCTGTAAGTTGTGCTCTGTGGCTTCCAGGCATCTGTGGCCATGCTTCCTGGAGGGATGGGGTTGGTGGTTGTGCACGGCAATTGGGCAAGGCAGTGAATTTTTTCACCTGCTTGGTCAGGCCTTAGAATTGGGTCCACGCTGGTATAGCCTGTTGGCTTGGGATCCAAATCTGGCAGAACTGACAGCTAAGCTCCCTGGCTAGATGGGGCCACTGGCTCAGCTCTGCAGATAGGCAGAACCACTGGCTGGTTTTTGCTTGAGGGCTGCTTCAAGCAAGAACTTGGTCTACCAAGATTGGAATGCCAGTTGCTGTAAGCCCTGCCCCCTGCTCCATCTCTATCTGATCCCCGGTGTTTAATCCAGAGTTTTTAAGATTTTATTTTTAAGATGTAATCACATCTTACCAGGAAACTCTTTTCTCACAGAGGCCCTTTTAATATCCATGTAATCCACTTTGAGAAATGTTGTCTAAGATGATTCCCTAATGTGAAACAGAGCTAGAACCCCATAAGTTCTATTCATTTGTGTGTTCTCTACAAAAATTTGGTAATCATAAGTGACTAATATAAAATTTGTATTTAAAGGAATATAGCCTGTATAGAAATATTGTGGTAAATTTTTCATTATATTAAAACTATTTGTTGTCACTTCTTTAATTTTGTATTATGTATTCTAATAATATATTTAAAATTGCATTTTGCTCTAAGGAGAAATGTTTAACTGTCACTCATTTATTCAAGGTGTAAAAAGGTTCTACGCCTTATTCACAGTTCCTGACTTATTCTTGCCACCATGTTCTGTTGCTAGAGTTAAATGTCTCTGCTGCAGATTCTAATGGCAATAGCAAAAGATTCTAATCTTATGTTCTGATACTCTCAGGCTGCCAAACTTTCTGAATATTTTTTGGATGTATGAGAACTAATTTTCCATTCAAACAGCTGCTGTCTGCTTCCTTCAACTTGGCATTAATTTGGAAGGTAGAGACTTTTGAGCACACAGTGGTTAGATTGGCTGTGGGGTGGGTCCCTCATGATGATCTCTTTCAGACAGAAGATTCTTAGTCACCTGAATCCTTGTCATATCTGCAGCGATGTTATTCATTAATTTCATTTCATGCCTACATCAAACGCAATGGGATACTTCTGTTCCAGCTGTTCTCTAGGGCTAATGTCAACTTTAGTGTTTGATTTTTAACCTCACCAATGCTTTGTGCACAGACTGCCTTTTTTCTCTCTCTCTCAAGTTTTAAAAGGATTATAGACAGATCAGGAAAAACAAGTATAGTTGTTGTTTTTTGGTTTATTTTTCATAAGTTCCCAAGAATATGACATTGTGGGCAATAATCAGTTCTGCAAGGGATCTGACCTGCTTCCTGCAGTTGTCTCTGGACCATTCTCTAGTGTTACACCCTGGGGATTCTCTGTTGGTGGTGCAGCATGGGTTGCCATGGAAACCCAGTGGGCACTCACACACGTGCAACCTGGAAATGTTGGGGCATTAACACGGGTGGGATGAACTTTGATCAGCTGGCATTGGGTAGATACAAATTTTTTCTCTCTACTGACAGTTCTAAAACATATTTCATATGGTTTGTCAGATGGTCCTTTAGGACCAAGAAGTCGATTGTCAACAGTGGAGGCCAACTTGATGACGGGTATTTGTAATGACTCTTCCTCCTGGCCTGCTTTGCTGACACTGTCACTCATACTTTTCCTTGGTTTCATATATCTTCCGAAAGGACTGAAGCATGAGTCTTTGTCTCCAGCTCTGCTTTCAAGGGAACTCATGTTAAGATAGTGACCAAGTTATAGTTCTGGTTACCATATTTCACAAAAGTATGGGTTAATAAAAACAATAATTATTTTATGATTCTAAGCTGATTTCTGAAATAAGATTAGAGGGCTATATACATTGAATTGAATTTATTTTTACATTTAACAATTTTCCTTTTAAAGAAGTAGGACTGCCTCAAAGCTGTATCCATTAGCTCTTTCTTCCATGCCTGGTCTTTAAGACCATTTTAATGATACACCTTTAAGACATTTGGTAAAACTCAGATTCAGTGAGTGACCCCAGCATGTGAATCCTGGTACTAGACTCACTGGGTGCTGTCATAGAATTTCTTTCTCAGGTCATTTGTTTTCCAGTTTATGGTGATGCCATCCACTGACCTGCATAAATTATAGACAGGTATATCTCAACATTTATTCTCTTTGGCTGGGCTTTTGTTTTTTATATCCTACAGAAATAGTAAAAGAGCCTAAGGAATAGATGAAAAATGAAATAAGGGTGAAAAAAATTAGAGTAAAAAAATAACACCGAATACATGCCATAGGTCCTGGGCAATGACTAGAAGGACATTTCATTTGTATGTGTGCTTCCTGGTAGCCAAAGCAAAAGTATAAATAGGGTAAGTAATGACAGTCATAGTGTCCATAAAATTTTTTTTACCTTTTTCCAGGAGATTTATCTGTCTTCTACCAAGATCTAAGAAAAATTTCTCTGGACATTCCATGGAAAAAGTGAGTATTGTATGATCAGTCAATTGACACTCTCCGTGACATGCCTGCTATATGGGCAGGAAGGACTTTATAGGACTGTATCTTTTAGCAAGAATCTTCCAATGTTGCATAGTCAGCTCTCTGATGGTCACATTCACTGTGTAAGTGGAGAGCCCCTCATCTTTGAAGCTATCTCCCACAAATATGGTTTTTCCCAAATGAACTTTTGACGAGAATTGGGCTCGCCTGGAGTTTGCCCTGGGAGGACTCGTTAGGTCTAATTGGACACATCACTTAAATGTACATCTCTTAATGTGATAAGGACTTAACCTCTCTCTGCTGTTTTAGGTTTGGGCGTGAAAAATAAGTTCAACGATGAAACAAGACCACATTTCTGGACAACAGAGAGTCCTTCATCCATTTTAGTATCTCTTACATTCAGACAGACTGCCACTCTGTGACCATGTTGATGAGCTTGCTCTTGCGTTCAGTTGAGTATTATATGTTCCCTGTCTTTGTGACATATCTGTGGGGATCTGGTCATCAAACAGGCTCTCTACTTAAAATATTTCCTCACTCTATTTCAGGGGCTAGGGTAGTGTGGTTGGTGGATCCTTCCTGATGACTTGGCAGTCATCAGAGAAGGGCTTAGTTGTCTGGGGGAAATCCATGTTCTGATGCTCTGCTGCCAAGTGCAGTCTGTAGGAGTGGGTGGGATGCAGGGACTGTGGAAACATATGTTGACTCCTGGGTTAGTAAAGATTTCCATTTTATCAGGAGTGTCACAGTCATTTCTCACAATATCTATGTGAGAGGAGGTGATGTCAGGCCTGTTTTACAGATAAATCGTTGACAGATATTTATATCGAAGGAGACTTCTGAAGTCAAACTTCTCATTGAGGAAATTTTTTTTTTTTATTTTCCAAGATGGCCCTTTTCTTCACTTATATCCATGTTTTAAAACTTTCAGAACTAACTCAAATCTCAAATTTTCTGCAAAGTTTTTCCTGACCTCTTCTGATTGAGCATAATTTTCTACCTTCAGGAGAAGGAAGCTTCATGCAAACCTTTATTTTAGAGTGCATTATAGTTATTTGCTATTGTGAGATCCTTAAGGTCAGGGGCCAATCCTTTTTCATCTCTGTAAGCCTGTTGCCTTGCATGGTGTTTGAACATAGAGTTCCGTAATGTGACCTTCCCCTAGTGATTAATTTATTCTGGAACTTTCCTTTTCATGTAAGGGATTACCATATATATGAGGTCCCATTTTAGAAACCAACAGTTATTTTTTGATAGACAATAAAAACCAGATTTGACTTTCTTTAACCTTTTAGAAAACCAAGAAATTTCACTGCTCATATGAGAATCCCAGAGGAATACTAATGAAGTCATGTGTTTGCAATGGGAAAAGTAGACAGTTCCACAGAGCTCTTCCTTGTCCTCACTGATACCTTAAAAGCAGATATTACTAAGATACAAATATTGTGTTTCTAAAGAGTGTTGCTTTGTTGTGCTGGATCACTGCATATGGTTAAGGGTTGGAAGTCATGAAGAACTACAGTAACTGTAGAGTAGTCCCTGCACAGACACGAAATGGACCTTACTGTAAGCAGTATTCCAGTTATCAGCTGGCCTGTGCCAAACAGTAAAGATTACTTTTATTGAGGATTGAAGCTATTTACCCTAAGTCTATGTTTTGGAATACCTTGTCCATCTCCTCTCTCCTCTACCAACTGAGTAGAGTGATATAGCATTACTATGACCTGAGAGTTGATGGTAGGATTAGTAGGGGAGAATGGTTAAGATCTTTCAGATAGGGAAATTTGGGTGGCTTAAGTAACTAGTCATTGTTAGAAAATAAAAGACTGAGGTAGGAGAAGCAATTTCCATAAAGGAAGATGGAAAAAGGCATTATAGCTCAATTTTACCTATTTTTAGCCTGTTACCTTGAGTTCTGTGACTGCTGTAAATAAACTGGGAGATTCTCAAAATCAGGGCCATGTTTTGCTCACCATTGTATCCCCGAGATTAAGCAGAGATTATCAAGCAGATGGTAGACATTGTTAAAGATGTATGCAATGGCACAGTAGAAAGTCTTGGGCTTTGGGATCAAACAGATCCATGTTTAAATCTTGGTTCTACCTTTTATCATCTGTGTGTTCATGGGAAAATTACTTAACTTACCTGATCTTCAGTTACCTTGTATATAGAAATGAAGATAGCACATATTGCATAGGTTTATATGAAAATTGAATGAGATCTTGTCTGTAATGTGCCAACATAGAAAAAATGCTCAACAAATGATAATTTATTTGATGAGTAAAGTTTTGATGAGTAAAAATAGAGGCCAATGCTTCAGTTTTTCCTTATGTGAAATGTTCTTTTGTGTTTTTTTTTGTGAAGGATAAAGTAATAATCACAAATGTTTGCACAGGACCTAGAATAGCTGAAACAAATTCAGAAAAGAAGAATAAGGTGGGAGGAATCACTATACCTATTTTTAACACATATTAAGTATCTATTATAATTAGTGCAGTGTGATGTTGGTGAAAAGATAAACATATGGATCAATGGAATAGACTTGAGAATCCAGAGTTAGACCCACACAGATATGCCCAACTAATATAAAAATTATTAAAAAATTTTTCTTAATTGTGGCAAAAAACACATAAGCTTTACCACCTTAACTATTTTTAGGTGTATAGTCCAGTAGTGTTAAGTACATTCATATTGTACAACAGATCTCCAGAACTTTCTGCCCAACTAATTTTTGACAAAGATGCAAAAGCAATTCATTGGAGGAAAGTTAGCATTTTCAACTAATGGTACTAGAGCAATTGGACATTCATAGGCAAAAAAATGAACTTGACCTAAACCTCACATCTTATAATTAACTCAAAATGGATCATGGACTTAAATGTAAAATGTTAAAGTATTAAAATTTCAATTAAAAAAGTAGGAGAAACTCTTTGGGATGTAAGACTAGGTGAGGATTTCATATATTTAGCACCCAAAAGCATGATATATAAAAGGAAAAATTGATAAATTGACCTCATAAGAATTAAGAACTTTGGAAAACCCTGTGAAGAGGATTAAAAGCTACAGGCTGGCAACTTCTTACTAGACATGTCTCCAGAAGCAAGGGAAACAAAAGCAAAAAGGAACTATTGGGACTTCATTAAGATAAAAAGCTTCCCACAGTGAAGGAAACAATCAACAAACCTAAAAGGCAACCTATGGAGTGGGAGAAGATATTTGAAAATGACATATCAAATAAAGGGTTAGCATTCAAAATCTATATAGAACTTAACCAAACTCATCACCCAAAAAACAAATAATCCAGTTAAGAAATGGGCAGAAGACATGAATAGACATTTTTCCAAAGAAGACATCCAGATGGCTAAGAGATGCATGAAAAGATGCTCAACGTCACTCATCATCAGGGAAATTCAAATCAAAACCACAATGAGATAACACTTCACACCCATGAAAATGGCTAAAATTAACAACATGGGAAAAACAGGTGTTGGCAAGGGTAGAGATAAGGGAACCCTCTTACACTGTTGGTGAGAATGCAAATGGGTGCAGCCACTCTGGAAGACAATATGGAGGTTCCTCAAAAGGTTAAACATAGAACCACCCTACAACCCAGCAATTGCCCTACTAGGTATTTACCCAAAGGATGCAAAATACTGATTTGAAGAGACACATGCACCCCGATGTTTATAGTAGCATTTATCAACAATAGCCAAACTATGGAGAGAGCCCAAATATCCATCAACAGATAAATCGATAAAGAAGAAGTGGTATATATATATATATATATATATATATATATATATATATATATGATGGAATATTACTCAACCTTAAAAAGGAAGGAAATCTTGCCATTCGCAACGACATTGATGGAGCTAGAGTGTATTATGCTAAGTGAAATAAGTCAGTCAGAGAAAGAAAATATCATATGATTTCACTCATATGTGGAATTTAAGAAACAAAACAGATGAAATAGGGGAAGGGAAAAAAAATGAGAGGGAGGCAAACCATAAGAGACTCTTAAGGATAGAGAACAAACTGAAGGTTGATGGAGGATGAGGTGGGTGGGGGATGGGTTAAATGGGTGATGGGTATTAAGGAGGGCACTTGTGATGAACACTGGGTGTTATATGTAAGTGATGAATCACTAAATTCTACTCCTAGAACCAATATGACCCTGTATGTTAACTAACTAGAATTTAAATAAAAACTTAAAAAAAATAAAAACTACAGGCTGGGGAAAATATATGCGAACAGCATATCTCACAAAGACTAGTATCTAGAATATACATAAAGACCCTCAAATGTTAAATGTAAAAAACACATACAATCTAATAGAAAATGGGCAAAAGACATGAACAGACATTTCACTGAAGAGCACTTGGCAAACATGCACATGAAAAATGTGATGAGCACCATTAGCCATTAGGAAATGCAAATTAAAACCACAGGGAGATACTACTACACACCTATTAGAATGGCAAAATGAAGATTAGTGCCAAGACTAAATGTGAATGAGGATGCAGAGAAACTGCATCACTCATACATTGCAGATAAGGATGTAAAATGGACAGCCACTCTGGAAAAGCATATGGCAGTTTCACACAAAACTATACATGCATTTACCATATGGCCCAGCAATTGCACTCTTGGGTGTTTATCCCAGAGAAAGGAAAACTTATGTTCACAGGCAAACAAGTGTTTATAACAGCTTTGTTTGTAATAGCCCCAAACTGGAACCAACTCATATGTCCTTAAATGGGTGAACGGTTAGGCAAACTATGGTACATCCGTATCAGGGATAGGTACTCAGCACTAAAAAGAATGAACCATTGATACACTCAACTACTTGGACAAATCTTAAGGGAATTATGCTGAGTAAAAAAAAAAACCAATCTCAAAATGTTACATACTGTATGATTCCATTTAGATGATATTCCTTAAAATGACAAAGTTATAGAGATGGAAAACAGATTACATGTTGCCAGGAGTTAGGGAGAGGGGAGGAGGTATGGTAGTTGTAACTGTAAGATGGTAGCATAAGAGATTCTTGTGATGGAACTCTCTGGAGTCTTGACTGTGATGGTTGTCCACAAATCTACACATGTGGTAAAACTGCACACATGCATAGACATAAACACAGATGAGGGCGCCTGGGTGGCTCAGTCGTTAAGCGTCTGCCTTCGGCTCAGGTCACGGTCCCAGGGTCCTGGGATCGAGCCCCACATCGGGCTCCCTGCTCCGCGGAGAGCCTGCTTCTCCCTCTCCCACTCCCCCTGCTTGTGTTCCCTCTCTCGCTGTGTCTCTCTCTGTCAAATAAATAAATAAAATCTTTAAAAACAACAACAACAACAACAACAAAACACAGATGAGTGCATGCAAAACTGCTAAAATCTGAATAAAGTCAGTGTTCTAAAGCTATTTAAGATGCAACCTTTTGGGGAAACCAGGTGGAGGGGATTTGGGATCTCTCTGTATCATTTCTTAGACTTCCATTTGATCTCAAAACAAAAAATAAAAAAGAAAAGTCTGAGCTAGATTGTAAACTCCACTACAAATCAAACGCAAATGGCATCCCATTTTGGCTGGGCTTAATAATAATAAGTAGTTGGGTTTCAGAATTGCAGGGTTTGAGAAGACTAAGAGATTCACGGTCTAGTTGGGAAGAAATCTGCATCTCCTACAGCACTGCTGCACAATAGACCTTTCTGTGATGCCGAAAATGTTCTAAATCTGTACTGTCCACTATTGTAGTCATTGTAGATGTGTGGCTAATGTAACCGAGGAACTGAATTTTCAATTTTATTTAATTTTATTTTAAAAATTTTTTAAGTGATATTCTTTATTTTTAAAAATTATTTATTTATTTGAGAAAGAGACAGAGCACAAGCAGAGGGAGCTGCAGGCAGAGGGAGAAGAAGGCTCCCCACTGAGCAAGGAGCCCAATGTGGGACTTGATCCCAGGACCCCGGGATCATGACCCGAGCTGAAGGCAGAGGCTTAACCGACTGAGCCATCCAGGCGTCCCATTAATTTTATTTGATTTTAAATAATTAAAATTTACATTTACATGGCACATGTGGCTAGTGTTACTGTATTGGATAGTGTAATTTTGGAGAAATGGTACGTTCCAAAAATAGGAAGAAGTTTTTAGAGCACAGGCTGTTCAAGGGAGTTAATACAAACCATGTTTTGTCATTGAAACATGACAAGTTTCCATCAGAAGAAAAAATTTTTGCTTAGACTTTTGGAAGTCATTGAGTCAGATGGCTTTAAAGGAAAACAGACCTGGAGTGGAGAGGTGGTTGTAAGAGACATTACTTTTCCCATGACCTAGGGCAGTGTCTGTTCACTGGGGTTGGTCATCATGGTAAACTCGGGAGGAGAACTGAAAGACCATCTGAACATAAATTACATGTAGGCAGTTCTGGACAAAAGTGAATAGCATGTAACTTTGAATTCCCCAATTGGTACATCACATGTGTCCTAAGATTCTTTTGTTCTGTAGGGTTAAGGAATATGGTGCATAGAAAGGATTCTGGTCTGCTGGTCACCCAAATCTGAATTCCAGGTGCTTGGTGGCTCAGGCCCTCACCATGATATTCTGGGCCCCTCTCTGGCCTCAATAGGAGGGTTTCACTAGTGACTTTTACGTTTCTTTCCAATTCTCAGGTTTTCTTTTTTCTTTTTACTTATTTAGCATGGACACTTTATCAGATCTGAGAATCATCTGTTTGGGGAACACTTTAATGGGGGACGTGCTGAACAATGACTATGAATTTTAGATGTGAAGATGCTTCTCCCCATCCCATTCCATTTCAAAGTGATGAAAGTGGAATTCATACTAATAATAAAAAACCAGAAGAGAAATCTTCTGTTTGGGGTCTTATCTGGATTGCGATACCGTGAATGCAGTATTTGATTATTTTTTAAAATTATAAGGTTGGAAAACCCTGATGATCTGGGGATGACTTTATGTAAAAGATAAATTTTTCCTCAAGTACCTTTGAGGGTCTTGGTTTCACAGAGAAGAGTTAAGCTTAATGGAAAGTTTGCATATGTGGGACATATTTAGGTTTCCTGGGATAAGAAACTCTGTTCCTGTGTCTCTAAATGCCTCTGGGGTAGCTCTAAACAAGTTCCCTCAGGGTCTCTAAGCCTTGACAGCACCAGGAGACATCTTATAATTCCTGCTGGCTTTGAAGGTGACATTTCTGGGATTTGGTTTTCAAAAGAGAATGAGGGCATAGGCCTCTTTCCCCCAAGGATCCAGAGCACATAATTGTCAGTTTCCTGTGAAGGGCACAGTGGGGCTGAGGCTTTTCCCACTCAAGGTGAACTCACGGCCCCCAGCCTCCAGGCTGACTTGTTCAAGGTCCTTCTGCTCTCTTGACTAATTAGACTTCCTCTCTTGAGTTAGAAGTCTGGGCATTTAACAAATAAGATGGTGAACAGATGGAGAAGACTGAACTCTTTGATGGAATTGAGTCCCAGAGATCCCTAAGGAATAGTTTTGGTGAGAGAGCCTTTGGTTGTTACTTAGGCGTTAGGCAGATTTCAGTTGGAAAATTTCATGGCTAAAAATCCTTACTCAATGGGAGGCTGTAAGCACAGCAATCTGTTCTACATAAACAGAGCAGGGAGCAAACTGATTTCACATGCACTGCTTGATTTGTGTTTTTACCCCTTCCCTGACATGTAGTTTGCCTGCCCCAAGAGTTGGGTGCATGGGTAGCTTAGGGTCGTCATGTTAGTGTAGCTTCATGTAGAATTTAGGGTTTTATTTTAGATTTTGGCTAAGACAACTTGTAGGTTCAATATAACATGGTAGGCCAAACTTTTACCCCATTCAACTGCTCTACCCACAAAAATGGATGCCTTTAAGTGAAGAGAATTAACTACTCAGATTAGTAAAGGACACATGGGATTTGGCCTTATGTCTCCAGCTGTGTTTTTGTTTTTATGAGGACCAAGCAACTTAAAGGTCAGGTGAGACATTGCTGCTTTGTCACTTCCTGTCTTGGACTCTGAGGTTCTCTTTCTTTTGGCTTGAATCAGGTGTGTGCCTGTATGCATGTATGTGTGCATGTGTGTGCATGCCTGTGTGTGTGTGTGCGTGTGCGTGGTATTGGTGGAGACAGAGACTAAGAGAAAATCTCTCTGTTTTTTTCTCTGAGCTTGCTGGCTTCAGTCTCCTGATCTATTAATTTCTTCAGGCAAGTTTTTTTTTTCTTGGCCAGTGTATTACTGCTGTTCAGTAATTAATCTTTACATGACACAGGGAATAAAGCCATGTTATGAAGGACTCCAATTATTTTAATGGTGCAGAAGACTTTTTAAGATCAGACTTGCTTTCGTTAAGTCATTTTACAGGTTATGAAGAAAGTGTAGATTATTTTTTGGTGATACCCTCAAGTTTTGTCTTTTTTTAAAAAAGATTTTATTTATTTGAGAGAGAGTGAGCGAGAGAGAGAGTACAAGCAAGGGCGGAGGGAGAGGGACAAGCAGACTCCCTGCTGAGCAGGGAGCCCAATGTGGGGCTCCATCCCAGGACCCTGGGATCATGACCTGAGCCGAAGGCAGATGCTTAACTTACTGAGCCACCCAGGAGCCCCTCAAGTTGTGTTCTAATAATGAATTTTTATGTTGAAATGGTCAGCAGTTATGTGCCATTATGAATTGTGGACCTATGCACATTTTCCACTGGTTATTCTTTTATGTAACAGTCACACATTCTTTATTGTGTCATTGGAATAAAGCTATGTGAGTGTAGGGACCACATATCCAGCTCAAACTATTAATTTTCATTGCCAACGACTTTCTTAATTAATTATGATTTTAAGAAGTGAATTTTCTCCTGTCCATTTTTAATCTTACAGAGAACTGTGGATGGAGTTTTAGGAAAATTTGCTCCGTTCTTTGGGAGATATCCAAATGCAAAAGCAGAAAAAGTGTTTGTCAGCCATTCAAAAAATTATTCCAATCCTCTGTTGTACTCAGAAACCTTGAAAATAGATCAATTTACATATGACATTTATTATAGCTATTTATAGTTTGATTTACAAAATATGCTCAGCATGCAAACTTGCTGTATGCATACTAAACGAATGAATACTTAAAGGAATTCTTCACTGAAGATAAAGTTTAAGCTGAACTCTTGCTTAGCCAGGCTTGGTGGAAATGTGTGTGTTCTTGGATATGTCTTGTCTACAAAAAAAGATAAATGAATATGCCTTTATTAAAATAAAGTATTATATATTAAAGGATTAAAATGTAGTTTTTTTTCCTTTAATTCTGTTACTTCCCTCATTAAATTCTAATTTAGAGTAGTGATACCAGGCACTGCAGGAAATACAAGAGAAGTATAAGACATGACCTCTTTGTTTGGAATCCTACAGTTTAGTTAGGGAGATATGACTAGAATGTGTGAAGGCATTGTCGCTGTCAGCAAGAAGTATGTAATTAGATGGTACATTGTGATGTATGGATTGTAATTACCAAAGAACTTCAGAGAAAAGAGAGAAGAATGTAGATTGGGATAATCAGAGAAGAGTTAGTGTACAGTTGTTCCAACTTGAACAATTTAAAATTCAAGCTTTTTTAGATTCATTTGGGTCTTCAAAAAATAAAATCTATTCCACATTTCTTTTGGTTGAATCCCCTTCTAGAACTCCATTTAGGTGTATGTTCATCCTTCTTATTTTATGCTCTGTCTCTTAACCTCTGCCTGATATTTTCATCTTTTTTTTGTCTCTTTGAGATTTATGTTGAGCAATTTCCTCAGCTCTATCTTTGTGTATATCAATTCTGGCTTTTTCTATGTTGACTCTGCTATTTAATGCATTTGCTGAATTTTATAATTTCAATGGCTATATATATTTTTTATTCCTGGAAATTTTACTTATTTGTATTCAGTGTGTCTTCTTTCTGAGTTTTCTTTGCTGATTTTAATTTTTAAACAGTATACTGCTCTTCAGCTTTTTGCATATCTTCTTTTGTGTCTTATGCCATTTAAAAAATTTACTTATTTGTTTTGTCCTTAACCGTTTTAAACATTTTTGTTTTCTAGTCTTATTCAGATTGTTTAATTATCTGAATTTATTGAAGATCTAATCCTAGTTTATTGTTATTGTGCCCATTGTGGATAGATTTGTATTTATAAAATGTTGCTCATGTATTTTCCGATTAGTGGGCTCAAGTGTAACTTCACTGGTACTTTATCTGTGGGACTCCTGTGTGGCCAGGATTGGGGACATAGCCTTTCAGAGTTGTTTGACATTAGTATTCAAGTGTATTAACAATCTGGGACATATTTTTATGTTGATTTCTTGGATTGAGGAGTTAGCCCATCATGTGGCTAGTATAAACTCAAACCAAATATCCGTATATGGCCTAGACCCAGATATATGCATTTATAGGAGAGGCTATTTTTTTCATTCAAGGTTAGGCCTGAAAAAGACAACTATTTTGAGGTGTTTTCTGAGGTTGGTTTGTTTTTCCCCTGATCCACCTTTCACGAGAGTGCATCTTTAAAGGGAGCTAGGTTGAAGCAGAGGCCTACATTCTAATTCCAACACAGAAAAAAATATCAAAATGCCTAGGGTACCCAAAACAACTGTGTTCCCTCTTCCTCCAGCCTTGCAAAGTGATGCCAACTGGGAGGCTTACCTTTCTGGTTTTCAGGAGTTTCTTGTTTCTGGGAATGGAGAATTTTGTTTTCTTGCAAACTTATTTACACTTTTAAAGAATGCTTGTAATATTTTATGCAGCGTTGTAGAAGAAAGATTGTCAGGATTTTCTTTCCCCCCTCAGAAGCAGAAATCCTTAATTCCTTACTAATTCTCCTCATAAGGGACATTCTAAATCTTGTTAAACTTTTGAGCATCATGACTCAGTGACTGCAATTAACCTTTTGCTTTCTAACATTATCAATGAATCTCTCTTTTTGGGGCATTCTTCTGTCTCCCCGGAAATAACCACGGATCTCCTCCATTTGGAAGAAGTTTTTGCTTGACTGCCTTTTCTTTTTCTGTTAATTCTTTCCTGCTTTTTACAGTAGAAGCCATTAATAGAGTTCCATGAATATATTGTGATTTGGGGCGCCTGGGTGGCACAGTCGGTTAAGCGTCTGACTCTCGGTTTCGGCTCAGGTGGTGATCCCAGGGTCATGGGATCTAGAGCTCTGTGTTGGGCTCCACACTCAGTGTGTTGTCTGCTTAAGACGCTCCCTCCCTCTGTCCTCCCTTCCTTCCCTCCCCCTGCCCTGCTCACTCTCTCTCTCTCAAATAAATAAATCTTTAAAAAATATATTGCAATTTGTATTGTCTGATTATCAACTCATTTCTGAATGTCTTATGATATGACTTTCATCTCTAGCACAGTACTAACACTGTTCTCTCTACTGTCACCAGGGACAACATATTGTTACACCCAGCAGGCTTTTCTCCTCTGCCAGATCTCACACTCTTTGGCTTCTCTGAGGTTTTCGTGTTGACCATCTCCCGCTTTAAACTTTATTTCTTTGAGCCTCATGCCATAATATTGTTCTAATTCTCCTCTTTCTTCCTCTTACCTATTTGGCCCCCTCTTCTGTGACTTTGTCCTTGAATTCATCTTCCCATCCATTAAATAGGGGTGGCTTTTCTTGTCTTGATTCTACAGTGTTCTTTCTCTATATTATCTTCATTCCCATGTCATTTTTTTTGCAGATGATTCATAAATCTCTACCTTTAACCTAAAATCCTTCTTTTTCAATTGTCTCTCAAATACTTTCCCCTGAAGTCCTGCTGACATGCCATAATCATTGGATTTAAAACCAACTCATTCTCTTCCCATCCCCAATAACCTTGTGATTTACCTAATTCTGTCTGGGTTATTATTTTTGTCTCCTGAGCTTAAAAATGATTAGAGAAATCTTTCATTCTTGTAAAATTTTTCTTTTCCAATTTCTCTCTGATTTATCCCTTATTTGTCAATCTTATTGTATCTCTCCCTGTGTGTATCACTGTGCAGTATTTCTCTTCTATGTGATTTGTTGCCTTTTCATTCACTTTTCTATAATCCATTCCACCCACCAGGTTGACATTCGCCTATTTAATTCACCAATGCCATGCCATTACCCAGCTTAAAAACTTTCAATGATTGCCAAATACTAACAGGATTAACCCCAAACTCCTTGTTCGGGTTGTTTAAAAAAAAAAAGTCTGGAGAATCCAGTGCTGTTGTGCTGGGCCTGACTTTTGCTCTATGATTAATTAGTTTTGTGAACATGGTGAAATCACTGGTCACCAGGTAAAAGGTCTCTTTCCTCTAAAATGAAGTACTAGCAAGAGAAAAATAACCAAAAGAGACTTTTCCGAAAGAGGAGAAACAAATGGCCAATAAAAGATGAACAGATGCTCAATTACAATGAGATATGACTACACACCACCAGGACAGATCAAATAAAAAAGATAAACATTATCATATTTGGACAAGGATGTGCTTGCAGCAACAGGAATTTTTACACACTGTTGGTCCACGAATAAGCAATTGTATTCCTAAGTATAGACTCAACAGAAGAGTTTGCATATATTCACCAAAGGGCATGTATAAACTACTATACAAATTAGCCTAAGACTTGAAATTACCCGCAAATCATAGGATGGGGTAAATAAATTGTGGCACGAATGGAAAAACATGGATGAATCTCATAAACATGATCACAGTAGCCAAACACATAAGAATACCTGCCATATGATTTCATTTCTAGAATGTGTGAAAACAGGGAAAACTCATCTGTGCTGTGGTTACCCTTGGGGGTAGGAAACCAGCTGGAAGGAGCCCAAGTTGGTTCGGTGGTATTGGTAAGGTCTTTTCCTTGGTCCTGTGTCTGGATACATGGATGTGTTCAGTTTGTGAAAATTTATTGAGCCAAATACCAACGGTTTAAAAAGATTTTTAAATGATGACTCAGGGGAGCTGTGAATAATGGCGGCAATGAGGTAAATAACCTTCCCAAGTCTCCTCCCTAAATGATGTGAAATAATTTTTTATCTACAAAAATTTGATGAAAACCACCTCTCAACGTTAACGTAAATAATGCTGAAACTGTAAGGTAGCTAGCTGTGAGTAAAAAGAGAAAAGTGAACGAGTCCCAGGTCTGTGGCCCATGTGGTCCCTTCTTACACTCTGGGTTTTCATGGCGAGCAAAGGCAGATGGAGAGAGGCCGGGGGACCCAGAGGAGGGACTCTAGTGGAGGGACCTATGGGTGGGTTGGAGTGACCACCAAAAAGATTGTATCCACCCGAAATCTGAAAATCCTAAAAAGGTAACCAGGCAGATCAGAGCATGACAATAAAAAGGGATTTCAAAGTATTCAGTCCTTAAAGGACCAGATAGACTTAAAAAAAAAAAAAAAAGACCAGACATACAATTTAAAGGGATAGACTCTATTTTAAAGGAAAAACCTGGGACGCCTGGATGGCTCAGTTGGTTAAGCGTCTGCCTTCAGCTCAGGTCATGATCCCAGGGTCCTGGGATCGAGTCCCACTTCAGGCTCCTTGCTCAGTGGGGAGTTCTGCTTCTCCTTCTGCCTGCAACTCCCCCTGCTTGTGCTTTCTCTCTCTGACAAGTAAATAAATAAAGTCTTTAAAAAAAAGAGAAAAAACCTGATTTCAAAGCATTGTCTTCTGGGGGGAGAAAAAATCAAAAGGGAAGGAAGAATCACCCTTGGGAAATCAAGCGGTAAGGGGGAAAAGATGAAAAAGGGAGAAATTTCGTGTCCTATAAGACAAAAGGGAATAAAAAACCTGGAAGCCTCGCAACCTGCCCCCCACCACTAAAACAGTCTGACAAAACCCTGCTCAAGTATTTGGACATTTCTAAGTTGAAAAGGAATTAAACTAGGAATCTTCTAAAATGCTGCAATATCATGAAAATGAACAGAAGGAAAGTTTACAGAGAAATATTTCAGAAAATCAGGAAATGAATCAACGGAGGAAAATTCCCCTCCTGAAAAACAGCCGTAAAACAGAAGAAAATTGTAAGTCTACACCTCCATAATGAATGAAATATACTGAAACAAGCATTTGCAGATATGAAAAACCACTTTAAATCGGAAACCCAGAAACTAAAAGCAGAAATGGACTAAAAAAGAAAGAAGATTTAAAAAAAAAAAAGAAATGGACTAAAAAAAGAGAGAGAAGAAAAAGAGAGAGAGAGAGAGATAAAAAGAAAAAAGTTAATTAAATTCAGGAAAGAAATGGAAGAAAAAAATTATCTCAGAAATGAAGAATAATTTACAAGATGCACAAGGGAAAATGGACCAAACGAATATTTAATTAAAGGCAGGAAAACAACCAAGGGAATAGTAATGGGTAAAGAAAAAAGTAAAAAGGCTCAGTTGTAGAAATGGAAGACAGGCAAAGAAAGAATAATATTCATGTTATCTGAGGCACTGAGGAAGAAAAATAAAACAATGGAACAGATCTAATATTTAAAATTATAATCCAAGAAAGCTTCCAGAAGTAGAAAAAGACCTAAATCAACACATGGAAGGACTCATCTGGCAAAATTAACCCAGAGCTATCAATTCTCAGACACAGCCTGGTCCAATTAATAGTTCTTAGAAATAAAGATAAAATCCTCAAGGTCTTTCTCTAGAAAAAAAGATCAAATTACTTACAAAGACAAAAGAATTAGAGTAGCATCAGACTTTTTTTTCCCCTAAAGATTTTATTTATTTACCAGAGAGAGAGAGAACACAAGCAGGTAGTGGGGCGGAGGGGAGGGAGAGACAGAGGAAGAGGGAGAAGCAGACTCTCCACAGAGCAGGGAGCTCCGACATGGGGCTTGAGCTTGATCCCAGGACCTTGAGATCATGACCTGAGCTGAAGGCAGACGCTCAACCGACTGAGCCACCCAGGCAGGCACCCAAGACTAGCACAGACTTTCGAAACCAACATACAAAGCAAGGCAACAATGGATATTTTTGTATTTCTATATACATCTCTTTCAGCTTTGTGCTGGGATGCAGTTAAAGGTGCTTAGAAACACTTTGATGCTTTCCAGTCTTGCTTTTGTAATTTGCTAGGTGGGTCTGGAGCAGTGTTTAGTGTAGGGCTGATTAATTTCCCACTACTGAGGCTAGACCTTTCTGAGAACGCTCCCTAGAGTTTGTCCCTGGGGAGTTTATCCGTCTTGGCTGGTGGGCATAGGCTCTACCTTCTGCTCTGAGTATGAGTGCTTCCTCCCCTAATCTTTTGGATGATCCTTTTTCTTGTCTTGGGTGGTTCTTCATTATGCATGCACTGATCAGTACTCTGCTGAACAGCTTGGGGGGACCCTTTGCAGACTTCTGGGGTTCTCTCTCTGTGCACCTCTCTCTGTTCTAGTGTCGTATCCAATGAACTCCAGCTGCTTTGATCCCCCCCAGCTCTCAGTCCCATCTCAACTCAGAGCATCCCCAGGCTCTGCCTCAGTCCCCGCCCCCGCCCCCCCCACCAGTCAGGGCTTGGAAATCCTCTCAAGGTAATAAGTTCAGACAATTGTAGGGCTCACCTCATCTGTTTCCTGTTTCTTGGAGATCACTGTCATTCATTGCCTGACGTCCAATGTCTTGAAAACTGTTGTTTTTTGTATTATTCAGATGTTAATTTTCTGGCTTTGGGAGATTTTCTGGCCATGTAAGATGTTAACATCGGGAAAAGCTAGGTGAAGGGTACACAGAAATTTTCTGTACCACTTTTGCAACTTTCTGTAAGTCTAAATTCGAAATAAAAAATTAAAAATATTTAAAAATGAAGGGGTTCACTTAATACTTTTTTAAAGTTATTTAAAGCACTTAGATTCTTTTTATCTTTTTATTTTTAACTCTATTGCTTATTAGTCTTCCATTAAGTCTTATAATTGAACAATTTTATCTTTGCTCATGCATTCAGAAGAATGCCAGTCTTTTTTATTTTTTTTTTAGAAAAATGCCATTCTTAATACGATTTTCTCTTCTACATATTGTGTCTGCACCTTCTCACCTTAGACCCAACTCAGACGTCACCTGAGCTATGGGGTCTTAAGCCCCAGGTGGAAGAGATTTAACTTCATATAAACAATAGAAACACTTTGCTTATATCATAATGTGGAGTGTAAGACTGTGATTTTAATCAGTAAAAAGAGTTCATAAGTGAATAATCTCTCTAGTCACCTCTTTTATGCATGTTTGGTGTATCGTTAGGTGACTGAGCCCTAACTGAGTCTTGAGGATGGATTAGATTTGGAAGCCTAGAGAGAAGGAAAGAAGAGATTTCATGTAAGGATATTATCATGGGCAAAGGGCTGGTATAGAAATAAGCATGGCAGAAGCAGGGAGCAGGAATGCTGAGGGGAGGACTCTATCAGTTGTATTCCCATCTCTTGAGAAAGGATGTTAGGAAGGAAATTCTGATTTGGAACAGGAGCAGAGAGATTTTGGATATATTGGTTATGTAACCTTGGAAAGCCACTTAGCTGTCTCTGGGCCTCAATGTTCTTGTCTGTAAAACACAAATAATAGTACATACTTCACAGGATATTTGTGAAAAACAATGTTTAAAATATGAGTTAAAGTACTTTGGCAACTAACTATACTATGATGCATGATTTATTTCTCTTAACTTCTGGTTTTATATCTAGAATAAAATGTATACGAAATTATTTGCTTTTTAAAAATGAGTAAGCTATTGAGTCTTGTTTGAAGATAGATATTTTCTTGGCGTATCTGATTACAGCAAAGTGCTTGCAAAAATTAAAATTCTCTTTTCTCTGCTTTTCTTCTTTAGTAAATGAAGAGCTAAGAAATCATATCACTCTAGAATACTTGATAGTAACCATTCCCCTGACCAAGGACAGCGAGTATCAGCATCTTAAAAATCCTTAGTGTTTCTCTTGGGACAGTAACTCAATTCTGGGTCAAAGAGTGTATTCTTTTTTAGAAGGGTGAGTGAGGCCTCCCCAAGAGTTATCAAAGGTAGGGGTATGATAAGTAGCTTCCTTATCCAGGGAAATGGAATGCAATAGAACTCTTTGTGTTTTGTGGATTAAAAAGAAAACCTGCCCAGTATTTATGGTAAATCCTTGGGAATCAAGTTGGAAAATGGAGGTCCTGGAATCAGCTGGCACACCAAGATGGTTGTGGATGTGGATCACAAGACCTGAGCATGTAGAGCTGCACCTCTGTGGTCCAAAGATGAGGCCTCTGGCCAATCCAGCCCTCAGACTATGGGGTTATTTTTTGTTGAAGAGCTGTGCCATGTGCCTTATGCTGGAATTTGAGGAATCATCACCAAGTAGAT
Source organism: Callorhinus ursinus (assembly GCF_003265705.2). Lineage (NCBI taxonomy): Eukaryota > Metazoa > Chordata > Mammalia > Carnivora > Otariidae > Callorhinus > Callorhinus ursinus. The sequence continues at coordinate 27,755,433 of NW_027397079.1, read as the reverse complement.
TAGCATCCCCAGTGACCACGAAGAATCAGTCGTCAACAGTGACGTTGTGGCACCAAGAAGCAATGGCGTCAGTTCACTGGACTGTGCCCATTCTTTTCTTGCCTGCTTCTGTGGCTAGTCTATTTCCTCCAACCCTAAAAGTTTTGGGATAGCATAAATCCAGTGATGTGCTGATAAATGTTTAACAACTGGTTCTGTGGGAGGAAAAAGCCCTTGTTTATAATATTGCCAATCTTCAGGGTGCAAATACTCCCACCATGGTGGATTTCAAGGTACCAATGTGTGTCACTGACCATGCTGTTAGGAAGGGATGTGACACAGTCCACCATTATGTAGTACTTCAGCCATAGGCAGAAATAACCTCAAAAGCATTTATATAACAGTGAAATGTAGTATAATAATTAAGAAGTGATAAGTTTCAAATATTTATTACCTTTGTTTTTAATATACAGTTGACCCTTGGACAACACAGGGGTTAGGGGCGCTATCCCCCTTCCCCCACCCCATGCAGTTGAAAATCCCTTTTGACTACCCCAAACTTAATTACCAGTAGCCTACTGTTGACCAGAAGCCTTACTGATAACATAAACAGTTGATTAACACATATTTTGTATGTTATACATATTATATACTGTATTCTTCTAATCAGGTAAGCTAGAGGAAAGAAAATGTTATTAAGAATATCATAAGGAAGAAAAAAGTACATTTACAAGTACTGTACTGCATTTACTAGAAAAAATCCACATGTAAGTGGATCTGTGTAGTTCAAACCCATGTTGTTCAAGGCTCAATTGTCATTTACTTCTTAATATATGTAATTTAATTTTGAATAATAGCTTTATTTGACAACAGCCTTGAAAAATTCCTGAAAATGTAACAGTTAGCCCTCATGACCTGAAGAGGGTTAGCTCCAGCACATCACTGGATAAATCCATGAGGATTTGGGATGGAAGAGACCTCAAAGTTGAAATAATGGGCTTGAGGTAAAATTGGAAAAATGACAGGTAAAATCACTTTTGATCCTGGGCTTATAGTCATATAGGTTATACAGTAGTGGATCCCAAAGGCCCCAAACCTGAGATAAAATAGTGAAAAAAAGGACATGGCTTTGAAGATTTAATAATCCCAGAAGTCTAGATGTACTTTTTCTTAAGTTCTAAATGTTCAGAATCCCTGAGCATTTAGACAGAGTTGGATTGTTTCCCTCATTGGAGTGGGGTCTCTTTATTATCAGAGTTCCTTTCTTTTTTATTCAGGCTGTTTTTCTCTGAAGGAGACATGGCAGTGCATATTTTTGTTATGGCTAATGTCAGTACTTCCTTAGGACAGTGGCCAGAGAGATAAATGCGCTGACTTGACTGAGCTGGAGCCAGTGACGTATCCGCTCAAACCCATGTGGTTCTGTTCAGTCCTTCTTTCATTCACTCAACAAAGATCTAGAGCCCCTACTATGTGCCAAGAATTGTATTAGCATCAGGAATATAAAAATGCACAAGATGTGACTTGTGCCTTAAAGGTGCTGGCAGTGTCCCATGCAACCTCCATTCACCTTGTATGAGAATGAGCACCCCAGGGAAGCAGATGTGAAGCGATGGAAATGTTTTCACAGAAAAGGATCTTGGTTTGAGTCGCCACTGTGGTCCTGTTAGAGCACTGTGTTTTAAACATTGGGATTGAAATGTCTTACTGTCCTCAATATCAAACTTCCCTTCATTCTATCACAGTGACTCTTCTTAAAATGCTACCCTTACACCCCTATTGGAGTATTTGGAGCAAATATGAATTAAGTTTTTAGAGGTTAGCCAGCCAGGTCATGGAGCAGTGAGGCAAAGGGGAAGGAGGCCAAGGATGTAGGCTCAGTCTGGAGCAGGGAGCCAAGTCTGGGAAGGGCAGATCCAGACCAGGTGGTGTTTGGGGGCCTTGGATGGTTATGGACCATAGGAGGGTGCCAGAGGGGTGGGAGGTGGATGGGGAGAAAGAATGGAGAGACTGGTGATAAATTTGCCCATTTCTCATCGTTGCCTAACCCCGGGTCTGCTTTTGGTTCATCAAGGCGATATAACGCACTGATTAAGATCTGCTTTGAAACTTAGGAGATGTGTTCAAAGCTCTGAGTTTTTATTTAATAGACTTCCTGGCCTCTGTCAAATCATGAACCTCTTTGAAACTTTATTTCTTCATAAAATGGGAGTAATAACAGCAGGGTATTGTAGGAATTAAATGAGAGTGCCTCTCTAAGGTGCCTAGTATGGTGCCTAATTCACACCATAAATATTTGTTTCATTTCCCTCTAGACATCCAAAAGGACAAGCATTGAGGCATAGAAAGTAGTCTCGAATTCTCCATCTACATAGATAGTACCATCTAGCAGCTATCCATATAAGTAATTATATGGCTGAAATCAACTGTTCACTTGGCTAGGATTGCTGCTCAGTCAAGTGGCTATTAGCAGAAATGAGTTAATGTTAAAAAGGACATCTCGATTGTGGTGCACGTGAGTTTCCCGATTAAATAAACCTCAGTGATTATTGTCATTAAACAGCTCCTCTATTACCATGGGTATAAGATGTAGGGAAGCAGATTTGGACTGAATATAACATAGCAGAGGTTTTCTAATTATTACTGTTTCTGAAAGTACAGTGCACTGAAGTAAGTTCGGAGTCCTGGCTGTCTTTAAGAACTTGGGTTTCCACTTACCCAAAATGGAACAGAAAGTTCATCCAAATTACTTTCTGACTATGATGTTTCTCAGGTGGGTAATTGGGGATTTATTAAATCCACAGGAGGAGAATCTAGCTATCTGTCGAAAAGGTCTTCCTGTCAAGTAAAAATTATTATAAATAGCCAATTTTCAGCGAGCAAGTAATATTTTTGGAATGCTTATGAAGAATCTAGGTTGTCATCTTTGAAATGTGTGAACTTGGTATGAAAAAGCATTTCTTCAAGTGTTAAGAAAAATTTCTGATGTTTCAATAACTTAGCCATGGCTAAACGTTTTTGACTTTGCTTCTGATTTACTTTACTTCTGGGTTCACCCAGAAAGCAGGAATAGGAATCTTTGGTTCTCTATAAAAGTTCTACAGTGTCCAGTATAAGGAATCAGGAGAAGATAGTGGGAAGATAGTGCACTTGGGATCAGGAGTTTTGAAATTAGGTCTTGGTTCAATCCTTGGCAAGTCATTTAATGTGGCTGTCTCATTTGTAAATATTACCTATTTCTAAGTAATAATGAAGGTTGCCCTACTGTCTTACCCAGTAGGGTCACTCCATCATCAAATGGGCAAATCTATATGGAAACACTCTGTAAATCGGCTTGAGCTATACAAATGGTGGTTTTGCCATGACTTCAGCTTCATACTTGAATAAATTAGCAACTAAACAAATACTATCTTTCAGTCATGCCCCAAGCAGATGGTTTGGTTTTATCTTTCCAATTACATTGTTTTATATTCTTTTTTTAATGAAAAATTTTTTTTAAAAAAGATTGTATTCATTTATTTGGGAGAGAGAGAGAGAGCATGAGCAGAGGTGTGAAGGGGCAGAGGGAGAAGGAAAAGCAGGCTCCCTGCTGAGTGCAGAGCCTGTGTCAACTTGGGGCTCAATCCCAGGACCCTGAGATCATGACATGAGCCGAAGTCAGACACTTAACCGACTGAGCCACCTAGGTACCTCCAGATTGAGTACTTTTTTTTTTAATAATCTCACTATTGGATTGTTAGTTACACCTCTTTTTTGTTTTTTAGTGGTTGATGTAGAATTTTGAAAACACATATTATTTTATTATGGTCTTCCTCTAAATAACATTATGCCACCTCCCATTTAGTATAAGAACCTCACAACAGTATACTTTTGTTTTTTCTTTCCCATCCTTTGTGTTAGTTTTGTCATACATTTTACTTCTACGTATGCTATGAACTCCACAATATATTGGTACAATCAATTTTAACAAGACTAAAAACAAGAGAAAAACCACTTTTACATATTTTGGTTTTACCAATTTCATTGCTCTCCATTTCATTTAGTGGATCCACATTTCCATCTGTTCTCATCCTCCATTTTTCTGCAGAAATTCCTTTAACTCTTTTTTTTTTTTTTTTGAGAGAGAGAGGGAGAGAGCACACAAGCAGGGGGTGGAGGAGGGGCAGAGGGAGAGGCAGAGAGAGAAACTTAAGCAGTTTCCATGTTCAGCACAGAGCCTGATGTGGGGCTCAGTCCCATGACCCTGAGTCCATGACCAAAATCAAGAGTCCAAGACTTAACTGACTGAGCCACCCAGGCACCCTGTTTTAACTCTTCTTTCAATACAGGTCTTCTTGTAGTGAATTCTTTCAGATTTTGTTTTTTCGAAGTGTTTTTATTTTGCCTTTATTTATAAAAAACTATTTTTGCTGGGTGTTGAATTCTAGGTTGACATTTTTCTTTTGGCATTTTAAAAATGTCACTCCATTGTCTTCTGTCTTACATGATTTCTGATCAGAAGACCACTGTAATTTTTATCTTTGTATTTTTGTATGTAACATTTCTTTTTCCTCTAGCTGCCTTCAAGATTTTTCTTTGTTTTTCATTTCAGCAATTTGAATATGATGGGTCTAGGGATCTGTGCATGCGTGCGTGTGTGTGTGTGTGTGTGTGTGTGTATTTATCCTGTCTGTGTTTCTCTGAGCTTCTTAAATCTGGTGTTGTCTTTTGTTAATTATGAAATATTATCTGCCCATAATCTCTTCAAATATTTCTTCTGTAGTGTTCTTTCTCTCTTTTCCTTCTGGAATTTCAAATATATGTATATTAGACTGTTTGATATTCTAACACAGTTTTTTAATGCTTTACTCTGTTTTTTCTTTTATTTTGTGTGTTTGTATGTGTGTTTTTGTTTTGTTTTTAGAGGGGGGATGGGGGGAGACAGAAGGAGAAGGAGAGAGAGAATCTGAAGCAGACTCCACACTCAGCATGGAGTCCACGTGGGGCTTGATCTCAAGACCCTGAGATCATGACCCTAGCTGAAATCAAGAGTTCAATGCTTAACTGACTGAGCCACCCAGGTGCCCCTCCTTTACTGTGTTTTAATTTGGAGAATTTCTTTTGACTTATCTTCACATTTACTTATTCTTTGCTAAACTATGTGCCATTTCAAGAATTTTTTATTTTCAAATTTATTTTGAAATTTTTATTTCAGGTATTTCAAATTTCAGATTTACTGAAGGTAACTACAACAACAAAGCCTAAACTCAACTGAAATCATGCTTTTTTTTCTAGCTTTTCCACTTGACTCTTTTTTATAGTTTTCATTGCTCTGTTTAGATTTTCCATCTCTTCATGCATTTTCCTTATTTTATTAGATAATCCAACATATTAGTCCTGTTTTTTCTTTTTAAGACACTAATACTGCTAGCATCCAGATCACCCCTGGGTCTTGTTCTGTTGATTGCTTTATCCCTTGATAGTGGTTTGCTTTGTCTTGTTATTTTGTGTGTCTCCTTTTTTGATTGACTGCCAGACGTTATGTGTAGAAGAATAGTGAGTCTGAGATAAATAGCATTTATGTTCTGAAATGAGCATGGCTTTTCTTATTTCACGATGCTAGTTTGGAGGCTTGAATTAGTATTGTCAGTAGATAAGCTGAATTTAGGCTTTGTTGTCACTGTAGTTACCTTCAGTAAACCATAGACTTTAAATTACTTCGGTGATGGATGGCTTTTACTTTGTGCTTAATATGGGGCTTGGTATACTGAGGGTTTTCCTCCGTTTATGCTTCATTTTCAACTTCTAGTAGGCCCTGTACATTTGCATCACAGATAGGATCTCTTTTCACACTCTGCCCCTTTTCCCCGTAGAAATAGAATGCTGTTACTTGTTGTTTGGTGTGAGGCTTGTGGTGGTGGCGGCAGGGAAGGTTCTTCAATCTTCAGTTCAGCTTTAGTATTAGGCGGGCCCTGTGTCTTTGTGTCCCAGTGGTGGCACTTTCTCAATATGCCTGTCACTTTTCCCATTGCAGCTAAACTCTGCCTTGTATCTGTGGGAGTTCTCGTGTGAGACATATTTTCCCCCGTTTTCAGTGGCAAGAGAACACTGCTTTGTATCAATGCAGGATCTTGGGCTAGAGAGGGTTTCTTATCCCTCCCACAGTAGCAGAGAGTTTTTGGTTCCTTTTCTCTTGAGAAACAGGGATCTTTGCCAGGGTTCTAAGAGTGGGAGGGTTTCCTGCCTTTCTCCTAGTAGCTTTAGGGTTTTGTTTCTCATGGAATAAGAATCTAGTAAATGGGTGAGGCTTTGTTCATAACTAGAACATTGGCACCACTGAAGGGCACTCACTCAAGTTTCTTGTTCCGCCCTCAATCTTCCTCAAGAGTACCTGGGAAAGGTTCATGAAAAAGAACTGGTGAGTGGGTACAGATTCTGCTTGTATATGGGGTTCTAGGAATTCCATACTATTTCGTTAACCCACACTTGACCTTTAAGAATTTGTTAAAATTTAGCTGTTTTTTTTTTTTTTTTTTTTTAATGCACTTTACAGCAGCTGTCTCTTCCTTTCCTGCTTTGCCAAAAGGGAAACAGTTTGTGAATTCTGTCTCTCCTTGGAGGGGTTTATCACTCACTGGAATTTCATTCACTTGGTGGCTTTGTATTCTTACCTCTGTGATGGGCTCAAGGAAAGTTATAATTGTATAGATTATTTGGCTTTTCCTCCTTGTTAGGGTGGGATCAATGTTCTCTTGTGGCTTTCTATATTCTAAGTGGAAGTGGAACTCCAGGAGAGTTTAGTACAGGAAATATTTATAGGAAGGCATGTAGAATATATGAAAGTACAAGTGATACCCTGGGGAGAGTAATTGCAGAGTCCTGTTACTACCCTGTTACAGGTTGAATAGTGTTTCTCAAAAAAATATCTTGCAGTCTTAATCCTTGGTTCTTATGAATGTGATCTTACTTGGAAAGATGATCATTGCAGATGTAACCAAGTCAAGATGAGGTCACTAAGGTGGGCCCTCATCCAATATGACTGGTATTCTTATTAAAAAAAAAAGAGAGAAGACAGAAAGAGACACAGGGAGAACACTATGTGACAACAAAGGGAGAGAATGAAGAGAGAGATGTATCTACAAACCAAGGAAAGCCAAGGATTGCCAGCAAACACTAGACGCTAGCGAGGGGCAAGGAAGGATCCTCACAGACCCAATCAGGGAGATCATGATCCAGCTAACACCTTCATTTCAAACTTCTAGTCTCTAGGACTATGGGACAAAGTTTTGTTCTTTTAAGCCACTCAGTTTATGATAGTTTGTTATGGCAGCTCTAGGAAAATAATACACACCCTTAGGCCAGAAGGAGCAAAGGAGGGAGACAAAAAGAGCTGTGTGGAGTTGTAAACTAAGGGTGACACCCACACAGAATGGACCCCAGAGATAAACACCCTCACCTCTGTCTCTTCTATCCCTTCATCCTGCTACGGCTCCCTTTGACTACACTCAACTGGAAGCCAGAGGGCAAAGGGAGCTAGTTTAGGTAGTCCATGTAAGTCAGCCTCCTGGGGTAGAGAACAGAGTGGGGAAGTCTGGATGGGAAATATGAGTAGCTAAATAAAGATAGCCAGTCCAGTAGGGCTTTGTACAACAGACAATGTAACTTTATACATTCGTTTGGGTAGGTGGTGTGGGGTCATTGTAAAGATCACAGAGTTATAGCGGGTCTGTGGTTTTGTGCGAGCTCTGCTCTGACTCACTGTGGCCTTGAATATTTCACTTAACCTTTCTGATTCTCTATTTTCTCATCTCTAGGAGGTGGTTAGACCTGATGACTTTTGTGGTCCCTTCTCCACCTTGTGTTGGGTGTATGGGAAGGAATACTCTTACATCGAACAAAAAGAGGTCTAAAATAAATTTTTTGAGATTTAGAACTTGAGGCTTTTATGATTTTGAGCCAGGTTCAGTGACAAAAACTATCAATGCTACTGATAATAATTGTACTGTTATTTGACTTATCTATAAAATAAAGAAAATGTTTCCAGGGCACCTGGGTGGCTTAGTTGGTTGGGAGTCCAACTCTTGATTTTGGCTCAGGTTCTGATCTCAGGGTCATGAAACTGAGCTTGCATCAGGCTTTGTGCTTAGTGGGGAGCTTGCTTGAGAATCTCCATCTTCCTCTGCCCTTCCCTCAGCTTCTGCTTGTGTGCATGCTCTCTCTCAAATAAATAAAATAAAATCTTAAAAAAATGTTTTCATGTCTACATTCTCTTTTTAATGTAGCAAGCAGTTATGTGAAAATTTTGTTGTTTAGGTGTTAAAATTCTTTTGTCTGTGTGTTTACAGTCCAAGTAGTCGATCTAAGAGAAAAGTTGCATTTCTTATTAATGCCATTTGCTTTTGTCAAGGAACTCACCACTTTATCACTTATTATTATTATTTATAGTCTTTTCACTTATTCTTTCAGCAGAGAGAGAGCGAGAGAGAGAGAGCATGCACTTGACCTTCTGTATTCTCTCATCACTAAGGAGCCAAAGAGTCGCTTATTGATTTTCTTTTGGCCTTCAAAGTCAAAGGTGAAATGTGCTTTACACTCTCTGTTCTTTTTTTTTATTGTTATGTTAATAACCATACATTACATCATTAGTTCTTGATGTAGTGTTCCATGATTCATTGTTTGTGCATAACACCCAGTGCTCCACGCAGAATGTGCCCTCTTTAATACCCATCACCAGGCTAACCCATCCCCCCACGCTCCTCCCCTCTAAGAACCCTCAGTTTGTTTCTCAGAGTCCATCGTCTCTCATGGTTTGTCTCCCCTTCTGACTTACTCCCCTTCATTCTTCCCCTCCTGCTATCTTCTTCTTTTTCTTTTTTCTTAACATATGTTGCATTATTTGTTTCAGAAGTACAGATCTGTGATTCAACAGTCTTGCACAATTCACAGCGCTCACCATAGCACATACCCTCCTCAATGTCTATCACCCAGCCAACCCATCCCTCCCACACCCCACCACTCCAGCAACCCTCAGTTTGTTTCCTGAGATTAAGAATTCCTCATATCAGTGAGGTCATATGATACATGTCTTTCTCTGATTGACTTATTTCACTCAGCATAAGACCCTCCAGTTCCATCCACGTCGTTGCAAATGGCAAGATCTCATTCCTTTTGATGGCTGCATAATATTCTATTGTGTATATATACCTCTTCTTCTTTATCCATTCATCTGTCGATGACATCTTGGTTCTTTCCACAGTTTGGCTGTTGTGGACATAGCTGCTATAAACATCAGGGTGCACGTACCCCTTCAGATCCCTACATTTGTATCTTTGTGGTAAATACCCAGTAGTGCAATTGCTGGATCGTATGGTAGCTCTATTTTCACCTGTTCGAGAAACCTGCATACTGTTTTCCAGAGTGGTTGCACCAGCTTGCATTCCCACCAACAGTGTAAGAGGGTTCCCCTTTCTCCACATCCCCGCCAATATCTGTCGTTTCCTGACTTGTTAATTTTAGCCATTCTGACTGGTGTGAGGTGGTATCTCATTGAGGTTTTGATTTGGATTTCCCTGATGCCAAGCAATGTTGAGCACTTTTTCATGTGTCTGTTGGCCATCTGGATGTCTTCTTTGGAAAAATGTCTGTTCATCATGTCTTCTGCCCATTTCATGATTGGATTATTTGTTCTTTGGGTGTTGAGTTTGATAAGTTCTTTATAGATTTTGGATACTAACCCTTTATCTGATAGGTCATTTGCAAATATTTTCTCCCATTCTGTCGGTTGTCTTTTGGTTTTGTGGACTGTTTCTTTTGCTGTGCAAAAGCTTTTTATCTTGATGAAATCCCAATAGTTCATTTTTGCCCTTGCTTCGCTTGCTTTTGGAGATGTTTCTAGGAAGAAGTTGCTGCAGCTGAGGTCGAAGAGGTTGCTACCTGTGTTCTCCTTTAGGATTTGGATGGACTCCTGTCTCACGTTTAGGTCTTTCACCGTTTGGAGTCTATTTTTGTGTGTGGTGTAAGGAAATGGTCCAGTTTCATTCTTCTGCATGTGGCTGCCCAATTTTCCCAACACCATTTGTTGAAGAGACTGTCTTTTTTCCATTGGACAGTCTTTCCTGCTTTGTCAAAGATGAGTTGACCATAGAGTTGAGGGTCCATTTCTGGGCTCTCGATTCTGTTCCATTGATCTATGTGTCTGTTTTTGTGCCAGTACCATACTGTCTTGATGATGACAGCTTTGTAATAGAGCTGGAAGTCTGGAATTGTGATGCTGCCAGCTTTGGTTTTCTTTTTCAAGATTCCTCTGGCTATTCGGGGTCTCTTCTGGTTCCATACAAATTTTAAGATTATTTGTTCCATTTCTTTGAAAAAAGTGCATGGTATTTTGATGGGGATTGCATTGAATGTGTAGATTGCTCTAGGAAGCATTGACATCTTCACAATGTTTGTTCTTCCAATCCATGAGCATGGAACGTTTTTCCATTTCTTTGTGTCTTCTTCAATTTCTTTCATGAGTATTTTATAGTTTTCTGAGTACAGATCCTTTGCCTCTTTGGTTAAATTTATTCCTAGGTATCTTATGGTTTTGGGTGCAGTTGTAAATGGGATCGACTCCTTGATTTGTCTCTCTTCTGTCTTGTTGGTGTACAGGAACGCCACTGATTTCTGTGCATTGATTTTATATCCTGCCACTTTACTGAATTCCTGTATGAGTTCTAGCAGTTTTGGGGTGGAGTCTTCTGGGTTTTCCACATACAGTATCATATCATCTGCAAAGAGTGAGAGTTTGACTTCCTCCTTGCCGATTTGGATGCCTTTGATTTCTTTTTGTTGTCTGATTGCTGTGGCTAGGACTTCTAATACTATGTTGAATAGCAGTGGTGATAGTGGACGTCCCTGCCGCGTTCCTGACCTTAGGCGAAAAGCTCTCAGCTTTTCCCCAGTGAGAATGATATTCACTGTAGGTTTTTCATAGATGGCTTTTATGATATTGAGGTATGTACCCTCTATCCCTATACTCTGAAGAGTTTTGATCAAGAAAGGATGCTGTACTTTGTCAAATGCTTTTTCTGCATCTATTCAGAGGATCATATGATTCTTGTCCTTCTTTTGTTAATGTATTGTATCACGTTGATTGATTTGCGGATGTTGAACCAGCCTTGCAGCCCGGGGATAAATCCCACTTGGTCATGGTGAATAATCCTTTTAATGTACTGTTGGATCCTACTGGCTAGTATTTTGGTGAGAATTTTTGCATCCATGTTCATCAAGGATATTGGTCTGTAATTCTCCTTTTTGATGGGGTCTTTCTCTGGTTTTGGGATCAAGGGAATGGTGGCCTCATAAAATGAGTTTGGAAGTTTTCCTTCCATTTCTGTTTTTTGGAACAGTTTTAGGAGAATAGGTAGTAATTCTTCTTTAAATGTCTGATAGAATTCCCCTGGGCAGCCATCTGGCCCTGGGCTTTGGTTTGTTGGGAGATTTTTGATGACTACTTCAATTTCCTTAGTGGTTATAGGTCTGTTCAGGTTTTCTATTTCTTCCTGGTTCAATTTTGGTATTTGATACATCTCTAGGAATGCATCCTTTTCTTCCAGGTTATCTAATTTGCTGGCATAGAGTTGCTCATAATATGTTCTTATAATTGTTTGTATTTCTTTGGTGTTGGTTGTGATCTCTCCTCTTTCATTCATGATTTTGTTGATTTGGGTCATTTATCTTTTCTTTTGGATAAGTCTGGCCAGGGGTTTATCAATCTTATTTATTCTTTCAAAGAACCAGCTCCTAGAGTTGTTGATCTGTTCTACTTTTCTTTTCGTTTCTATTTCATTGATTTCTGCTCTGATCTTTATTATTTCTCTTCTCCTGCTGGGTTTAGGCTTTATTTGCTGTTCTTTCTCCAGCTCCTTTAGGTGTAGGGTTAGGTTTTGTATTTGAGACCTTTCTTGTTTCTTGAGAAAGGCTTGATTGCTATATACTTTCCTCTCAGGACTGCCTTTGCTGTACCCCAAACATTTTGAACAGTTGTGTTTTTATTTTCATTGGTTTCCATGAATTTTTTAAATTCTTCTTTAATTTCCTGGTTGAGCCATTCCTTCTTTAGTAGGATGCTCTTTAGCCTCCATGTATTTGAGTTCTTTCCGACTTTCCTCTTGTGATTGAGTTCTAGTTTCAAAGCATTGTGGTCTGAAAATATGCAGGGAATAATCCCAATCTTTTGGTACCGGTTGAGACCTGATTTGTGACCTAGGATGTGATCTATTCTGGAGAATGTTCCATGGGAACTAGAGAAGAATGTGTATTCCATTGCTTTGGGATGGAATGTTCTGAATATGTCTGTGAAGTCCATTTGGTCCAGTGTGTCATTTAAAGTCTTTATTTCCTTGTTGATCTTTTGCTTAGATGATCTGTCCATTTCA
>NW_027397079.1:27728200-27738056 GCF_003265705.2 Callorhinus ursinus | reverse complement strand
GGCTGTTCGTGCTGATCTTCTGGGGGAGGGGCCTGTTGCCGTGGTTCCCAAATGTCTTTGCCGGAGGCGGAATTGCCCCACCCTTGTCAGTCTGGGCTAAGCAAGCTGCTCGGGTTTGCTCTCAGGAGCTTTTGTTCCGTGTAAGCTCTGGTATAGCTTTGGAGGACCAGGGTGAAAATGGTGGCCTCCCAATCTCCACCCGGTGGAGCTGAGAACTCGGGGCCCTGCTCCTCAGTGCGCCCCCAGAGAAAAGCAGTCAATCCCGCCTCCCTGGTCTCCGGCCCCACTCTGTGCTCACCCGGCCTGTGACCGATCGTTTCTATCTCTGGCACCCGACCCCGTGTGGAGTCTCCAAAGCCAGCAGATCCCTGCGGCTCGCTCCCACACCCTCCTCCTGGGGGAGGAAGGGGAGTCTCCCCAGCTCTGCTGCTTGTTGGGTCCCTGCTGGAGGAGCAGTGGCCGACTGGGCCACGGATCACAGTTTATGGCAACCGCGAGCTGAGAGCTTGCTCCTCAGCTCCGTCTCTGCAGCCGGCTTCCCCGCTCCGATCCCTGGGAGCTCTGCCGCACTCAGGCACCCCCGGTCTTTCTGTGACGCCCAAGGGTCTTGTGACCACACTGTCCCGCGAGGGTTCCACACCCAGCTTTGCCACTGGAGCGATGTCCCTCAGCGGAGCCGACTTCTAAAAGTTCCCATTTTGTGCTCCGCGGCTCTAGCACTTGCCAGAATCGGCTGCCGGAGGCCCCCTCCCCAGCCGTCTATCCTCCCGAATATCGCCTTGGATTCACTTCTCTGCACGTCCTACCTTCCAGAAAGTGGTCGCTTCTCTGTTCAGAGAGTTGTTGCTACTCTCTTCTTCGGTCTCCTGTTGAATTCGTAGGTGTTCAGAATGGTTTGAACCCTATTCAGCTGAATTCCTGAGACCAGACGAAATCCAGGTCCCCTACTCCTCTGCCATCTTGCTCCGCCCCCCTACACTCTCTGTTCTTCCACATGGGCCACAGAATTCTTGGTATGGTGATATCTCTGGGGGCCCTGATATCATTGATCCAGATGCTAGACTTGGCTTTGAGCAAGCACAAAGACTAATGATTCAGTATTGTTACACATCACAGACAAACCAGATGGAATTAGTTTTCAGATTTCCTGGTGTCTGCAAGGTGAAAATTTTTTTTCCCTTGTGGGAGGCCCAACTCAATTCATAGCTCATTTTCAAAGGGTTCTTATCACACAATTCCACTGTTATCATTTTTCTTCTGGTCTCAAAATATTCTCAGTTAACAGTTCATCACAGAAGACCTTCTGATGTCAACTTATTTCTCAGGGAAAGAATCAGGAGAACTTCCAATATGCTGATGTGGGGGAAGATTACACTTGCTTAGGGACAAACAAAACAACCAAATTAATGATAGACACATACTCAGGAGAATATATGACTATGTTCTTTTTTTTTTTTTTTTTTTTTTTGCACAGGTATAACAGGACCATAACACATGGATGTAAAGTGGATGACTGAGGAGCCCGAAGTAACTTTGTAGGAAGCAATAGGGCAGGAGATGTTGGCACAGGGCAAGGGGAGAGAGTGAGAGTAAGGATGGAAACAAAGAGGAGGAGGGAAGGCGGTATTGTTTTATGTAAGTTCACTTTTCTTAACTTAGCCTGCCTCTTGGGAACTTGGTGATGGCTCATCTGCTATGGAGTCGTGAATTGTCAACTATGTGTATGTCAGTGCGAAGGAGGCAGTGAGGCAGAGGGAAACACAAGGTTCAGAGAAACCATTTCATAGCAGTAGAGAGAGAGCCTATCCATTGGGGAAGGTTTTGTATTTGCCTCCACAAAGAGTATTTGGAATGTTAGGAGAAAGTCTATGTCCATACCACCCTGAATGTGCCTGATCTCATCTGAAATCTCAGGAGAAAGGAGGAAGTCCCAAGTAATCTGGGGTCCATGCACCAAAGGGGTCTTTGCACAGAACTGTATTTTCATGTATTGGTTTCCTTTGTAATCCTATGCCTTTTAAGAACACTATACCATAGCAGGAAGGGAAGAATGAAGGGGGGGAAATCAGAGGGGGAGACGAACCATGAGAAACTGTGGACTCCGAGAAACAAACTGAGGGTTCTAGAGGGGACCAGAGTGTGGGGATGGGTTAGCCTGGTGATGGGTATTAAGGAGGGCACATTCTGCATGGAGCACTGGGTGTTATGCACAAACAATGAATCATGGAACACTACATCAAAAACTGATGATGTAATGTATGGTGATTAACATAACATAATAATAATAAAAAACCAATAAACAAGAAAATATAGAGGGTAAAAAAAAAACACTATACCACCAAAGAGGCAGAAAGAAAGGTTAAGAATCCCTGAATCAGGAAAATAACTTAATAAAGAAGTACCTAGGTGACCGATGTCAATGCATTTACTACGTCCCACACCAGCAGATGAACTGAGGCCAGAATCAGCAAGCTGCACATGATTCAAGGTCATCATGTAGGCAAAGAGCTGGTAAAGGTTGAAGTGGCCCAGGCGCACTCAGTATGTGAGATATGCACAATATAAATTTTTTGTTACTTGAACTTGGTAAAGTTTCCTGGTGAGGGTAACTCTTCTACCTAGTAAAGCTTGATAACCTACTTCCTTTCTCACACCAAAATAAACTCAAGAAAGATCAAACGTTGAACTGTAAAAATAAGGATTGACACAAATGCTAGAATACAGCTTTTATGAATTTAAAAACAAGTGGGTATGGCTCTTCTACACATGATATGAAATGTAGAAATGCAAGGAAAAGAATAAACAGATTTACCTACATAAAAATAAAGAATTCTACTTGAAAAAAAATACTGTAAGGATAGTCAAAAGACAGGCTGGAAAAAAAATAACAGCAACACTTGTAACAAAAGGACTCATTTTCCGTAATACCCAGAGATCTCCTAAAAACAGAAAAAACAAAGAACAAAAATTCAGAGAAAAATGGGCCTCAACCATGAAGAGGAAGATTGCATAGAGAGGATGAAAAGAGACTCATGATCACTGAAAATAAACTACAAAATAAATGGACAGATGTTCATTTTACCCCCATTGGATTGGCAAAGATTAAAAAGTTTGATAATCTCAGCTGGCGAAGATCTCCATGCAAACAGATATCCTTGTACATTGTTGTTTGTGGGAGAACAAATTGGTACAAGTGTTTGAAGATAAATTTGGCAATATCTATAAAAACCTAGAATATTCACTTCCTTTGACTCACCATCTCTTCTTTTATGAATTTATGAATTTATCTCTACTTTTATGAATTTATTTATTAGATGAACTCACAGAAATATGCAAAGTTGATATGTACAGATATTCCTTGCTGCTTTCTAATAATAACAGCAACAAACACATAGACAGTAAGAAATAGCCTAATGCCCATCAAAATGTGGCAGTGCGCATTCATTATGGTACGTCAATGCAATGGTTCGCAGCTATTAAAATGAAGTAGAGATATGTGTATAAATATGGAAAGCTGTCTAACATATATTAAATGAAAAAAAAAACAAGTTGCAGAATAGTAATGTATAGAATGATCCTATTTGTGTTGAAAAAACATTCAGAATATTCCCAGAACACGAAGCTGTTGGCAGTGATTACTTTGGTGGTGTAGACCAGTGAGTTGAGAAGCCATGTGGGAAGAGGGTGGGGGAAGATTGGAGAATTGCAGAACCCCCACACCCATTCCCACTTTATAGCTTTCTCTGCTGTTTGATTTTCAAAATTTAAATTTATAAAATATTTTGAAAAACATTCATAAGTGTTTCATAAGAAGGGATTACTTACCAAGAGAACAGCGAATGCCTGTCTCATAGATTAGCTATTCCCATTTGTGTGATGTTGAGAGGTTGGAGAGGGACCTATTAAGGGAAGGTTGGTGCTTTGGGTCATGCCTGTAGATCTCCCTCACCACTTGCATTCTTGGAGAAGGACAGACTGGTGTTTAAGAGGGCAGTCTCTTGACGTCACTGACGCTTTGATAGAATCTCAGCTCTACTATTTATTTGCTTTGTCACCTGGACAAGTTACTTCACGTTTCAGGGAGGAAAATAGTAGAGTCTCCCTGAATTATGTGAGTAAAACAGATAGCAAAGTAAGTTGCACTAAATGGGGTTAATTCAGTGGAAAACCATGAAGAATTTTTGTATGTTCTAATTTTCAAGGTGTTTTTACTAGCATTATCTTATTTGAGTCCCAGAACAGGCCAGTGAAGTAGGTAAAGGAGGTATTCATCCTTCTTGTTTTACAGGTAAAAACAGAATATGGGAAGGGGACATGTGTGAGTTATGGAGGTAATAACGGGAACAAATCGCAGACTCCTGACTCCTATTTCAGACGCTTTCCTGTACATCTCAAGGCCTAGAAAACATTATTGGGCAGCATTAAATAAAGAGAATGAGACATTTCTTGTGGTTAGGAGCCAGCACCGCCTTCCTATGGTATGGGTGGGATGGTCTCCTACAGAGGCCATTACCAATTTCCCCTCAGCTTTGTGCACTGTGGGAAATCAGACAGAGGAACATTTTGAATGGGAAACAGGTAGGCATATTGCATCTTGTTTCAGTTTGCCATCCTGTAACTTTCCCGGACAGAGGTTGTTTCCTTTTGGATTCAGGGGCATTTGATTCAACTGTATCTGTGGTGAGTGAAAACTGCCAGGTTCCCAGCACCAACATTCACTCTGGACTCAGACACATATTTCTTGGGCTTAGGGTTATCGGACTAGTTTGGGAGTAAGGGCAGTGCTCTAGACTGCATGTTTATGTCCCTTCCAAATTTTGGTTTTGAAACCTAACCCCCAGTTTGATGGGATTAGAAGGCAGGGCTCTTAGGAGGTGGTTTGGTCACAAGGATGGAGCTCTCATAAATAGGATTAATGCCCTTATAAAAAAGAACACGGGGAGTTCCCTTGCCCGTCCACTGTGTAAGGTTGTAAAGAGAAGGTGGCTGTCTGTGAACCAGGAAGCACCCTCTCACCTGCTGGCAACTTGATCCTCGACTTCCCAACTGTCAGAGCTGTGAGAAATAAATTTTTTTGTTTTGTAAGTCACTCATCCTATGATATTTTTTGTTACAGCAGCCTGAACTCAGGCAGCATAAAAGAACTTTAGAATTATTTTTTTGGGAGATAGGACTATAGCCAAAGAAATGTGTACAGAATTGGGGAAAATGTCAGTGACTTTTAGGCAGTGGTAAAATTTGTGTTACCTAGGGAAAAAAAGAGTAAGAACTCGGGGATGTATCATGCTTTAATAAGAGTCTTTGAGACAGATCTACCTGAATCTTCCCAAGCAGAGGAAAAAAAAGAAAGCCTCTATTTTCAGAGTGAAGGGAAAGGAGAAAAGGCTGAATTAGCTTCTCATTCCATCTAAACATCCTTAAAACAGCTTTGTCAAGCATCTGCAAGTTGACATAACGTTGATCCGTTCAATCTGGTTCTAAATTGTTCTGTTAAATGCCAGACAACTTTTGTCACAGAAGCTGTCCCCCCTCCTTCAGAATGATTGTCTATAATTAAGGAGGAAACCAGAAAATAATGATAGGGTTCTCTTTTGCTTTTCTAATGGTTTTCTTATTAAGTATGTCTGAAAAAGCTACTGAGATGTTGATTTCCCACATAACCAAAAGAAGTCAGCCATTATATAATTATTTCTTTTTAAAGACTACAAAGAGAAATGTATGAGAAGTGCTTTCAATGGGCTAAAGACACCATGAAGCACAAAGGAATAAAAATCCTTTTTGGACAAAAAAAAAGCAGTGAATAAATTAGTTATTAAAACTTATCTTTGTGGACAACCTTGAGGTGCCAATGCCTATCTCCCATGGTGTGCTTGTTGGAGGCGCGCTTGTGACGGGAAGGGGAGGTCAGAAAGGAGGGCAGGCAGAGAAGGGCAGTGGGGCTGGGGGTGAGGTAATGGTATTTGTACCTTTTAGTGAAGCCCTCACTTATAGAAAGGGTCCTCGCTTATATTTTCTCTATTGGAGGAGACCGAAATGTTCACAGGCTGAGACTTGATTCAGGTCCCTGGTAATGTCATTGCTGTTTGTCACATTTGTTGGGAAGGAGTGAGGTCCACATTCTAAATACTCACATTCTCAACTACCAACTTATTACTATACTGGGTGCCTGAGGGACTGGATAAATGGGGGGCAGAGTGGGCTACCTACCTTGTTCACTGCCATTTCTTCTCCCCCACCCCTCCTCCCAGGCAGAAGAAAGAGAGAGGCTTTGTTAGTATGGTTACCCATTGGAATGAAAGGCGGCCGATAGGAGCAAGAACAAGGTTTGTTTGTCTTGTAGATGTTTTATTCTGAAAAATCTGAGGGGTAGTGATGCTTATCTAACCCACGGATTCCTTTTGGCCAAGGCCTCACATTATGAAAGCTGGGATTCATTCCCAGATTCTGCCATAATTTCCTCTCTGGTGATGTGGGCTTCTCCTCTTTAGGTCCCTTTCCCTTGGACCCCATTATGGGCCTTTCAGGTTGGTCATGATGCCATGACAAGAAAAGGAGAGTTGATCCAGGAGAGCTTTTGTGCTAGTCCAGCATAACCTGGATCCTTTTCTACAGTAGCTTCACTTTGATCTTGGGGTCCATTTTGTGCTTTACTTGTATAGGACTTGCTCCTCCTTGAAGGTGGATTGATGAGCACGGGAGCAAAGGAATGGCTTCTAGGAGTGAATAGTGTGTGGCCCGTGATTATCTTGAAATATCTCCTTAGCATCTTAGGTCACATTACAGTGGAAAGAGCATGGACTGGAAGACTTTATTACAGTCCTAGATGTATCTGCATCTCTCTCCATATATATATGTTCTGTTTCTCCAGAGAACCTTGTCTAATACACCCAATATGTCAGCCTTCAAATATTTGAAGAGGGCGTTCATGTTGTGCCATATTAAGTGGGTCCTGAGAATGGGTAGATGGCTTGATGGACTTCTTTCCGGGCAAATAAGAGCACACTTACCACTGGATTCAGGAGGGGTAGAAACAAAATGCCAAGAGAGTAAAGAGAAAAGAAAGAACTGGAAGTCCTGAAGGTGTTAGCACAGAGCTTTGCACCTATTAGAGCCTCCTTTAAAACTAGAATTGTTCCAATTACTAAAGAAGCAGCAGGCCAGGGAAGACAATCATCCCCACCAGTGTCCTCTAACATTTGCAGAGCTTGTTGGGCTATCACAATATTTGCTTTCACGCTTGGGAGATAATTGGCACTTAGCTGTTACAGAAGCAGCAGTAGGGGAAAAAAAACATGAGGAAGAGGGTAGGTCTGGTTCTCATCTGCTAGATCCGGCACATGCCCATGTGAATGAAAAATAACAGCTACGTGATGGCTCAGTGCCTGGACATCTGTTGTCACCCTGTCTGGTAGCTGTGCTTTCTTCCTTAAGCATGAATGAGGTGACTGAGGGGGAAATGGAAAATCTTTACAGCTTGGGAGCCAAGGATAGAGTCCCCGAGGCAGCGCTGAAGTCTGCCTGCGCTCCGCTTCTTTGTGTGGGAGCTTACCGTGGAGCACGTGTCCCTGGAATGGGGACTGCGGCAATTTTTGCCGGTGTGTCCATAGTGGGCTCCCCCTGACCCAGTTGTGTCTCTGGTACCAGCATGTGGAGAATATGACAGAAAAAGAATCAAATAACAAATCTTAGAAAGTCCACAGCCCAAGCACAACAGCTTTGAGTTTTCTTCATTTTTATCCACCTGCGGATATACTTTAGTATAATTATAATCAGTGGATGAATAGAGTTTTGTATTGTATATTTTTTCACTTAACATTCTATGATAGACATGTTCTTATGTTGCTTCTTGTCATCAGTACTGTTTTATAGCTGTGGTATTGTGATGTTTCAGGGCTGATGTACCACGGTTAAGCTAACCATTCCTCATTGTTAAACATTTCCAGTACTTGTTATAACAAAGCCCTACGATGGATATCTTTTTGTGTGTAGCTTTCTTCCTCTTTTGAAAAACGTTCTTCAGCAATTCCAGAGAATGTCAAGGGATGTGAATATTTTAATGTCTTGATATACGGTTGATCCTTGAACAACACAGATTTGAACTGTGCACGTCCAGTTACAGGCAGATGTCTTCCAAATACACAGGACAGTCCTGGAAATGTATTTTCTCTTCTTTATGATTTTCTTATTAACATGTTCTTTGCTCTGACTTACTCTATTGTAAGAATACAGTAATATAATACATATAATATATAATATATGTGTTAATTGACTGTTTATGTTCTCAGTAAGGCTTCTGGTCAACAGTAGGCTGTTAGTAGTTAATTTTGGGGGGGAGTCAGAAGTATGTGGATTTTCGACTTTTGTACCCCTAATCCCTATGTTGTTTATGGGTCAAGTGCATATGCTAATTGTCTCCTAAAAGGATTTGCCTTGGTATAAATTACAAACACAATATGCAAATATGTCACTTCTGCCAGAACATTGCCAGATTGAGTATTAATTATAATGGATATAGAGTAAAATTCTAGTGTGGTTTCTTTCTTTTTTTACTAACAAAGGTAACCATTTTCCATCTATTACTTACTGATTATATTTCTTCTTTTGTATATTATCTGTGCCTGCTGGGGTCTATTGGGGTGTTGATTTTTACAGATTAGTTTAAATGAGCTTTTTACGTATCAGTCACAATTGGTAGAAATATTTCTCTAGTGTATTATTTTTAATTTTATCTTTATTATTTCTTTTTGTGTAAAAGTTAATTTTTTTTCTTATTCTTAGTGGGCTTTCCAGTCCTTTATTGTCTTATTAAGAATAGCCCTTTAATCAATCCTGTGTTATCTTGAACTTGTTTTTGTTTTTGTCTGTGACTTGAACTTGGCTAAATGTTGCCCAACTATTGAGAACATTTTCAAGTTCAGGTCCGGCTCATGATGGTTCTGATGGTCCCACACTCAACCAACCAACAAACAAAAACTTCAAAAATAAACTTTGGCTCATTTCATTATTCAGTATATACAATTAAAAGTTTAGTTTCTGAACTATTCAAGTGTGGCTCATTCCCACTTTTTTGTTACATAGGGTGCTTGAAGTCCTCAAATGGTTTTAGTATCTTTCATATGTGCTCCATATGTATTCTCCACAAAGAGAAAATATTTTTGAAGACAGGGTTTCTGTGCTTCATGTACTTGGTGGGGAGCCCCAGCTTGAGTGATTTCCAGCTGTATTGCCTGGGATGCCCTTCAACCTGGTTCCTGTCTGGGTCAACACCTGTTCCTGGCCCTGAAGCAACCATTGCTCTAGGGCTTCCATTCTGGCCAGTTGGTTTGTGTCTTGCCTCGCTCCCACATGGCAGCTGTGAGGTTGGACAGGAACTCTGCCCCAACTTGGGCCCGTATTTGGCCCTCCTCTGCTCTTCTGGGCTAAGGCCAAGAGTCTGCTCTTCCATGCAAAGGCTATGGTTAATTTGCAAGTGGACTCCAGAATAGAAGGTTGGAAGACACTGCCCTATGGTGTATTCTGCTCACAGTGTCTTGTTTGTAAGTGTGTCACTCATCTGTCGACAATC
Organism: Callorhinus ursinus; assembly: GCF_003265705.2. Classification (NCBI taxonomy): domain Eukaryota; kingdom Metazoa; phylum Chordata; class Mammalia; order Carnivora; family Otariidae; genus Callorhinus; species Callorhinus ursinus. Next base: position 27,728,491 of record NW_027397079.1, on the reverse strand, counting down.
TGGAGATCCTTTCATGTCTTAGCCTGCAGACTTTCTTAGAACCCTATAGTAGCAGGACAGATATATAGCCCAGACTGAGAGCAGACTCCCCAAAGCGTTCTGTAGTTCAAGTTAAAATGTTTAGACTGTAGTAAGCAGGTCCCAGCCCAGGTTGGAGTTAGTACGTACATTTTGGTGGATGAAGACAAAAATTCTGGGTTCTCTGGGGTAAAATTACTCATCAGTGGGCAGGTACTGAGTCATGTCTCTTTCTTTCTTTCTTTCTTTCTTTCTTTCTTTCTTTCTTTCTTT
>NW_027397079.1:27725289-27728100 GCF_003265705.2 Callorhinus ursinus | reverse complement strand
CAGGCACCCCTGAGTCATGGTTTTTGACTGAGTGGGAAATGGGGAAAGGGAACATCTAGATGAAGCAAAATTCAAGGCTGTGGAGGGAGTAGGTTTCTATAATCGGGGTGAGGCTGTAAATCAAAGCCAGATAAATGGTCTGGATTTAGAAAGACTCTGACTTCCAGCAGGGAATTGCAGATCAGTAAGAACCCAAGATCTTGACAAAAGTAGAGTCAGTTAAGTGGGAAGCCCACTGGACAGGGTAGAAGGACAAATTGGTGCTCATAGAGGCTCACCCAGGAACTCTGGGTAGTGGGGCTAAAATTGCCTACTTGGGTCTTGCTCTGTTTCTCTGCCCAGGCTGTCTGTCTTGCTGATCTGCCCCACTGGATTTTTTGGCAAGGACTCAGGCTGACTTCTGAGGAGGAATTTTGGTTCTGGGCTTCCTAGAGGAGGTGTCAACTCCTGTTTTTCTTTCCAGACTGGATTATATGCCCTGTCTATGCATTTCTAACTACTCTGCGCAGATTCCTAACATTGCTTTTACCATATTTTTTTTAATCATCATCATCATCATCATCACCATATCTCAGTTTTCAAGATAATATTTAACTATGAAGTATTTCTTACAGAATAAAGCGGAAAAATAATATGGTAAATACCCATGTACTTCTCATCCAGATTTAGCAAATGTTAGTATTCTTTTTATTAGGTTTTATAAAGAAGTAAAACATTACAGATATAGCTAAAGTCTCACCACTCCATCACATCCTTTCCCTCTCTCTCTGGACAGAGGTCAGCACAAAATGATTCAACATGTTAGGATGTGAGTCTCTGGAGTGCGTGTTCTTAGAGGTAGCACCATATCTTATTCATCTTGAATTCATAGCTAATAGTAGTGCCTAATGTGAGCTAGAGATAAATATTCAAACAATGAAAGAATGAATAAATGGCAGAGAATGTTTTTATTATTATTATTGTTATTATTTTATCCTTCACTGTACCAGATAGAGGCTCTATAAATGTTTGATGAGTTGCAGAATAAAAAAAATCTTGGTCTCTTACTGAGAATAATCTTCCCTGCTTTCTCATGTTTCTTTCTCCTTTGTGTTGACTAAGAGCATGCATATACTTCTAGCTCTTACAAAGAGATAATGTTTGAACTTTGTAAATATGTGACACAGAAACGTGATCTACTCTGAGTAACTTACAATGTACATAAAGACCAACTTGACTTCCTCAGAATTAATTTCAGTTGTAAAAGAGAAAGGAGAGAAAAGAAGAATATGTGTGAAGGCATGTGATGTATCAAGGAAGAAAGCAACTGAATTAATGTCATTAGAAACTATCTACATTTAAGCTGAGTGGAAATACTCTAGACTACCATTTCACATAATCTTTTATCAGAAAATGCCAGCCCCAATAACTTGATACACACAGATATGGATACATACACACATACTCTGTTCAGTGGTGTCTCTTTTTTTGTGTGTGGGACTCCATGAAATCTCTTGGGAGACTGCTATGGACTGGGATGTAATGTGTAGAAAAACTAGATTTTTAGCTCTTATTATAAGAAACTTCTCATGATATGCTAACACAACCAATCATACAAGATGCACATTTTTCTACAGGATACTGGCAGTCTCTTCCATGCTTCCACGTCTTCTTAATCTCCTGTTTTTTTGATTGAAAGATACGGATGTTTCCATACAGATTGGGAGCAAAGGTTTGGTTTTATTCATTTTCCCCTCTGAATGAGTGATGTTTTCCAAAATGAACAAACTGAACAGCAAATTATTATCCCATTAAGTGCTTAAAATTATACACTGCTGAGCCAAACCTGCTACCCACTCCTTTCTCTGGATACAGTCTAACAAACCAGCTACAAATTCCAGATGATCAATTTGCCTACCTGTAATGGTAATTTACAAAACCCAGGGTTTTGCTTCAAAGCCACTGAGAGGCAGTTTTGAATGATAAGCTATGCCTCAAGCACTCTTTGGCAAAAAGCTTTTCACTGGGGCTCTTGCATTTTTCATGATTTTGAAGTTCAGACCCAGCAGTTCTTGATATTTGAAAGGAGACTCCTCCACTGTTGCTTCCATCACCACATCAACCATTAGTACGTCTTTCTAAATGAAATGCAGTTGGTGCCCAGTACTTTTTGCACAACACAAGTGTCCATGAGGGATGCATGATCTTATCCATTAACTCATTTATTAATTAATTTGCTCAACATTTACTGAGCACCCACTATGTTCTAGGCACTGTGTCAAGTACTAAGGATTAGAAGTTGAATAAGAAACAATCACTGCCCTTATGGAGCTCACAGTCTAGCAGGAAAGAGACACACACAAAAACAAGGCAATGCAATGGCCTCTAATAGAAACAAGGACAAGAGACAACCGACAGAATGGGAGAAAATATTTGCAAATGACATATCAGATAAAGGGCTAGTATCCAAAATCTATGAAGAACTTATCAAACTCAACACCCAAAGAACAAATAATCCAATCAGGAAACGGGCAGAAGACATGAACAGACATTCTTCCAAAGAAGATATCCAAATGGCCAACAGACACATGAAAAAGTGCTCAACATCGCTCGGCATCAGGGAAATCCAAATCAAAACCTCAATGAGATACCACCTCACACCCGTCAGAATGGCTAAAATTAACAAGTCAGGAAACGACAGATGTTGGCGGGGATGTGGAGAAAGGGGAACCCTCTTACACTGTTGGTGGGAATGCAAGCTGGTGCAACCCCTCTGGAAAACAGTATGGAGGTTCCTCAAACAGTTGAAAATAGAGCTACCATACGATCCAG
>NW_027397079.1:27645274-27724889 GCF_003265705.2 Callorhinus ursinus | reverse complement strand
TAATTGACTTTCTCTGCTTGACTTATTTCACTTAGCATAATCTCCTCCAGTCCCATCCATGTTGATGTAAAAGTTGGGTGTTCGTCCTTTCTGATGGCTGAGTAATATTCCATTGTATATATGGACCCCATCTTCTTTATCCATTCATCTGTTGAAGGGCATCTCGGCTCTTTCCACAGTTTGGCTATTGTGGACATTGCTGCTATGAACATTGGGATGCATATGGCCCTTCTTTTCACTACATCTGTGTCTTCAGGGTAAATACCCAGGGGTGCAATTTCTGGGTCATAAGGTAGCTTTATTTTTAATTTTTTGAGGCACCTCCACACTGTTTTCCAAAGTGACTACCAACTTGCATTCCCCCCAACAGTGTAAGAGGGCCCCCCTTTCTCCACACCTCTCCAACATTTGTTGTTTCTTGCCTTGTCCATTTTTGCCATTCTAACTGGTGTAAGGTGGTATCTCAGTGTGGTTTTGATTTGAATTTCCCTGATGGCTAATGATGATGAACATTTTCTCATGTGTCTGTTAGCCATTTGTATGTCTTCTTTGGAGAAGTGTCTGTTCGTGTCTTCTGCCCATTTTTTGACTTGATTATTTGTTTTTTGGGTGTTGAGTTTGAGAAGTTCTTTATAGATCTTGGAAATCAGCGCTTTGTCTGTAGTGTCACTTGCAAATATCTTCTCCCATTTTGTGGGTTGCCTCTTTGTTTTGTTGACTGTTTCCTTTGCTGTGCAGAAGCTTTTTATCTTGATGAAGTCCCAAAAGTTCATTTTTGCTTTTGTTTCACTAGCCTTTGGAGATGTATCTTGAAAGAAGTTGCTGTGGCCCATGTCAAAGAGGTTACTGCCTATGTTCTCCTCTAAGATTTTGATGGATTCCTGTCTCACATTGTGGTCTTTCATCCATTTTGAGTTTGTCTTTGTGTATAGTGTCAGAGAATAGTCAAGTTTCATTCTTCTGCCTGTGGCTGTCCAATTTTCCCAGCACCATTTATTGAAGAGACTGTCTTTTTTCCATTGCAGATTCTTTCCTGCATTGTCAAAGATTATTTGACCTTAGAGTTGAGGGTCCATATCTGGGCTCTCTATTCTGTTCCATTGGTCTTTATGTCTGTTTTTGGGCCAGTACCATGCTGTCTTGGTGATCACTGCTTTGTAATATAGCTTGAAATCTGGCAACGTGATGCCCCCAGCTTTGTTTTTCTCTTTCACAACATTTCCTTGGCAATTCGGGGTCTTTTCTGATTCCATACAAATTTTAGAATTGTTTGTTCCAGCACTTTGAAAAATGTCATTGGAATTTTGATCGGGCTGGCGTTGAAGGTATAGATTGCTTTGGGTAGCGTAGACATTTTAACAATGTTTATTCTTCCGATCCATGAGCATGGAATGTTTTTCCAACTTTTTGTGTCTTCTTCAATTTCTTTCATGAGTGTTCTGTAGTTCCTAGAGTATAGATCCTTTGCCTCTTTGGTTAGGTTTATTCCGAGGTATCTTCTGTTTTTTGGTGCTAATATAAATGGAATCGTTTCTCTAATTTCTCTTTCTGCAGTTGCATTGTTAGTGTATAAGAAAGCAACTGATTTCTGTGCATTGATTTTGTATCCTGCCACATTACTGAATTGCTGTATGAGTTCTAGTAATTTGGGGGTGGAGTCTTTTGAATTTTCCACATAAAGTATCATGTCATCTGTAAAGAGAGAGAGTTTGACTTCTTCTTTGCCAGTTTGAATACCTTTTATTTCTTTTTGTTGTCTGATTACTGTTGCTAGGACTTCTGTACTATGTTGAATAATAGTGGCGAGAGTGGGCATCCTTGTCATGTTCCTGATCTTAAGGGAAAGGCTCTCAGCTCTTTCCTCCATTCTTACAGTCCATTGTGTTGTGTAATTGTTGTCCTCAAAGGTAAGTAAGTGAACACCCATTCATGATGGAAAGAGTCTTCAGGAATTCCAGTTCCCCAATATTCCCTCCATGCTCCTCCACATAGTATAATCCAAATGAATTGGATTTACTCATTATCCCCAAATATACATTGTCCTGCCTTCCTTCTGCTCATGTTCTCTCCTCTCCTTCCTTGGAATGCCTCCTCCCTGTTGCTTTATTTAGAAATCTGTGGTACTTCAAGGCCAGGCCCACTTTGCTCTGAGCCCCTGGAGCACTTGGAGCTATGAAACATAGAGTATGGAGCATAGAGCATGTGATTGTGCTCCAGTGTTTTAAGTCCACTGGAGTCTCCACAGGAGACTCTGAGCTCCCCAGGGGCCCTTAGTCCCTAGGAGAGCAGAAATTTTCAATGCAATTTTCAATAACCACTTGTTTACAGAAGAGGAACATTTTGATATTAAGGAGAGAAAATTCAATTCAGAGTTTCCTGGCTGAGCTGTTATCAGGAAATACCTTAGATTCACAGTTTGAATTTCATCACCCTTAAAGTGAGGAATATTTACAAGCCTAATTATAAAATCGCATTGTCTGGAGACATGACCTGAAGAGATATCAAAAAGCTTGCTTTCTGTGGTCTGATTTTTTTTAAATTTTATTTATTTATTTGACACAGAGAAAGAGAGAGCACAAGTAGGCAGAGCAGCAGGCAGAGGGAGAGGGAGAAGCAGGCTCTTTGCTGAGCAGGGAGCCCAATGTGGGCCTTGATCCCAGGACCATGGGATCATGACCCGAGCTGAAGGCAACTGCTTAACTGACTGAGCCACCCAGATGCCCCTGTGGTCTGATTTTTTTAGGACATAAATATTACAATTAATTTTATGCCATGCCAGAAAAAATAAAAGCCTCTAATTAGATAAGGGAGAGTGCCTCCAAACAGGGATTTTGACTCAGAGATCTAAATTTGCATGCATTGTCTTGGAACTCACTTGTCACTAGTCTGACCTGTGCAGCTGTGGGCGAGGGTCATTCTATCAACTAAGAGGGGTTCTTTTCCTGAGACTTGGTTGATAGAGGCAGGATCCTTCATCCTGTAGATCCTGATGTGATCTTGATTGTGATTTGTTGGGGTCATACAATCCAGGCCCCTGATATCTAGTAACCTCACAGGGATTTGGTTACCTTCCACTGAGTTGACGTTTTCATAGTTAGCATAGTAACGATGTTTGATAAATTGTAATGAGACTACACATGGTTTTTAGCTTCAGAGTCTTACAATTTCACAGGGGGAAAAGACAAGAAAAATACACGTTTCAAAGGCATGGAAACAAAAAAACAGACACTAAAAATTCCATCCAGCTTCGATGCTCTGCACTTTGGTCTTGGCTGAGCCAGGTGGTCACTCCAGTTGCGGGGGGGGCGTGGTCTGGGTGCCTGGAACCTCAGCCAGGGACCATCTCCATTTGGTCCTATGATGCTGTTAGACTCCACAGATAGTCCCAGTTTTGAGGAAACCAAAGGAATCACAGCACAGTAATGGGTTCAAGCTGGTATTGTGTTGCAGAAATCCTTTGGCTGATTTTATTTCCATGGATAGGGCGTATCCAAGAGTAGATATAGGTGAGCTAGATATCTGGGTGTCAGCAGGTATGATGGGTGGCGATGCTGACCATTTTGGATTTGTAGGTTAGCTAGATATCTGGGTGTCAGCAGGCATGATGGGTGGCGATGCTGACCATTTTGGATTTGGATTATCTCATAACCAGATCTTGGGATGGTGGTCCTGACCCAAGGGAGAGATATCTGCAAGGTTAGATAAAAAATCCACAGATGTAAAAGCTCAAAGCATGGGGTCCAGGATCCTAGGTTAGGAGGTTAAAGTTTGGGTTGATAGCTAGAAAGAGCCTTCCACGGCTTCACAGAGTGGTGAACTTTAGCAGGGTATTGGAAGAAAGAAGGAATATCTTTATCAAGAGGTTGGACACTTGGGAAGCAAAGGAAAATGGCCAGTGGTTCCCATCCTGCTGAGTGAGAAGACTGGTCCTGGGGAAATCTGAAGCATCAGCCCCGGGGCCTCAGGGACGACCTGGAAGTCAATGGGTCAGGGTGACATTGCCATGCTAGTAATTGGGCATTTACTTCTCATTTCAAAACCACTGTCGGGGATTCTTTATTTGTCTTTCTTGGCAGTCAGCAAGAGTTGGCAACCCCCTTGGCATGGCATAGTCATGAGGGAGTCTTGAAAAATCTGTTGCATTTTAAAAATTACATTTGAAATTCTGAGATATTTTAATCAGTTTAGGATCAATCTACCTCAGAAAAAGAGGATGCAAATTTGAAAACCATGCCATCAAAGCTCTTTAATAGCTAATTATGCCATAGGCAAGGAAATGGTTGGGCAGTGACCGTTAGAATGAATCATGACATGAGATGAAATACAAAACAAATCCATACCGGTTTTATTGGATTGGAAGTAAGAGACAGAGACAGGATGAAAATTTACCCAAATCTGATTAGGGAAATAAACCCTCAGACAGAGAAACGATGGATGGTGTGAGCTGATTAACTTGAGCCCCATTGGGAGGGAAATATCCTCAGACAATGCACCACTGAGTTTCAGAGCTGGAGGGAGTTTAGACATTTAATCCAGCTATGCTCATTTGTACAACTGAGAAAAATGAGGCTCAGAGGAATAAACAACCTGACAAAGGTCCTCCCAGCTAAGGGACAGAGTTTGAACTTGAACCCACATCTTTTGACTATTAAATGGTGTTGAGGCAATTTGATGAATCATAGTGCTTAGCCCATTGATAGACCTGACTGTAAGAAGTCCTCAGTAAATATGTCAGGCTATGCATCAGTTTTCCTTGCCATCTAAGTCCCTTTGTCACCTTGTCAAACGCTTGGATTACCAATAGGAGAGCAGCTAATACCATGTACCATCCTGTGCCCTTTACTCTTTTCGGGTGTGGCAGGACCCTGAGCTGGGTCATGGTTCTCTTGGTTCTCAGAGAAAGCTCTCCATCTCCAAGCTGACTCATTTGACTTGATTCGTGTGCCTCTGCCTTGCTGGGCACCCAGTGGGCTTGAAGCTACTGTCAGATCAGAGAGCAGATGTGGAAAACTGAGCAGCTTATGTCCCTCCTTACTCTCACCTGGGCTCATGTTGCTTTTCCAGGACTGATCAGAGTTACCACTTTCTCACAACTTCCAGCTGGGGAGCCTTCAGGGATGTTTGTCTTTCTACGTCCTTTATTTTGTATGTGGAATCACTGTTAAATTCAGATTCTTCTTAAACTAGGCATTGCATCTCAAATACCCTTTCTTCTATTTCTTTGGCCACTGCCTTAGATCAGGAACGAAGTGTTTCCTAAGCAACCTCTATCACCATGGATAAAATAATTTTCTTTGTCATGGATCCGGCCATAGCATCTTTTTCGTTAGGCTTGAATGTGGGTTTCCACTCCCTTTTGGATCAAGTGTAAGATTTTATCATACCCCTTTTCTTTTCTTGTCACCTTTTATATTGAATTTCAATCTCTTTCAGTCTTAGAAATATGAATCTATGGAAACACTTGGGACTTACAGGGAGTAAAATGTGGGCATGTTAATATCAAAGCAGACTCAACCCACAGTGGCTGGTGAATTTCTTTTCTAGTCCAGGAGCCTGAAATATAATTCTGTATTTTTTTTGACATTTCTTAAAAGGGACCTCTAGAGAGTAAAAAGTAGTTAGCTTTCTATTTATGGCACCTTATCATCTTTGTTTTGATAAAAAATGCCTTATTTTAAAAAGATTTGAAGTAGCACTTTACTCTCCATGCAGTCTGTTTTTTTTTTTTTTTTTTTTTTTGTGGCTGAAGATACTTTTAGATTTCTGGAAGCTTTTTAGTCTCCAGACATGTATGCTGGAATGTGAAATGGCTAAGCCTTTCCCAAGATGACACTCCTTTATTATAATGGTCAAAATGAAAATTCTGAGGTTTTGGCTTCTGGTTGAAGATGAAGGAGTGGGTGCAGAGCTGTTGGTAGTTGGCCATGTAGTGGGTGGGCAGCAGTTGGAGGGGAGGACACCAGCAGACACGATATACTCGGGGGAGGTTTGGGATGCCACACAGCCCTGACCCCAATTTTTTGAAAATAATTTATTTATTTATTTGAGACAGATTGAGAGAGAGACAGAACAGGAGCAGTGGGGAGTGATGGAGGGAGAGGGACAAGCAGACTCCCTGCTGAGTGGGAAGCCTGACTTGGGGCTCGATCCCAGAACCCTGGGATCATGACCTGAGCCGAAGGCAGATGCTTAACTGACTGAGCCACCCAGGCGCCCCAGCCCTGGCCCAAATTTTGCTTTTCCTTTTCATGTCTCCAAAAATGCTATCTCATTAATTAATTCTGACGATATTTATTTATATCCAGGATCACTGGATTCTGTATTAGGTGCTTGGGATTGAAAAGTGAATAATATCCTCTTACCTCACACTGTGAACACAAGTCAATTTCAGATGGTTTGCAGATTTAGTTGTGAAAGATAATGCAGCTTTTAGGGTATAGGTAACTATTTAGTGATCTTAGAGTAGGGAAAGAGTTTTTTCTTCCAAGATTTTATTTAAATTCAAGTTAGTTAACGTGTAGTGTAGCATCAGTTTCAGGAGTAGAATTTAGTGATTCATCACTTGCATACAACACCCATCCCAAGGAGTGGCCTCCTTAATGCTCATCACCCATTTAGCCCATCCCCCATCCACCTCCCCTCCACAACCCTCAGTTTGTTCCCTATAGTTAAGAGTCTCTTATGGTTTGCCTCCGTTTTTTTTTTCTTTCAGGCTTAAGGGCATTTATTCAATAATCATCAACAGAAACTAGATATTTGCCCCAATTGAATATACTTTTCCTTCTCAGGGAGATGAATAATAATAAACAGGATGGAGTAAGATTCTGATCCAAAAATTCTGGAGAGAGCCCCAGGAAAATTGTTTCTCAAATGATTCCAGTCCACAGCCAGGTTCACATGACCCAATGACCTGCACAAGATTCCCGTCGACTCCCGCCTCTGACCCAAAGCAGCCAGTCCTCCCGAGAGCTCAGCTGTTAAGATTGGTTTGCCTCCGTTTTTATCTTATTTTATTTTTCCTTCCCTTCCTCTATGTTCATCTGTTTTGTTTCTTAAATTCCACATATGAGTGAAATCATATGGTATTTGCCTTTCTCTGACTGACTTATTTTGGTTAGCATAATACACTCTAGCTACATCCATGTCATTGCAAGAGGCAAGATTTCTTACTTTTTGATGGTTGAGTAATATACCACTGTGTGTGTGTGTGTGTATACCACATCTTTTTTTTTTTTTAAGATTTTATTTATTTATTTGAGAGAGAGAAAGAGAGCACATGAGTGGGGGGAGGGGCAGAGGGGGAGGAAGAAGCAGACTCCTTGTTGAGCAAGGAGCCCAACTCGGGGCTCAATCCCAGGACCCCGAGATCATCACCTGAGCAGATGCTTAACCAACTGAGCTACCCAGGTATCCCCACATCTTTATCCATTCATCAGTCAATGGATATCTGGACTCTTTACATAATTTGGCTATTGTTGATAATGCTGCTATAAACATCTGGGTGCATGTGTCCCTTTGAATCAATATTTTGTATCCTTTGGATAAATATCTAGTAGTATAATTGCTGGGTTGTAGGGTAATTCTATGTTTAACTTTTTGAGGCACCTCCATACTGTTTTCCAGAGTGGCTGCACCAGTTTGCATTCCCACCAACAGTATAGGGGGGTTGCCCTTTCTCCACATCCCCGCCAACATCTGTTGTTTCCTGAGTTCATTTTAGTTATTCTGACAGGTGTGAGGTGGTATCTCTTTGTGGTTTTGATTCGTATTTCCCTGATGATGAGTGATGTTGAACATTTTTTCATGTGTCTGTTAGCCATTTGTATGTCCTCTTTGGAGAAATGTCAGCTCATGTTTTCTGTCCATTTCTTAACTGGATTATTTTTTGGGAGTTGAGTTTGATAAGGTCTTTATAGATTTTGGATACTAGCCCTTTATTTGATAGGTCATTTGCAAATATCTTCTCCCATTCTGCAGGTTGCCTTTTAGTTTTGTTGATTGTTTCTTTTGTTGTGCAGAAGCTTTTTATCTTGATGATGTCCCAATAGTTCATTTTTGCTTTTCTTCCTGATGCCTGTGGTGATGTGTCTAGGAAGAAGTTGCTATGGCCAAGGTCAAGGAGGTTGCTGCCTGTGTTCTCCTCTAGGATTTTGTTGGTTTCCTCTCTCACATTTAGGTCTTTCATCCATTTTGAATTTATTTTTGTGTATGGTGTGAGAAAGTGGTTTAGTTTTGTTCTGCACGTTGCTGTCCAATCTTCCCACACCATTTGTTGAAGAGACTGTCTAGAGTATGCAAAGATATTAAAAAAATATTTATTTATTTCAGAGAGAGAGAGAGAGAGAGAGAGAGAGAGATAGTATGAATGGGAGGGGCAGAGGGGGAAGGAAAGAGAATCTCAAACCGACTCCACACTGAGTGCAGAGCCTGATGTGGGGCTCAATCCCAAGGACCTTGAGATCATGACCTGAGCTGAAACAAAGAGTTGGAGACTTAACTGACTGTGCCATGCAGGTGTCCCTAGGCAAAGATTTTTTAAAAACAGGACACAAAGAGGAAAAAGAATAGATAAAGTTATAAAAAAGGACTCTATTAAGAAATTTATTCACCAAAGAGTGGAAAGGTAGGTGAAAAAGATATTTGCCATACATATATCCCCCTAAGGACTCATATTCAGAATTTATAAAGAGCTCTTATAAACCAATAAGAAAAAAAGACAGAAATGCAATAGAAAAATCTGCAAAGTACTTGTATAGGGAATTCACAAAAGAGGATATCTAAAAAGCCAATAAATGTGGGAAAATTTGTTCAGCATCATTAGTCATCAGGGAAAAGTCAATTAAAACCACAAGGAAGTACTAGTACATATACACCAAAATGGCTAAAATGAAACAGACAAAAATATTTAAAATTGGTAAGGATGTGGAACAGCTAGCACTCTCATACGCTGTTCCTGGGAGTGTTATTTGGAAATTGGAAATCGTTTTGGAAAACTGGTTAGTACTAGCAACTGAAAAAACACTGAACTCTGATTCAGAAATTTCAGTCCTAGGTAGATTGAACTCACGCACCCAACAGATGATTCATTGTAAGGGTTGAATGAGGAGTAACTAGAGAGAAAAGGAATGCAGATGGAAAGTGCAGACTATTTTTTTGGCTGATCAGGTGGGAGAGATGGCAGAGCAAGAGGGCAACTCGAGGTTAAGGGAGAGCTTTTGTAAGAGAGAGATGATCAAGAAGAGGGGTTAAAAATACGGGAGAGATGAGGATTAATTTATGAATTCAATCCCCGTATAAGAGGAGATTTTTAAAAAGATTTTCTTTATTTATCTGAGGGAGGGAGAGAGAGAGAGAACCAATGGGATGGAGGGGCAGAGGGGGATGGAGAAGCAGACTCCCCTGCTGAGCAGGGAGCCCGATGTGGGGCTTGATCCCAGGACCCCGGGATCATGACCTGAGCTGAAGGCAGACGCTTAATGACTGAGCCACCCAGGGGTCCCCACAAGAAGAGATTTTAAGTCATCCCTCCCACCCTAATTTAGGAAAAAATATAAGAATTAATGTAGATGTGGGTACACTATCTACGTGTTGCTGTATGGAGGGAGTTTTCTATGGATAGCTTCTACTTTCTTGGTGAAGTAAGATGCCTGTTACTTTGCAAGGTGAGATGGAAGAGGGGTTAAGTTAGGGACTGTAAAAATGGCTGAACTTTTAGAACTGTACTATGGGGATGGGGGAGAGAGCTGGTCAAGGAGGGTAAGACTGGTAAGTGGCATCCAGGACTCAGCTGCTGTGGGAGAACGTATGCCTGCAGGGGTATCAGCTGACATCCTCCATATCTTCCTCAAGGACTACTCAGTGGCGGAGGGTCCCACAGAGAGGAGTTCAAGTGAGCTGTGCTTGTTGGCAGAAGGAGCTGAAGACGTGATTTCTGGAAACGAGGTGGGATAAGAAGGGATGAGAAGTAGTGAGAGAGGTGGTGGACTGGTGGAAAAGAGAGCAGTTGAGAAACCTCAGGTGTTGATGGGATGTAATAACGAGGAGAGAGCCAGACCTGAGGGAATGGGCTGGCTAGAAGGAATGGTAGTTCTGCTCAGACAGGGGCATTTTGGCCTTTGTTTTCCCACAATGATGATGTCCCATATGGCCGTGATAACGGGTGACTGATAGTAAGGGCTGTTCTCTTGGGCACCAAGACCGGCAGGACGAGGTTGGCAGCAGGACAGGAGAGGAACACCACGAGAGGGATGCTAATGTTCCCGGTGGGATTAGGGCTAGTGGCCAGGTGGCCGGGGAGGAGGGTGCAAGAGAGGCTCCGTGGTGCTGGAACTGGGAAGCACGGGTTCCGGGGGAGGGAGTATTTTTACATGTGGATAAAAGAGGAGAGCCTTGAGGAGGTGTAAAGAGAAGGAATAAAGCAGAATCTATTGCTAAACACGTGCGTGAAGAGATTCAGAAAAAAAGAGGCTGCTCTTGAGAGGATTCTTGTCCCCAAGAATTCTTCGGAGCGATCCCGTAATCATGCGGGCACCTGGCATCGGAGGACGGCGGTGGACTTCTAAGAATACGTTACTCAATGCAGTTCACAGAGCAATGGGCAAGAAAAACAGTTCCCAGAGGAAGGTCACACTAGGCTGTAAGGCCCGTGAAGGCAGGGACTGTGCTTTATCTCCCTCTGTGCATTGCAGCTCTTGGGGTGCACATATGAATACAGTGTGTGTATGTGTTCTTCCATATGTGTATATATGCACATATACATATGTGACTGGGTGTATATATGTCTGTACATGATTATACACATATCATACACGTCTCATTTGAATTTCTTTTTTTTTTTAAAGATTTTCTTTATTTATTTGAGAGAGAGAGAGAATGAGAGATAGAGAGCACGAGAGGGGGGAGGGTCAGAGGGAGAAGCAGACTCCCTGCCGAGCAGGGAGCCCGATGCGGGACTCGATCGCGGGACTCCAGGACCATGACCCGAGCTGAAGGCAGTAGCTCAACAAACAGAGCCACCCAGGCGCGCCTCATTTGAATTTCTAAACATCACATAAATTGTCTAAGTATTGTACCCCCTTTAGAGGTATGGAAACGGAGGCTTAGCTAGGTTAAGTATCTTGTATGAGTTTGGAAGGAGTGGTAGGACTAGAGTTTGAACCTGGATCTTCTGACTCAACCAGGGTAAAAGCACTCGAAAAGGTTGAATGCATACATTCAGAAGAAATACATTGCTTTAGTGGGTTATATTTTACGTGGGATAGGACCTTGTTACTTTTTTAGACGACACTGCAAGATATTTTAAAGTAGCCTTAAAGTGAAGGAGAAAAACCAACCCACAACAAAACCCAAAACCTATCAGCCCATATTTTTTTCTCTTCTTGGTAGCTCTATAGATATTTGTACTTGACCTGTGAGGAAGTGAGAGAAATCAGTTTCCCCCTGACCTATAAATTTACTGACCTGAGGCTGCTATAAAGTGATATGAACACTTAAACCATACTGTGATCATTACAAATTAATAGGGCCACTTTACCACTTTCCGATATACAAAAGTGGTTCACTTTGAATTAATCACTGTGATATTAATAAAAAAGAAAAGTTCTGTAAGGTGGCCTTTTTTGAGCACATCCAATATAAACGGCTTCAACTTTCAGGGAAATGACATCTTTTCCTCCGAGAACCCCAGAGGGCATTGCCATTCGGTTCTGAATATTTTGTGGAATGGTTCACAAGCTGATGGAGCAGGGATACCGGCTACGGCGTTCACTCAAATTCCAATTCAATCCGTTCCCTGCATCTACTAGAGATTTTATTGTCACTCGGAAACCCTGACATTCTGCAGATTGTATGGTGAACCCTTAATGATTTCTGAAACAAGAATGAGGTAATCTTCACAGCCATTTAAAATATTGCAGAGGTCAAGGGGACATTTATGGTTTCCTTAATCACAGACCGAATTGACTTTTTCAGTTAATCATTTAAGCAACAAATTGCATATATTATATATTATCACACAGGAATCTGGTTTTTGTGTTCCTTCTAGGTGCGTTGGGTATCAGTCAGGAAGGCAGGAAAGTCAGACCAGATGGCATGGATTATTATTGGAAACAGATCATTGATTCATGCGTGCCTTTCTCCTTTTCCCCTTCCTCCACTCTGTCTTCAGTTCTATCAGCAAAAACAGTAATGGGCTATCTGGAAAAAAAGGGAAATTGACTCTCTTGGAATGGCTGCCTGAGTACATGAACGGTGCTCCTCCTCCGTTATATGACCATATGTGTGCTTTGTTCTAGGCTCGGAATGAAAATAATTAGCTTTTGTCCGTAGCATGATGGAGCTGCAGATAAGAGGATTTGAATGTACTTTTATGGGTTAGAATTTCTGCGTTAAGCCTCTCAGGCTTGGATAGGTTAGGTGTCTTTTTTTTTTTTTTTTCTCCTCTTGAGAATGTCTTTATGAATAGGAAGCATCTGTTAATCAGGTCATTTTCATCTCTGTACAATTTTGGAAGGCAGAAGTAAGGGACATACCTGCGTGGTGCCGGGTCCAGGGCTCTACGTGATGAGGTGCTTTTGGATAATAATAACAATGATGTGAATAGAAACAGTAATAGGTCAGACTTTCGGAACCCTAACATGAGTGTGAGAGGGCATGGGGTTTTCAGATGGTTGTCAAGGCAAGGCATGACACTGTGTTATAAGGTGGGATTCCGTGTCCACCAGTCCAGGGCAGCTGAATTTGTAGCTTTAGGAATTGCTTTCAGAGTCCTATTTTCAAATACTCCAAACACTTTTACTCACAAAACTTGCAAAACCTGGGCATTAGGGAAAGGTTGTAGAAAGCTCAGCAGAGTTGGGAGTTGCGGGTGCCGAGCTAGCCGGCAGGTGTAACAGCCATGGCCTCCGGATGCTGTTTGCTAAGGTTGCCTGGCTTGAGCCGGGAGGGAGGGGTGTGGTGGAGGGCTTCCTAACTATGCTCAACATTTCCTCACTACGTGCCCTGGTTTCACCTCAACAAGCAAGTAAAATGGAAATTTCAAGAAGATCGTCCAAGGAATCAAATCCCCCCATTCCTTGGGGTCTGAATATAATTTGAATAATCGAGGTGGGGTGGAGGTAGGAGGACAACACTAAGAAAATACCCAAGCAGTTGCCTCCCCTCCTCTCTCCACTTCACTTTCTTAATAGAAAGCTGACTTGTGAGGGTTTCTTTCAGGACCCCTCCTCCTTTGGTCCTCCTCTCCTACCCCCAGACTAATTTTTTTTTTTTTAAGATTTTATTTATTTATTTGACCGAGAGAGACACACAGAGAGAGGGAACACAAGCAGGGGGAGTGGGAGAGGGAGAAGCAGACTCCCCGCTGAGCAGGGAGCCCGATGCGGGGCTCGATCCCAGGACCCTGGGACCATGACCTGAGCTGAAGGCAGACGCTTAACGACTGAGACATCCAGGCGCCCCTCAGATTAATGTTCTTTTCGAACTGGGAACCATCTGTGTGCGTAGGAGTTGTAGTGCCATCACGAGACAGTGGTGGCAAACCAAACTTCCTCTCCCCTCCACCAGAAGACACTTCAGAGTTGAACAGCGCTGCAGGGTCACAAGTTATTTTCCACTTTGCATGAAGGCAACCATTTTTTATGTATCACAGCTGCTCATTGTGGGCCACTCTTAGCAGAATCAACCAACTCCCCGTATTAGAATGAGTTTATCTCCCTGGAGAATCAGCCCATGTTGGGGCAGCCCTGTGTATTCTTTTTTTTTTTTATTTATTTTTTATTTTTTGAATTGTCAAGCCCTGAGCCACTCATTCACAGGCCTCTGATCTGAAAGCAGGCCTCTCTGAGTAGGTGGTGGCTACGGCAGAGATATTTGCGTTTCTGACCTGCTGCATGCCTTTGCTGAATGAAATTCATATAATTACTACACACCATGACTTCCTCTGGAGTTGTATCCGTTCTGGTTGGCTTTTTTTCTTCCTCCACTTCATCAGCATCCAATTAATTAACAGTTGCCATAGTGACTGTTGCCATGACAGCATAAAATTCTCCCAAAGGGCTTCTCATTCATATTCTAATGAAATACAGGCACAGAGCCGGGTGGCTGGAAAAAGTGGTAAGGAGAATTCAAGAAGAATGGAAGAGGAAAGAGGAAAAGTCGGCTTTGTCTCGAAGCTCTCCCCTCTCTGGCTTCAGCCTCAGACTGCCTGACCTTAGGAAGCATATCTTTATTTTTCTTTACACTTTTCCCTAATTTCTATTTTTTTCCTAATTTTTTCCTCCCGACTTTTAATGCCTGGCTGGCTCTTCCTGGGGCCAGGAATAAGTATTACTGGGTAACATGGGCTTTTCCTGTCTTAGGGCCAGGTTCTTCTCTCATTTTTTTTTTTTTTCTTCTGGTTCAGAGAGTGAGGGGCACACTGATTTTCTCTGTTGTTTAGCCTGACAGGTCTGCTGGTGGGATTTCTAATGGATTCTTCATAGGTCAAATAAAGGAAGTGGGGCTTTGTCACTGACAGCCCCTGGCAGCCTCCACCTCTCAAGAAAAGATCTTATCTGTCACCTGCCCACATAGAATTTCCCAGAAAGCAATAGTTCTGACAAGATTTCTGCACTGCCCTGGCAAACCTGCCCACTGATTACACACCTCTGTTTGATATCAAACTGTACTCATTCACTCTTTTATTTCTTAGAAAGGTCTAAAAGTCTCTGGGATCCCACAACCTTCGCCCACCACCTCCTCCTCACAGGGGTGCCTCATGTGTTGGCCTGAGGTCCTCAGCGCCTGAGCTATAGTTCAGGTCCCCTCACCTTGCTTGCTTTCCTGCCTCTAGGCCCTGCCCCGTCCAAGACATTCTCCATATAGCTGTCTCTTTCTAAATCACAGTCTTTACTATCACCCTTCAGGGGGCCACATTGGCTCTAGCAATGGGCCTCAAACATCAGTGGGCATCAGGATCGCCTGTAAAATATGCAAATCCCTGGGCACCCCTCCCAGAGGTGATGATCCAGGGTAAGTCCAGAGTATATAAGTCCAGGGTAGAGCCAAGGACCTGCTTTTCTAACAAACACTCTAGGTTATTCTGGTGTAGACAATCCATGAACCCCCATCTTGAGAAACACCAGCCCAAAGATGAAGTGTAAATTCTTAGCAAGGCATCCCAAGCCCACGACAATTTGATGCCAGTCGATTTCTGCCTTTTTAACTTCTCTTCTAGTGATGATCCTTCCTCAGATCTTCCAGCCCCATATGCCTGGGGTTCTAATCATGTCAGATTCTTCATTTTTCCCCCATGCATGCTGTACACAACTCAAGCTCAGAGCCTTTGCTCAAACTGCCTTTGCCTGAAATGACCTTGCTCTCAAAGGGAATCAGAATATGCCACCTGAAAATAGGCCACTTTGGCTTAAAGATTATTTTGGCTGAAGGCTATGAAGAAACAGCAGATATGGAAGGAATTCTCTGCCCTCCCCTTCTCTGCCTAAAAGCAGAGCAGAAATTTCCCTTTGTTAAGATGTACCCCCTCCTCTCTCCCATATCAGGAAGAAGAGAATGACTCAGTCATCAGAGATGACAAGACTCATATCACTGGAGATCAGATTTAGTAATATTTCATTTAAATTTAATTTTTAAGATTTAATTTAAGATTGTAGGAAGATTTAGTAAGGTTTGTTATGCAGACTTGAGGCTTACTTACAAACCTTGCTAAATGACCCTTATGTTCCATTAGATTTTCTCATATATTTACCTTCCCACAATTTACTGCCTTTAGAAGTTCAACTCCCCTTTTCTTGTTTTGTCATTTCTCCAGAATTTATTGTCCTTTGTTAAAATGGTATATAAGCTTACAGGCCTAACTACCTCCTGGGGCCTCACTTCTTTTCATGAGGCTCTCCCCTTGTGCATAGGAAATAAGCCTTTTTCTTATTAATCTGTCTTTTGTTAGTTTAATTCACAGGCTCCTGAGAATAGAGGGTGGAGGAAAATTTTTCCTTTCTTACACTCTCTGTGATCCTGGTCAGACTCCTCAGTCCAATGTTACCTCCTTCTCGAAGCTTCATTGTCTCTTCCAGATAGAGTCACCCTCTCTTTGTGCCCAGTAGCACTTTATGAGGCTTATCTTTATACTTAACCACATTTTAATGTCTCTTTAAGAGTTGTATCCTTTGCTCCTTGAAGTCTCCTGCTGATGAAAGAAAACAGGTAATTACTTAGCATCTACTAAATATTGGTCCTGATGCCAGTTAACTATTCTCTCCATAAGCTGCTTTTTAATCAAAAACAACAACAGAACTACCTGAATTGAGTCTCCATTCCAGGCAGCGTGCCAAGGGATATACTCCATGTTATCATTGCACATTCATAGCAGCTTTGTGAAACTGCCATTAGGATTCCCTTGTTTTTTGCTTTTTTGTTTTTTTTAAGATTTTACTTATTTATTTGAGAGAAAGAGAGAGGGAGCCCAAGGGGGTGGGCAGGGGCAGAGGGAATGGGAGAAGCAGATTCACCGCTGAGTAGGGAGCCCTATGTGGGACTCGATCCCAGGAGCCTGGGATCATGACCTGAGCCAAAGGCAGACTCTTAACCAACTGAGCCACCCAGGTGCCCCGGGATTCCCTTGTTTTACCAGTAAGGAAAGGCCAATAACTTACACAAGGTGGGCAGCTGGTAAATGGCACAGTTGGGATTTATCCAAATTAGTCTGACTCTAGCTTGCTGGGTTGTTGACTTTCAGGTGGAGAAACTTGGCTGAGGGTCCCCAGCTGTAGAGCGGGAGAGCCAAACGAGTGGGATTCCAAAGCTTGGTGATAGGTACCCTTCACACGATGAACCCCGAGCTTCTCCTGTGGTTCTTGACACATGGCTCTTTGGATTGAAGTGGGTCTGTCAGGTACTAACATGATCTTACTTTAAGGCTCAGAGACGTGACTTATCCAGGGTAGTGTAGTCAGAAAGTGGAGGAGCAGGAGTGAATGCAGGTGTTCACACACTAAAGAGAAATTTCTGCCAAGTCTCAGTTACCACCTCAATACAATGGGTGCTTGGAATGATGTGGGGGTACTGACCACCACTTAGGGTATTCTTTCAAGGGAAAACTAGATCCTGGGGTATTATTTTTTTAGACCATTTAGTGAATGTTGGGCTATGTGGGGACTGTGAAACAGACATGCATCTCAGGGAGCTGCCATATTGTTTGCCTATCATTGGCAGCATTTGAATCCAGATCCAAGCAGTTATCTGCAAAGTGGTTATGGTCTTTGGAATTAGGTGACTTCAGTCAAATGTTTGCAAATTAGTCCACTGACCATTTGGAAGAGGATTCAACAGCACCCAGCAGCTGATGAAGGAAGATATTTTCTCACCTAATTTCCACAAATGGTTTCCACAACTTCACCTTCAAACCCTTTGCCAAACACAGTCCGCCTGGAGAGAAACTTAAAAAAAATGCTCTTAATCCCATATGTTCTATGTAGAAGAGCATCTGGGTGACAGCGTCTGTCTCCCAAGCATCTGAATTCAGCAGGGCCTCACATCATTGGTACCCAATCTTGCTTTTGTGTTCTGCCCCATGGCAATGCTGCTAACCCAGCCTGGGATGGCTGTTCACCTGAGGCTGGAGCTTCATTCTGCCTGGGCTATTGGGGGATGGGCAGCTGCTGGCTCTTTTCCAAGGTAAAGCCTGCATTGGGAGGTCACTGGGTGCTGAGGAGAGAGACAGCCCTGTGCAGGTGATGGAGCTTTATTGATTTCCACCTTGCCCAGCTGTATCACTCCGATGTACCTGCTGCCGGCTGCCAAAGTGAGAACATACCCTGCTCAGGCTCCAGGGGAGGATGCTGTGAACAATTCATCTCCTGGATGATTCATCAGGCCCCTGCTTCCCGATCTGCTCCCGCCTTCCCCCACCCCCACCCCCCAATGTTATTAGCAGGAATAGCAAGGCATCCGATTTTGAAGAGGTGGAGGTCAGAGGGTGAAATTATTAACCTCCACGTCAATTCTAATTAATGCAGCAAGCCACCTGGATATTTAGTGACTGGAAATGAAATCAATTTGAGTTTTAAAATTTAATTTACATACAGCTGGTATGATAAATCAGTGACCCATTGCTAGGTAACTCACTTCTCTGTAGTTAGGGGGAGAATTTCTGTCCTCATTGTTATCTGGGTATTTTGCAAATTCAGAAATTAATCTAGAGCTGTCAGCCTCCCAAGAAAGGGCATGCTGGTGTAATGGCTTTGAAAAATTTAACTCACTACAGCTTGGCTATGACGAGGCAATGTAATTTCTATATTTTGTTTATAGCTGTTTTAGTTTAATTCATGATTCCCCCTTACCCCACCCCATAGTGGAAAAAAATAACTAAATGTCTAATTTGGTTTGAGCGAATGTCTGATTTGAGTATTTAAACAGAGCCTTCAAGGAAGGCTCGGTCTAGGAAAAAATGCTTTGAATCTCAGATTGCCTCCATTCTCCTACTGCTTCTCTTCCTAAAATGGCATCTGGTGTACGGGAGACATCCGGTGGGTGGGGGAGGGGCTGTGGTTCTTATGACCTCAGCAAGGAGGGGAGGAGCTGGGGTTCTCAGTTATGTGGGCTGCGGTGTCAGGTCGCTGCCTTTTTGTACTGGTTTCTGCCTGCTTAAGACATTCTGCAGCTAGTGTGCCTGGTGTAACCTGGGCTGGTCAGGGGCCCCCCTCCTCTGGCTAACGTTTGACCCCCGCCGCTGTAGTCATCAGACATAGGTCCCTGACAGGCCCCTGGCCATCAACTCTAGATCCACGCCTGGCTAGGAGGGTAGGTGGCTTGGAGAAGTGAAATCTGAGGGCTCTCCTTGTTTCCTCCTGTGTTTCATGGCCACACTGTTGCTGCCTGACCCTAGGTTGGGGCAGGCAGTCTGGGAGTTATTCTCTAACCAGAAATCTCTGTGGGGACAGGGGCCAAGCCTCCTGCTCTGTTAGGTTCCCTTACTCAATACCGAAGCTCAAAATGGGGAATGGGGGACACGGGTCCAATGGCTTTGCTCTCCTCATGTCCTCTTACAATAACCTCCAGGCTGGAAATGGGGATGGATCTCTCCTTTCCTCTTCTGTGTGATGATCTCCTTCTTCCCTGGGGTGGCCAGCGTTCTGGCCTTCCTGGCATGGTGGAGGGGGCATACAGACTAAGTGACCATTGGATTTTTATGCATTCGTGTCATCCGGGCTGGGTCCTTGAAAATTTTAAGTGTGTGTGTGTGTGTGTGGGGGGGGGTGTACAAAGGGGTTAAGGGGATGGGGGCAGAATTGGGAAAATCTTTTAAAGACAAAAGCCTGGGCTTAAAGCTAATATTTTGCTGTTTAACCTGGTTTCTGAATGCCATAAATTGATAATTACTCTTGCCATTCTTCTTGTATTCTTTCTGTAAAAATTCTGCCTTTTCAGGTAGATGGAAGTCTCTGGGTGCCTTTGGTAATTCTAGGGCAATGGCAACATATTCAGAAATCCAGAAGAAAAAACTGCATGATTTTAAACAAAATTTCATCTTCATTATAATAGTACTGTGTAAGGTTTTGTGACATGTTCTCATTTGACTATAGTTCATAGAAGGGGGAACCTTAGTCAATACCATATCAGAAGTTATCAACAGCAACTTGTCCATGTCAGTGCATGCGTGTGTGTGTGCATATGTATGTGTGTGTGAGAGAGAGAGGGAGGGAGGGAGGGGGAGGGGGGCAGGGAGGGATGGAGAGGGGAGGAGGGAGAGGGAGAAGACAGGTAGGCAGTTATGGACTGAGCAGTATGGGAAAGGACATCAAAGATAAAAAATCCAGGATTAAACTTGCAAACAGAACATAAAAATTAAAATATTTAAGAGGCCACAAATAGGTGAGTGAGATTAACACAGCCCCAAATTAATATAGGAGTTCCGAGGGAACACGGGACAAAGAGGTAATTAGAGTTAGACATTTTTCACCAGAGAAAGACTTTCTAAAAGAGGTGAATTTGGGCTCGGACTTGAAGGCAAGGTTATTTACATATAGAGAAACACGTCGGGCTATAAACCCAAGGATTAGGTGAAGGGAGCTAAAGTTCCCAAGGAGGAGCTGGGGCTGGTGAGGTCAGTAAAGGGAATGGTGTTTGTGAGAACAGGATCAGCTGAGGAATGAGGACGCCCCCTCAAATCGGTACTGATGAGCTGCGTGACTTGGGTGAGCTCCCTGACGCCTGTAGCCTGGGTTCTTCGGCAAGTGCAAGAGGGACCAGAGGGTTTCTCAGATCCCTTCCGGGTGTAGCTGGATCTCACTCCGTGGCAGAGGGAGCCTGATCTGGGTTTTGAGCTGTGGTGGAATGTGATGACAAAGTTGTTGACATGGGTCCTTCCAGCCACTGTTGGTGGAATACAATGGAGCGCAGGGGAGCAGTGACCCTGGCATGCAATGAGGTAGACATAGTGTCATGGTGGCCCCCCAAAAGCAATATGTAGGTCGTCATCCCTGGAACCTGTGAATGTTTCCTTAGCTGGCAAAATAGGATTTTATAGATGGGATTAAGTTAAGGAGCATGAGGTGGGGAGATCATCCTAGAGCAGGTGGGTGGGCCCTAAATGCAGTCACAAATACTCCCCTAAGAGAGAGGCAAAGAAAATTTTGAGGCAGAAGAGGAGACAGTGTGGCCCAGAGAGATTAGGATAACGTTGGCCACAAACTAAGGCATGCATGGAGTCATCAGTAGCTGGAAGGGGCAAGGAGGGATTCTCTGAGGGAGACTCTGGAGGGACCATGGCTCTGCTGACATCTTGACTTTGGACTTCGAGCTTCCAGAACTGCGAGACAATACATTTCTGTTGTTTTAAGCCTCCTACTTTGTGGTAATTTGTTACAGTAGTCACAAGAAACTAATACATATGGATTAAGAGGGGAAATAGAAAAGAAAGTGAGGGCTTTGGAGATACTGGCTCTTTTCTCCAATACCTGCTCATGGATGGTTTGTGAGAGGGAAGGAGAGTAATCAGAAATGACTGCAACATTGTGAGCCATGAGGGTGAGGTGTTCATGAGAGTGTCCATTTTTGACAGGGAATGTTCTATGCTTCTTACACATATGATCTCATTTCATCATCCTGGGGTTACATATTTTTGTCCCCAATTTTAAAAGTAAGCAAAGTTTTATTTACCTCGTAGTCACAGACACACACGTAAAGGAAAACAGTCATAGAGCTAGAAGGCTTAGGATGAACAAAACCTCAGACCCTACCCCACCCTTCCAACCTCCAGTCCCACTTCACAGTTACTTTCAGCTCTACGGTAAGGTTTTTGTTTTGTTTTTAGTACTTATCATCACCTATTACTCTTTTTTCATTTATCAATTTTAGACCTTACCTAGTGATTTTCTCTTTTGAGGGATTTTCTTCTCTTTCAACCTCTCCTCTGTCTGTGTCCCTGTCCCTTCCAGGAGGGCTGAGGTGACAGGATGTCATCTTGGAAGTTTGGATCAAGTCAGGGGAGTAGACTCTCAAAGAAAGCGACTGATTGCTGGACAGCTGACTCTGAAACCCATAAAAGGGATAGAAAGTTGAATGTGGGAATGTTGTGAGCATGTTGTGTAGAGTCTTAAGGGAAAGTTGTGCTGACTCCCCACTCTCATCTCAACCTGTGAGGGAATGTCACTTAGGATTAGAGGGAGGGGTCCCTAGGGGTCCCCTTCAGCAAGGGCCGAGTGGACCTATGTGGGTGACTCCCTTGGGGACATCTAGAGGCTGAGAAATAGGCTCACTGCTTTGATGGGAGAGACTTGCTTCTGGTTGAGATGGGCCTGCACTCTCAGAATCTGGCAGGACAGAAGACTACCGTCTGTGGAGGGCACCTTGTCAAACCAGGGGCTGACGAAGGAATCAATACATGCCCATGTCGTTGGAGTTGCCGTCTGACCAGCAGGGAAGTCGACAAAGAACCAGTGAAAGTACCTTGAGAGAAAAGAGGAACCATCTCAGAACCATTCCTTCAGGTATGAACCTTCTGCTACCCCTTCCCTCTTCCTCCCTCCCAATTGCAAGGAAGAGGTGAGTGACAGAGGGGAAGCTGATCACGCCTCCCCCCAGGTGATGGGGGCCTTTTTCAACTGACCCTACCTGAGGAAGAGAGACTATTTACCTCTAAATTAGTGAGGGAGATTTGATTATTACACAGGGGTGGGCATCTGATTATGAAATGGGGACCGTGTTTCTTTACATAATGACTTTGGGACTGAAGGTCAGCGGGAAAATCTCGGGGCCTACTGGGACTTTCATCCAGGGTCAAGAGAAACTTTCTTCACCGAATGCAGTTTTACAACTTAAAAAACTTATGCCTTTTGAGGTAATTGTAGATTCCTCATGTAGTTGTAGTTGTAAGAAATCATACAGAAAAAGAAATTATACAGAGAGATTCCTTGTACCTTTCGCCCAGTTCCTCCCAAAGGTAGCATCTTGCACAACGAGAGAGTACAGTATTGGGCAGGATTGTGACATTGATACAGACCATTTGCAACAGCACAAGGATCCTTCCTGGTGTCCTTTTCTTGGCACAGGTAAGAAGTTCTTTCCTTTTACTGCTGAGTATATATTCCATAGTATGGATATACCACAGTTTGTTTAAGCCATTCACCTGTTGAAGGACATCTGGGCTGTTGTTCATTTTGGGCTATTACAAATAATGTAGCTACCAATATTTGTGTCCATATTTTTTGGGTGAGCCTGTCTATATTTCTCTGGGATAAATGCCCAGAAGTGTAATTCCTAGGTCATATGGTAGTTGCATGTTTAGTTTTTTGAAAAACTGCCAAACTTTTTCCAGAGTGGCTGAGCATTCTACATTTCCATCAGCAGTGTATGAGTGACCCAGTTTCTCTGTAAATGTTTTTTAAAGATTTTATTGATTTATTTGACAGAGAGAGAGAGGGAGAGAGCGAGCACAAGCAGGGGGAGTGGCAGGCAGAGGGAGAGGGAGAAGCAGACTCCCTGCTGGGCAAGGAGCCCGATGCAGGACTCGATCCCAGGACCCCGGGATCATGACCCGAGCCCAACCAAGGCAGACCCTTAACTGACTGAGCCACCCAGGAGCCCCTGTAAATATGTTTTAAAGAGATGGTGGAAGATAAAAATAAAGCTGCATTTTGATGGCATCTTCTAGGAGATGCCACTCTGGCCTGGGTCAGTAGCAAGTTTGACATGCCCAACCTGTACCAAGGCCATGGGTCTGCAGGGCTGGGAGTGGGTCTGATGGGGCTCTGGTGCTATGGTACCAGGAACTGGCCAGAACTGACCACGAACCCCCTTGGTGGGAGAGCTTTGAGAGAGCCCTGCTTTCTCTCTCAGGGGTCTTTCACATCCGTTGGTCAGGGCCATGGTGGTATCTGGGATTTGGGCTACTCTTCCCACTGTGGAAATCAGAGTCTCTTTTTTTGTTTAGGCATAGTAGTTACTATTAAAAGCTACAGTCACACGGCAGGCTGGAAGTGGTGATTCAGAGAACTTTCGCGTTCCCCCTCCCTGAGTGGAGCCAGATGGAGGAGTTATGTCAGTGTGGAGAAGGAAGAGAGGGGCTGGGATCAAAGCCAGGAAGGGGGACGTTTCCCAAAGAAAGCCCCGCGCAAGTCAGTGGAACCCTTCAATCTCTGGGGTGGCGGTGGGGGGTGCCTTCTCCCCAGCTTGGCTGCTCTTGTATAGCTCAGCTATGAGTCTGCAAGGCTCATATGCGTAAGCCTGGGGCCGAATGCCTCGGTCCAACACAGCTTGATCCCTCACTAACTGTGTAACCATAGCCGAGCTTATTCTAACCACACCAGGTCTCAGGAATCTCCTCTGTAACCTCCCAGGTTTATTATGAGGACAAAGGGGGACAAAATATGTAAAGTCCTTAGAACAGTGGTCTCACACTTGGCGGCACATTGGAATTACCTGGACGTGTTTAAAGAATATTGGTGCCTGGTCCCAGAGATTGAGATCATTAACAATTGGCCGATAGTGCAGATTATAATGAAGTCCTTAGGTGATGTACTGGCTTGAACTCTGTCCCCTTCCAAATTTTGCCCTTCCTGGAATCTCAGGCTGTGATCTTATTTGTAAATAATGTCACTGCAGATGTAATTAGTTAAGATGAGGTTATACCGGTGTAGGGTGAGCCCTTAATCCAATATGACCGATATCTTTGTCAGAAGAGCAGAGACACAGAAACAGAACAATGTGAAGAGACCCGGGGGACAATGGCATGTCACACAGGAGGCAGATTCGGTGTGGTGCATCTACAAGCCAAGAAATGCCAAGGATTACCAACAATCACTGGAAGCTAGGGGGACGGCATGGAACAGACCCTCCCTCAGAGCCCCCCAGAAGGACACTTTTCTCCAAACTGGGAGACAGTACATTTCTGTTTTTAGCCATCCAGTTTGTGGGTACTTTGTTATAGCTGCCCTGGGAAAGGAATATGTGTTATTATAACGCACAGCCAACATTGTCGCTCATAGCTGTAGATCGTGCAACATAGTAAGTGCTCAGTTCATATCAGCTCTTGTCATCACCTTGAAGCAGTTAGCCTTGGCCATCTTCCAGAGTCTGCTGACACTCAGAAAAGCATCCTGGGGAGTAGTTGGTGCTGTTTGAGGGAAAGCGTCCTTCCTGTGCAACCCTGTTCTCTGAGGAAGGGCTAAGGTAGCACCTCAAGGGGAAGCGGTAGATTTGACCATTTGACTGAGGGGAACACAGAACATTCTGTCTGCCCTGCATTACATGCTCATGACAGTCTGGAAAGGCATGGGCTCTGTGTCAGTTTGGGTTATAAAAACTCGGGAAGCTCTGCATTCCACACTCCCTCCTTTAAGGAATCATAGTGCACATTGGCATTTTCAAGGCTTTGGGAAGTCCTGCGGTAAAGAGACCTTTTTCACTTTCCTTATCCCAGAATATTCCAAACTTTTTGGACCACAGGAGGCCCCAGCTAATTTTTACGTAACAGGGACTCTCCTAGCAGAATCAGTGCTTGTGAATCTCTCTTAGGAAATCCAGATTGAGGCTACACCATCACAAGTAGGTATGTACTTGCCTAGAGGGAAAACCTAGAGGAAAATGATCCCTTCATTTTGTCACCAGGCAGGGCTCAGCATGGTATGGGGAACAGAGCTCGAAGAGGTTTGTGGTTCAAGGGCACAAGGGCCGGGTCACACAGAGGTGTGTCACTGGGGGCACAGAGGTTGGTTGTGCCCACGGTGGCTGCTCTCTAGAATAAGAATCACTTTCCCCTGCCATGCAAGGGGCTCTTGGTCAGGTTTTAGGTCAGGATGCCAGCACCCAGTCAGCCTTGAAAATAGTGGACAAATGCAAGCTCACAGGAGGTTGAGGGAGGACTTGGGTTAGCTACTGGAGAGTGGGAGGTGGGATGGTATCAGCTGTCCTTCCTCCTCATGGAGGGCAGGATGAGAGAAAATGGAGAAGAGAGGTCTTGTGAGATGTAAGGAGGAGTTTTCCAATAATTAGCACAGCCCTGCCTTGGTGGAGTTAGGACCCGGAGCCAGGTCCCATTCTCTAAATCCTGTGTTCTTTCCATTGTGGGATGCTGGTAGGGATGAATCTCAGCTTATAGACTCAAATGTGTAAGGAATACAACTGTCTTTCTCTATAGCTCAACTCTTTCAGATCCCCCTTGTGACAGAGTGGTAGAAACTTAATTCGAGTCCATTTAAGAGTTGTTCTTACCCTTGGGGTTATACCCACTTCCAGCACTAGGGTACCATGTAAGTAGGTAGGGTAGGGCTGTGGTCCTTAGTGTCTTTTGTCTGTGTAGGTATCCTGTGGGGTATCTACCAGTCTGGTTCTTTGTCATCTGTTCATAATGATGGTCCCTGTAACCATGGTCACTTTAGCTTTGGTGGCTCTACATGTGTGCCAGGTGAGGGCCTGGGGCTCTGACAGGCTTTCTCTGCTCTTGTTAATCTCGATAACTTACATAGTCATGTTCTCTCTGGTATCTTATACAACCTCCCTGGGACTCACCAAGAGGCAGGGTATAGGGCCTTGCTCTCCTTTCCCTCCAGGGCATCAGCTTTTGGAAACTCAAACCAGGAAGGTAACTTTCCTTCCTTGTGTTCCACTCTGTCATATGCTCTCCCTGGGTAAATGAAACAGAAGAGCCAGGGGAGGAGGGGGAGGGAGAAAAAAAACCCCATAAGACTCTGGGAACTATTGGACTACTAGAAGGAAAAAACCCATCACTGAATATTGAGTAACAGTATTCTTCCAGAGCTCTCTCCCATTCAATGGGCTCTGGAGGAAGGGTGTAGAGTCTCCTCTTTCCCTATTTATGTAGATGGACAATTTCTGGGACTCTGGGTCTCTACAGTGTATAAGTATTGAGGTGGGGCCTGTTGACCTCCAGTTTTTAGTATTAAAAGACTTCCCAAGGAGCACCTGGGTGGCTCAGTTGGTTAAGTGTCTGCCTTCGGCTCAGGTCATGATCCCCGGGATCCCTGGGATCGAGCCCCTCGTTGGGCTCCCTGCTGGGCTGGGAGCCTGCTTCTCCCTCTCCCACTCCCCCTGCTTGTGTTCCCTCTCTTGCTGTGTCTCTCTCTGTCAAATAAATAAATAAAATCTTAAAAAAAAAAAAAAAAAGACTTCCCAAGCTAGGATGACCAACTGTTCTGGTTTGCCTGGGACTGAGGGGTTTCCCAAGATGTGGGACTTTCATTGGTAAAATTGATATATAGTCCAAGGCAAACTGGGTCTGTGGGTCACCATACAAGACCCTTTGTTTTCTGCTGGGATTAAGATTCTGCCTCTGTGTTTTTCCAGTCTGTCATGACTTCTCACTGCTGTCCCTTTAATGTGGTAGGGACAATCATTCATGTATTGAGTCCTTGTTAAGAATCAAGCACTTTGTCTACTGGATTAGTCTGACTTCCCTCTTCTGATGGCCATAGGATTCACCTTTCAGGGTGAGTGTCATGGTTCTGGAGCTTGTCCACTGGGAGTCTTGAAGGCCCTCCCTTTATCATTGCTCATTATCACCAGCTTGCTATCAGCATCTCATCTGTTTTTACTCAAATAACTATTAATTTCTTCGTCTGCTCACACTCAAGCCAAGGGATGGCCTTCCAATTAACCACTGAATATCGGAAGGAGACAGATTTCTCTATCAGTGGATTAGTTGTCAGTACTGACAGGCAGCAGGGAGCTCATGAAGTGTGTGTGTGCATGTGTGTGTGCACTTGGATGAGTGGGTGAGTGGGTGTAGGAAAGGGAGAATGGAAGGTGGGAATTCAGTAGAGAAGACCATCTGTTCCTTGTTGCCAATTTTAACTCTTTCCCCCCTTCCTCCAGGCTTTGCATACTTTCTTGGTTATATTGTCTGAAGACAGACTTTCAGTATTAGATGTTTCTGACTTACTGAGCTGTCAAAAAGAAAAAGTGACTCCTGTTCCCATTCTTCTTTAAGATACCTAACCTATAGCTGGGATAATGGAAGTCCTACAATTGAAGGAAATCAGGATTCTGTTAAATTTTCACACTAATTTCCCATGCTCCTTTTCTTGTTTGATAGTTTTGAGAAAATCAGTTAACCTCTCTGATCATTATTTGTTTTGCAATAAAATGATAGTAAGGGCACAGATCCCCAGACATATTGACATATTTTCAAAATATACTTTTGATGATACTGATTATAGAATTTTTATTATACCATTCCTCTGCTCAAAGACCTATAACAGGCACTAAGAAGCCCCATAGCCTATAGAATAAAATTTAAACTACTTAATATGTCAGTCCATGCCCTATAAAATCTGGACTCTGAAAACCTGAGCTGTTTATCATCTATTGCCTCATTTGGCCCTCTAGCATATATTAATTTGACTTTAGTTACTTTTATTGAGTATCTGTCTTACTCTTTATTTTATTTAGAAATTTCTTGACAGATGGGCTGCTTCTTACCATTTAAAAAAATCCCCAACCCCTAGCAGCTGTTTTGTACCTAGTAAGTACTCAATAAATGTTAAGTTAAATTCAAAGTCTATTTGGGATATACAAATATTTTTAAAAATACAAATAAGTTATGGATTTAGAAAAAATTATCCTGAACATATTCCCAATCTTAGGAGGAAATTCAATATTTCACCAGTAAGAATTATGTTAGCCGTGGGTTTTTCATAGATGCCTTTTATCAGAATAAGAAAGTTTCTTCTATTCCTGTTTTGCTTAGAGTTTTTATTAGGAATGAATGTTAGATTTTGTCAAATGCTTTTTCTGGACCAATTGAAATGATAATATGATTTTTTTCCCTTTATTCTGTTAATGTGGTGAATGAAATAGATTGATTTTCGATTGTTGAACCAGTCCTGCATTTCTGGGATAAATTGTACTTTGTCAATCTCTATTATCCTTTTTATATATGTCATAAATTGTATTAGTCCGCAATGTTCTTTTCTTGTAATGTTCTTTTCTAGTTTTGGGATCAGGCTTCTGTTGGCTTCATAAAATGAATTGGGAAGGATAGTTCCAGATTTATAAAAACGTTGTAAGCTTATAACAGAGAATAGTCATATAATCTGTGCCCAGTTTCCCCTATTGTTACCAACTTACATTACTGTGGTACATTTGTCATAACTAATGAACCACTATAGGTACATTATTATTATTAACTAATGTCCATTCTTTGTTCATATTTCCTTAGTTTTTAACTAATGCCTGTTTTCTGTTTCAGGATCCCATCCAGAATACCACATAACATTTAGTTGTCATGTCTCGTTCGGCTCTTCAGGGCTGTGACAGTTTCTCAGCTCTTCCTTTAGCTATTGTTTTTTTTTTTTTTATTGTTTTCTGCTCTTAATTTGTTTTTTCTCCTTTTTAAAGCTTTTTTGAGGATATTTTTTATCCTTTTAGCTTCTTAAAGTGGAAATTTCAATAAATGATTTTTAGATTTTTTATTTTCTAATATAAACATTTAAAACTATAATTTCCCTCAAAGCCTTGCTCCATCCCACAAATTCTGATTTGTTATTGTTATTATCATTTAGTTAGGAATATTTTTCTAGTGTTATTTGTGAACTCTTCTTTGACCCATGGATTATTTAAGAGTGTGCTGCTTAATTTACAAATAGTTGGGAGATTTTCTAGCTATGTTTTTGTTATGATTTTCTAATTTAAAGTGACTAGGGTGTGGTTAAAACACATATTCTGGGGCGCCTGGGTGGCTCAGTTGGTTAAGCGACTGCCTTCGGCTCAGGTCATGATCCTGGAGTCCCGGGATCGAGTCCCGCATTGGGCTCCCTGCTCAGCAGGGTGTCTGCTTCTCCCTTGGACCCTCCCCTCTCTCATGCTCTCTCTCTCTATCTCATTTTCTCTCTCAAATAAATAAATAAAATCTTAAAAAAAATAAAACACATATTCTGTATATTTTAAATTAAAATTTTTTTTATGATTAAGGATATGGGCTAGCTGGGTGAATGTTCTGTGTACCTGCAAGAATATGTATTCTGCATTTGTCTGGTATAGCATTCTATAAACGTCAGTAGGCCATTTGGTTTGATATAGTTGTTCTGATCTAAATTCTTGTTGCGTTTTATCTAGTTCTATCAATTTACTGACACAGGAGTGTCAAAATCTCCAACCATGATTGTGAATTTGTTATTTCTCTTTAGTTCTGCCAATTTTACTTCATGTATTTTGAAGCTCTGTCATCAGGAGCATATAATTTAGGGTTAGTTATGTCTTCTTGATGAATTGACTATCATTCAGAAATAACCATCTTTATCTCTGATAATGTTCCTTGTCTTGAAGTCTACTTCGTGTGATATTAATATAGCCACATCTGTTTGCTCTTATTTTCACCCACTCAACCTTTTATTTTCTACTTCCTTCTATTTTTAATATTTAAAGTGTGTCTCTTGTAAATAGCATACAGTCAGGTTTTGCATTTTTAATCCATTCTTAGAGTTCCCTTATTACCCACCCTTCCCTATTTTTAACAACTTGTACTGTTGTGGCTTTTGTTACAATTAATGAGTCAATACTGATATATTGTATTAACTGACCATAGTTTTCATTAGGACTCACTCTTGGTGTTGTATATTCTATGAGTTTTGACAAATGTATAATGACATTATCTACCATTATAAGTATTATGCAGAATAGTTTCAATAGTTTCACTCCCCTAAAAATTCCCTGTGCTACACTTATTCATCCCTCTCTCCTTCTTCCAAACCCTTCACAACCACTGATATTTTCCTGTTGCCATAGTTTTGCCTTTTCCAGAATGCCATAAAGATGGACTTATTCAGTATGTAACCTTTCCTTAAATTGGCTTCTCTCACTTAGTAATATAGGTTTAAGTTTTTTGCATGTCTTTTTGTAGCTTGATAGCTCATTTCTTTCTGTCACTGAATAATATTCCATTATTAGTGTATGGATGTTCCAGAATATGTTTATCCACTTACCTACTGAAGGATACCTTGACTTCTTCCAAGTTGTGGCAATTATGAATAAAGCTACTATAAATATTTGTATAGGTTTTTGTATGGAGATAAATTTTCAACTCCTTTGGGTAAATACCACAGAGCACAACTGCTGGGTCATATGGTAAAAGTGTGTTTAATTTTGTAGGAAACTGCCAAACTCTTTCCAAAGTGGCTGTACTATTTTGCATTCTCACCAGTAATGAATGAGAATTCCTGTTCCACATCCTTGCCAGCGTTTGGTGAGGTCAGTATTTTGGATTTTAACCATTCTAATAGGTGCTTATCTAACATATATCATTGCTTTAATTTGGAAGTTGAATTTCCCTTGTGATACATGATGTTGAACATCTTTTTATACATTTATTTACTATCTATATGTTTTCTTTGGTAACACATCTGTTTAGATCTTTTGCTCATTTTAAAACTGGTTCATTTGTTTTCTTATCATTGAGTTTTAAGAATTCTTTGTATGTGTTGGATGAGTTCTTTATCAGATATATGTTTTGCAACAATTTTCTCCAAGTGTGTGGCTTGTCTTTTTATTCTCTTAATAGTGTCTTTTGCAAAGCAGAAGTATTCAATTTTGATGCAATCAACATATCAATTTTTTTCTTTCATGGATCATGCTTGTGGTGAAGAGTAAAAATCCATCAGCAAATCCAAAGTCACCTAGATTTCCTCCTATGCTATCTTCTAGGATTTTTATGGTTCTGCATTTGACATTTAGGTCTGATCAATTTTGAGTTAAGTTTTGTGATGGGTATAAGGTCTGTGTCTAGATTTATTTATTTTTTCATGTGAATGTCTAGTTTTTCCATCACCATTTGTTGAAAAGACTATCTTTTCTCCTTTGGGGTGCCTTTGCTCCTTTGTGGATGTTGACTGTTATTTGTGTGGGACTATTCCTGGGCTCTCTTTTCTGTTCTGTAGGTCAATTTCTGTTCCTTCACCAATACCACATTGCCTTGATTACTATAGCTTTAGAGTAACTCTTGAAGTTGGAGAGTGTCAGTTCTCCAACATTGTTCTTCTCTTTCAATACTGTATTGGCTATTATGACTTACTTGCCTTTCCATATGAACTTTAGAATCAGTTTGTCCATCTCCACAAAACAACTTGCTGCCATTTTGATTTAAATTGTGTGGAATCTGGGCGCCTGGGTGGCTCAGTTGGTTGGGCGACTGCCTTCGGCTCGGGTCATGATCCTGGAGTCCCGGGATCGAGTCCCGCATCAGGGTCCCTGCTCGGCGGGGAGTCTGCTTCTCCCTCTGACCCTCTTCCCTCTCGTGCTCTCTATCTCTCAAATAAATAAATAAAAAAAATCTTTAAAAAAATAAATTGTGTTGAATCTACAGATCAATTTGGAAAGAGCTGACATCTTGACAATACTGAGTCTTCCTATCCTTGTACCTGGACTATTTTTCCATTTGTTTGGTTCTTTGAATTTGTTCATCAGAGTTTTGTCGTATTCCTCATATAGATCTTGTACATATTTTGTTAGCTTTGTATCTAAGTATTTCATTTTTTGGTACTAACATAAATGGTATTGTTTTTTATAATTTTAAATTCCACTTGTTCATTGTTGTATATAGGAGGACCATTAACTGTTGTTATATGTTAACCTTATATCTTGCAACCTTTCTATAACCAATTATTAGTTCCGTGAGATTTTTTATTGTTGTTTTGTTTGATTTTCCACACAAACAACCATGTCATCTGTGAAAAAAAGGCAGTTTTATTACTTACGTCCAAATCTGTGTATCTTTTATTTCTTTTTCTAGTCTTACTGCACTAGCTAGGACCCCCAGTATGATGTTGAACAAGTAACAGTGGGCATCCTGTCTTGTTCCTGATCTTATTGGGAAATCATGTAGTATGCTGTTAGTTACAGGTTTTTTTTTTATCTTTAAATTTTTTTATTATGTTAATCACCATACATTACATCATTAGTTTTTGATGTAGTGTTCCATCATTCATTGTTTGTGCATAACACCCAGTGCTCCACGCAGATGTGCCTTCTTTAATACCCATCACCAGGCTAACCCATCCCCCCACCGCCCTCCCCTCTATAACCCTCTGTTTGTTTTTCAGAGTCCATCATCTCTCATGGTTTATCTCCTCCTCCGATTTACCCCCCTTCATTCTTCCCCTCCTGCTATCTTCTTCTTTTTTTTTTTCCTTAACATATATTGCATTATTTGTTTCAGAGGTACAGATTTGTGATTCAACAGTCTTGCACAATTCACAGCGCTCACCATAGCACATACCCTCCCCTATGTCTATCTCCCAGCCACCCCATCCCTCCCACCCCACCCCCACTCTAGTAACCCTCAGTTTGTTTTCTGAGATTAAGAATTCTTCATATCAGTGAGGTCATATGATACATGTCTTTCTCTGATTGACTTATTTCACTCAGCATAACACCCCCCAGTTCCATCCACGTCGTTGCAAATGGCAAGATCTCATTCCTTTTGATGGCTGCATAATATTCCCTTGTATATATATACCACATCTTCTTTATCCATTCATCTGTCGATGGACATCTTGGCTCTTTCCACCGTTTGGCTATTGTGGACATTGCTGCTATAAACATTGGAGTGCACGTACCCCATCGGATCACTACATTTGTATCTTTGTGGTAAATACCCAGTAGTGCAATTGCTGGATCATATGGTAGCTCTATTTTCAACTGTTTGAGGAACCTCCATACTGTTTTCCAGAGTGGTTGCACCAGCTTGCATTCCCACCAACAGTGTAGGAGGGTTCCCCTTTCTCCGCAAACCCGCCAACATCTGTCATTTCCTGACTTGTTATTTTAGCCATTCTCACTGGTGTGAGGTGGTATCTCATTGAGGTTTTGATTTGGATTTCCCTGATGCCGAGCAATGTTGAGCACTTTTTCATGTGTCTGTTGGCCATTTGGATGTCTTTGGAAAAATGTCTGTTCATGTCTTCTGCCCATTTCTTGATTGGATTATTTCTTTGGGTGTTGAGTTTGATAAGTTCTTTATAGATTTTGGATACTAGTCCTTTATCTGATATGTCATTTGCAAATCTCTTCTCCCATTCTGTCGGTTGTCTTTTGGTTTTGTGGACTGTTTCTTTTGCTGTGCAAAAGCTTTTTATCTTGATAAAATCCCAATAGTTCATTTTTGACCTGGCTTTCCTTGCCTTTGGCGATGTTTCTAGGAAGAAGTTGCCGCGGCTGAGGTCGAAGAGGTTGCTGCCTGTGTTCTCCTTTAAGATTTTGATGGACTCCTGTCTCACGTTTGGGTCTTTCAACCATTTGGAGTCTATTTTTGTGTGTGGTGTAAGGAAATGGTCCAGTTTCATTCTTCTGCATGTGGCTGTCCAATTTTCCCAACACCATTTGTTGAAGAGACTGTCTTTTTTCCATTGGACAGTCTTTCCTGCTTTGTCAAAGATGAGTTGACCATAGAGTTGAGGGCCCATTTCTGGGCTCTCGATTCTGTTCCATTGATCTAATGTGTCTGTTTTTGTGCCAGTACCATACTGTCTTGATGATGACAGCTTTGTAATAGAGCTGGAAGTCCGGAATTGTGATGCCTCCAGCTTTGTTTTTTTCAACATTCCTCTAGCTATTTGGGGTCTTTTCTGGTTCCATACAAATTTTAGGATTATTTGTTCCATTTCTTTGAAAAAAGTGCATGGTATTTTGATGGGGATTGCATTGAATGTGTAGATTGCTCTAGGTAGCATTGACATCTTCACAATGTTTGTTCTTCCAATCCATGAGCATGGGACGTTTTTCCATTTCTTTGTGACTTCCTTAATTTTTTTCATGAGTATTTTGTAGTTTTCTGAGTACAGATCCTTTGCCTCTTTGGTTAGGTTTATTCCTAGGAATCTTATGGTTTTGGGTGAAATTGTAAATGGGATCGACTCCTTAATTTCTCTTTCTTCTGTCTTGTTGGTGATTGGAATGCCACTGATTTCTGTGCATTGATTTTATATCCTGCCACTTTACTGAATTCCTGTATGAGTTCTAGCAGTTTTGGGGTGGAGTCTTTTGGGTTTTTCACATAAAGTATCATATCATCTGCAAACAGAGTTTGACTTCTTCTTTGCCAATTCGGATGCCTTTGATTTCTTTTTGTTGTCTGATTGCTGTGGCTAGGACTTCTAATACTATGTTGAACAGCAGTGGTGATAGTGGACATCCCTGCCGCGTTCCTGACCTTAGGGGGAAAGCTCCCAGTTTTTCCCCATTGAGAATGATATTCGCTGTAGGTTTTTCATAGATGGCTTTTATGATATTGAGGTATGTACCCTCTATCCCTATACTCTGAAGAGTTTTGATCAAGAAGGATGCTGTACTTTGTCAAATGCTTTTTCTGCATCTACTGAGAGGGTCATATGATTCTTGTTCTTTCTTTTGTAAATGTATTGTATCACGTTGATTGACTTGCGGATGTTGAACCAACCTTGCAGCCCAGGGATAAATCCCACTTGGTCGTGGTGAATAATACTTTTAATGTACTGTTGGATCCTATTGGCTAGTATTTTGGTGAAAATTTTTGCATCCGTGTTCATCAAGGATATTGGTCTGTAGTTCTCCTTTTTGATGGGGTCTTTGGTTTAGGAATCAAGGTAATGGTGGGCTCATAAAATGAGTTTGGAAGTTTTCCTTCCATTTCTATTTCTTGGAACAGTTTCAGAAGAATAGGTATTAATTCTTCTTTAAATGTTTGGTAGGATTCCCCTGGGAAGCCATCTGGCCCTGGGCTTTTGTTTGTTGGGAGATTTTTTGATGACTGCTTCAATTTCCTTAGTGGTTATAGGTCTGTTCAGGTTTTCTATTTCTTCCTGGTTCAGTTTTGGTAGTTGATACATCTCTAGGAATGCATCCTTTTCTTCCAGGTTATCTAATTTGCTGGCATAGAGTTGCTCATAATATGTTCTTATAATTGTTTGTATTTCTTTGGTGTTGGTTGTGATTTCTCCTCTTTCATTCATGATTTTTTTTGATTTGGGTCATTTCTCTTTTCTGTTTGATAAGAATAAGCCCCCTGGCCAGGGGTTTATCAATCTTATTCTTTCAAAGAACCAGCTCTTAGTTTCGTTGATCTCTTCTACTGTTCTTTTGGTTTCTATTTCATTGATTTCTGCTCTGATCTTTATTATTTCTCTTCTCCTGCTGGGTTTAGGCTTTATTTGCTCTTTTTTCTCTAGCTTCTTTAGGTGTAGAGTTAGGTTGTGTATTTGAGACCTTTCTTGTTTCTTGAGAAAGGCATGTATTGCCATATACTTTCCTCTTAGGACTGCCTTTGCTGCATCCCAAAGATTTTGAACAGTTGTGTTTTTATTTTCATTGGTTTCCATGAATTTTTTAAATTCTTCTTTAATTTCCTGGTTGAGCCATTCCTTCTTTAGTAGGATGCTCTTTAGCCTCCATGTATTTGAGTTCCTTCCGACTTTCCTCTTGTGATCGAGGTCTAGTTTCAAAGCATTGTGGTCTGAAAATATGCAGGGAATAATCCCAGTCTTTTGGTACCGGTTGAGACCTGATTTGTGACCTAGGATGTGATCTATTCTGGAGAATGTTCCATGGGTACTAGAGAAGAATGTGTATTCCGTTGCTTTGGGATGGAATGTTCTGAATATGTCTGTGAAGTCCATTTGGTCCAGTGTGTCATTTAAAGTCTTTATTTCCTTGTTGATCTTTTGCTTAGATGATCTGTCCATTTCAATCAGGGGGTTGTTAAAGTCCCCCACTATTATTGTATTGTTGTCAATGTGTTTCTTTGCTTTTGCTATTAATTGGCTTATATAATTGGCTGCTCCCATGTTAGGGGCATAGATATTTACAATTGTTAGATCTTCTTGTTGGATAGACCCTTTAAGTAGGATATAGTGTCCTTCCTCATCTCTTATTACAGTCTTTGGTTTAAAATCTAATTTGTCTGATATAAGGATTGCCACCCCAGCTTTCTTTTGATGTCCATTACCATGGTAAATTGTTTTCCACCCCCTCACTTTCAATCTGGGGGTGTCTTTGGGTCTAAAATGAGTCTCTTGCAAGCAGCATATCGATGGGTTTTGTTTTTTAATCCAATCTGATAGCCTGTGTCTTTTGACTGGGGCATTTAGCCCATTTACATTCAGGGTAACTATTGAAAGATATGAATTTAGTGCCATTGTATTGCCTGTAAGGTGACTGTTACTGTATATTGTCTGTGTTTCTTTCTGGTCTATGCTGCTTTTAGGCTCTCTCTTTGCTTAGAGGACCCCTTTCAATATTTCTTGTAGGGCTGGTTTCGTGTTTGCAAATTCCTTTAGTTTTTGTTTGTCCTGGAAGTTTTTTTTATCTCTCCTTCAATTTTCAATGAGAGCCTAGCTGGATATAGTATTCTTGGCTGCATATTTTTCTCGTTTAATGCTCTGAATATATCCTGCCAGTCCTTTCTGGCCTGCCAGGTCTCTGTGGATAGGTCTGTTGCCAATCTAATGTTTCTACCATTATAGGTTACATATCTTTTCTTCCGAGCTGTGTTCAGGATTTTCTCTTTGTCTCTGAGACTCATAAGTTTTACTCTTAGATGTCGGGGTGTTGACCTATTTTTATTGATTTTGAGAGGTGTTCTCTGTGCCTCCTGGATTTTGATGCCTGTTTCCTTCCCCACATTAGGGAAGTTCTCTGTTATAATTTGCTCCAATATACCTTCTGCCCCTCTCTCTCTTTCTTCTTCTTCTGGGATCCCGATTATTCTAATGTTTCATCTTATGGTATCGCTTATGTTTCGAATTCTGCCCACGTGATCCAGTAGTTGTTTATCTCTCTTTCTCTCACCCTCTTTTTTTTTGCATCATTTGGTCTTCTATATCGCTGATTCTCTCTTCTGCCTTATTTATCCTAGCAGTTAGTGCTCCCATTTTTGATTGCACCTCATTAATAGCCTTTTTGATTTCGACTTGGTTAGATTTTAGTTCTTTTATTTCTTCAGAAAGGGTTTCTCTAATAACTTCCATGCTTTTTTCAAGCCCAGCTAGTATCTTTAAAGTCATGATTCTGAACTCTAGGTCTGACATCGTACTAATGTCCGTATTGAGTAGGTCCCTGGCAGTCGGTAGTACCTCTTGTACTTTTTTTTGAGGTGATTTTTTCCATCTTGTCATTTTGTCTGGAGGAGAATAGATGAATGACAGAACAAAATGCTAGCAGGGTAACAATGTCCCCAGAAAATATACTCTAAACAAATCAGAAAAGATCTGAAACCAGGGGAAAAGAAACGGAAAGAAAGAAAAAAGAGAAAAAAAAAAGAAACAGAAAAAGATAAAAATGAACAAAAGCAGAACAGAACAAAACAAAACAAAAAAACCCCAGAATATGATCAAATATGATCAGGCTGGTGCATAGATCAGTGCCACACACTAGATTTTGGGTGTATTTTGGTCTGTTAGAAGGAAGTGCCTCCCAAAATTTTAAAGAAAGAAAAACTTTATATGCACA
This sequence comes from Callorhinus ursinus, assembly GCF_003265705.2. NCBI lineage: Eukaryota > Metazoa > Chordata > Mammalia > Carnivora > Otariidae > Callorhinus > Callorhinus ursinus. The sequence continues at coordinate 27,686,966 of NW_027397079.1, read as the reverse complement.
AAAATAAGGGTTGATACGATGAAGGGTCGGAATATGACTGTAAAGATGCAAATTATAACAAATTTTATAAAAGGAATTGATAAGAAGTTGTTTGAAGAAAGAAAGAAGAGGATTTAAAAAAAAAGAAAGAAAAAAAAAAGGGGAGAGAATGTGATCAGGCAGGAGACTAGGACAAAGCCATACACTAGAGATTTAGGGTATATTCTGATCTGTTAGAAGAAAGTGTATCTCAAAATTTTAAAGAAAGAACAACTTATATATATATATATGCCAAAAATAAGGGTAACTACTATGAAGGGATAGAATATGACTCTAAAAATGAAAAATAAAAATGTTTTTTAAAAAAGGGATTGATAAGATGTTGGTTGAAAAAGGGAAAAAGAAAAATTCGAAAAAAAAAAGACAGTTAAAAAAAATTAACTTTGAAAGCCTAAAGAATCATGGTAAAAAAGCCATGAATTCTATATGCAGTATTCCCCTAGCACTGGAGTTCTGCCGTTCTCATTGATCAGTAAAGTTGGTCTTGGCTGGCTGTTCATGCTAACCTTCTGGGGGAAGGTCCTGTTGCCATGGTTCCCAAATGTCTTTGCCGGAGGCGGAATTGCCCCACCCTTGCAGGTCCAGGCTAAGCAATCTGCCCGGGTTTGCTCTCAGAAGCTTTTGTTTCCTGCAAGCTTTCCGTACAGCTTTGGAGGACGAGAGTGAAAATGGCGGCCTCCCAATCTCCGCAGGGAGGAGCTGAGAACTCGGAGCCCCGCTCCTCAGTGCGCCCCCAGAGAAAAGCAGTCAATCACTCCTGTCTCCCCGGTCTCCGGCCGCACTCCGTGCTCACCCGGCCTGTGACCGAGCGTTTCTATCTCTGGCACCCTACTTGGTGTGGAGTCTCCAAACCCAGCAGATCCCTGCGGTGCGCTCCCGCGCCACTCCTCCGGGGGGAGGAAGGGGAGTCTCCCCGGATCTGCCGCTTGTTGGGTCCCTGCTGAAGGAGCAGGGGCCCGACTGTGCCGCGGATCATGGTTTATGGTAACCCTGAGCTGAGAGCCTGCGCCTCGGCTCCGTCTCTGCAGCCGGCTTCCCCGCTCCGATACCTGGGAGCTCTGCCGCACTCAGGCACCCCCGGTCTTTCTGTGACCCCGAGGGTCCTGAGACCACACTGTCCCACGAGGGTTCCACCCCCCGCTTAGCCACTGGAGCGACGTCCCTCAGCGGAGCCGACTTCTAAAAGTTCCGATTTTGTGCTCCGCGGCTCTATCACTTGCCAGATGCGGCCGACGGAGGCCCCCTCCCCAGCCGTCTATCCTCCCGAATATCACCTCGGATTCACTTCTCCACACGTCCTACCTTCCAGAAAGTGGTTGCTTTTCTGTTCAGAGAGTTGTTGCTACTCTCTTCTTCGATCTCCTGTTGAGTTCGTAGGTGTTCAGAATGGTTTGATCCCTATCCAGTTGAATTCCTGAGACCAGACGAAATCCAGGTCTCCTCCTCCTCTGCCATCTTGCTCCACCCCCCTTAGTTACAGGTTTTTATAGATGTTCTTTATCAGGTTAAGGAAGTTCCTCTATTCCTAGTTTGCTGAGTTTTTATCATGAATGGGTGTTGGGTTTTGTCAAATAATTCTTCTGCATATATTGATTTGATCATATCATTTTTTCCTTTAGCCTACTGATGTGATGGGTTATATTAATTGACTTTTTCCCTCCTTTATTGATTTATAATTGACATATAACATTGTGTAAGTTTAAGGTACACAACATAGTGATTTTATTTATTTATTTATATTTTTAAAGATTTTATTTATTTGAGAGAGATAGAACAAGCGGGGGTAAGAGCAGAGGGGGAGAGAGAGAGAGAGAGAGAGGCAGACTCCCTGCTGAGCAAGGAGCCTGATGTGGGGCTCGATCCTAGGACCTGGAGATCATAACCTGAGCCGAAGGCAGATGCTTAACCAACTGAGCCACCCAGGCGCCTCTACTATGTAGTGATTTTATATATGCATATGATGCAGAATAATTACCACAGTAAGGTTAGTTAACACAGCCATTACCTCATCTAGTTACAATTTTTTTTTTTGTGGTGAGAACTTTTAAAATTTACTCTGTTAGCAACTTTCAAGTATTAACATAGTCACCATGCTGTATATTGTATCCCTAGAACGTACTCATCTTATGACTGAAAATTTGTATTCTTTGACTGCCTTGACCCATTTTCCTTACTCCATACCCACTGCCCCAGCAACTGCCAATTTGTTCTGTTTCTACAAGTTTGTTTTTTTTCAGATTCTACATATTAGTGAGATCCTATAGTATTTGTTTTTCTCTGTCTGACTTATTTCATTCAGCAGAATGCTCTCAAGGTTCATCCATGAGGTTGCAAATAGCAGGATTTCCTTCTTTTTTATGGCTGAATAATATCCTATTTTACATTAATTGATTTTTGAATGATGAGCCAGCTTTGCATGCCTAGGATAAATCCCATTTGGGAATGATGTATGCTTATTTTTATATATTTTTGGATTTGATTTGCTAATATTTTGTTGAGAATTTTCACATCTATGTTTATTGGTCTGTAGATTTCCTTTCTTATAATGTCTTTGGTTTTGGTATTAGGACAATGTTGCCTTCATAGATTGAATTAGAAAGAATTGCTTCTGCTTCTATATGTTTTGGAAGTGATTGTAGAGAATTAGTATAATTTCTGTCTTAAATATTTCGTAGAATTTGCCTGTGAACTCATCTGGGGCTAATGCTCTTTGTTTTGGAAGGTTATTAATTATTGATTCAATTTTTAATAGCTATAAGCCTATTCAGATTATCTACTTATCCTCGTGTGAGTTTTGGTAGATTATGTCTTTTAAGGAATTGGCTCATTTCATTTAGGTCATCAAGTATATCAGCATAGAGTTGTTAAAAATGGTCCTTATTATCTTTTTAATGTTCATAAGATCAGTAGTGATGGTTCCTCTTTCAATTTTGATATTAGTCATTTGTGTCTTCTTTCCCACCCCTCTCTTTTTTTTAGTTAGTTAACTTGGCTAGAGACATTAATTCTCTTGATCATTTAAAAAAACTTTTGGTTTCATTGATATTCTCTATTGACTTTTTCAATTTTTTAAATTTCTATTCTAATTTTTATTATTTCTTTCCTTCTATTTACTTTGGATTTAATTTCCTCCTTTTTTTCTAGTTTTTTTAAGGTAGAAGCTTAGATTATTGATTTTAGATCTTTTCTTTTTAAATTTATGAGTTCAATGCTATAAATATCCCCCTAAGCCTTGCTCTTGCTGCATTATCCTTAATTTTGATAAGTTATATTTTCAGTATTTAGTTCAAATATTGTAAATTTCTCTTGAGACTCTTTTTTGGTCCATGTGTTATTTAGAGGTGTGTTGTTTAATTGCCAAGGAATTTGGGATTTTATCATAATCTATTATTCATTTCTAGTTTAATTCTGTTGTGTTCTGAGCATGCTTTCTATGATTTTTATTCTTTTAAATTTATTCATGTTTGTTTTATGGTCTATCTTGTGGTCTATCTTGATGAATGTTCTGTGAGAACTTGAGAATGTGTGTTTTGCTGTTGTTGGATGAAGTATTCTATAGATGTCAATTAGATCCAGTTGATTGATGGTGTTTGGCATTTCAGTTATATCCTTACTGATTTTCTGCCTCCTGGATCTGTCAATTACTGATAGTGGGGTGTTAAAATCCCCAACTATAACGGGGATTCATCTGTTTCTCCTTGCAGTCCTATTAGTTTCGCCTTACCTATTTTGATGCTTTATTGTTAGCTGCTTACATTAAGGGTTGTGATGTCTAATTGGAGAATTGACCCCTTTATCATGATGTAATGTTCCTCTTTATCCCTAATTTTTCTTGCTCTGAAGTTTGTTTAGGTAGCTACTCCTGCTTTCTTTTTATTAGTGTTACTATGGTACACTTTTCTCCATCCCTTAACTTTTAATCTACTTGTGTATTTATATTTAATGTGGATTTGTTATAGACAACATATATTTGGGTCTTTTTTTTTTATTCTGACAGTTTCTGTCTTTTACTGGTATATTTAGACCATTGACATTTAAAGTATTATTGATATACTTAGATTAATATCTACCATATTTGTTACTGTTTTCTACTTGTTACGTTTCTTTTTTTTTTTAATCTGCCACTCCTTGTCTTACATTTTATTGAGCATTTCATGTTTTCTCTCCTCTAAGCATATCAGTTATACTTCTTTACGTGGTTGCCTCTGACTTTGTAATATCTACAACTTATCTTCATCCTCTTTCAAATAACACTACTGCTTCAAGGGGAGTGCAAATATTTTAGAACAGAGTATTCTCAAATCCTCCTAATTTGAAAAAACATGATATCATCTATGCACTCTTTGATTACTATTGAGGATTAACATTTTTTCACTTGTGTTTTTTTTTCCTTTCTCTCCTTTTTAGTTATTTGTTGGAATGTAGTTTTTGGTTTTTTCTTCACAACAAATTATTCAATTGGAATTATTGTTTTAATGAGAGTTTCAGACCAATCAAATCCAACTAGTTGGGTTTTATATGAAGACTCCTCACTTAGGCTAAGGAAAGAAAGGTGCGTAGAAGTACAGCCTTGTTGCAAACCTTCTGGTTTAGCTTAGCCTGATTGGTAATGAATTTATCTCTATTGGACCTCATGCACTTTGCCTTTTGAAACCCCTGCTTTGTGAAGAGTAGAGACGGGAAATATAAGACGTTGGCTGAAGCAACGATTCTCGTGAGCCAAATGATCAGTCCAGGAAGTTCCTGCATCCTTCTGGACTAAGGTTAACACTTCAGACCTGTTGCCAAGGAAGAATCTGGAATGTTCACTTCCAAATGGCCACTTGTAATTGTGACAGCCTCAGCCCTGCTACTTACCCTTTTAAAATGGGAGGAACAAAACATTTAAATTGTTTAAAGAATTCAGAGACTTTTGAGATCCTGGAGTGTTAACTTTGTAATACCATGGCAAGAAACCTCCCTGTGGGGTGAGCACAGTTTTAGGGGCAAGAGACCAGGCCCTTTAAGGACTGCTAGCCCTGAGATGTATTTTCTCTTTGCTATAGGGAACCGGTTCACCTGGTTTAGTCAGTTTAGATGTCAACATTGATAAATAAATGATGGTGAGAAACGTCTCATCCTCTAAGATGAATCTAAAAGTTGCTTCTAGGAAATGCACTGAAGATTTCAGCCTTGTTTAAATGACTGTGAGCTAGCAAGGACTCATCACTCCCTTGAGGGCAGAAGGATGGAGAGTTCTGGGAAGTGAGTATACAGGAAGAAGTCAGGGATTAAAGGTTTCATGGGCAGGGAAAGCTAACGAACAAAATATATGAGTGAGTCTGACATAGGAATGCAGGTCTGCAGGATCCAGTCCTTATTTATTTATTTATTTATTTTAAAGATTTTTTATTTAGTTGAGAGAGAGAAAGAGAGAGATCACGAGCATGGGGGAGAGTAGAGGGAGAAGCAGACTCCCCGCTGAGCAGGGAGCTCGAATTGGGACTCTATCCCATGACTCCAGGATCATGACCTGAACCAAAGGCAGACGCTTAACCACCCAGGCACCCTCCAGTCTCCTTTTTAACTGAACTTGCCAGCTGGATGTGAATCTCTGTTTAAGGAGTTGTGATCAGTATTGGCAGTTTTTGTATACCCACCTGCTCTTTAGGTCATTCTCTCCCCAGCCTGTCCCCATCCCCCAGTGGTGGCGTGGTCCCCCCAAAACATTTCTGTGGAAGGTCCTTGGCCAGGCTTCATTGTCAGGGAGAAGCTGGAGCCTCACACAGAGTCCCAAAGTCTCTCCCGCCCCAACAGGTTACTGAGCACTTTCGAGATCCTGTTGCTTTCCCAGGTTAATAAGTGCAATTTCAGACTCTGAGGAGGGCAGAGGCAAGCCAGTCAAGGTAGGCAGCATTAGCTGCATTCTAAGGTGGATATAAATCATTTTGGCATCATGATTCATTTGACATTTTAAGGCTGAGTCAATTCTCTTTGGCTTGGCCCTGGAGCTACTGTGATGGAAAGTGAGGCTGCCGGCTGAGGAGTCATTTCCCTATAAAGGTGGTGAAGGATGTGCAGGGGCTTCTAGATTTGGCAAGTAATAAATGAAGACGAAAACATGATACTGTCCCTTGAGTAGTTTATAATATACTGGATGATTAGGCCAAAGATAAATAATAGTGGCAAAAAACAAAACAAAACTAAAAAAACAAACCCCAACCGCACAATGGTGCTAGATAACACTGTCTACTTACTGTGAAGCAGGCATTATATTTACATGTCTTTCCATTACTATGGAGGATGCTGTGATGGTCAATTTTATGTGTCGATTTTGCTGGGCTAAGGGCACCCGGATAGCTGTCAAAACATTATTTCCGGGTGTGTCTGTGAGGGTGTTGGCTCATTGGCTTCCCTGGTTCTCAGGCCTTGGACTTAGACTGAGTGTTTCCCCTGGCTTTCTTGGCTCCCCAGCTTGAAGACAGTAGATTGGTGGACTTCTCAGCCTCCATAACCATATGAGTAAATTCCTAGAATAAACCTCTTGTTTTTATTTATTTAATTTATTTTTTCTTAAAGATTTTATTCATTAATTAGAGAGAGAGAGAGAGAGAGAGAGAGAGAGCGCGCACATGAGAGGGGGGGAGGGAGGGGCAGGGGGGGAGATGGAGAAGCATGATGTGGGACTTGACCCCGGGACTCCAGGATCATGACCTGAGCCGAAGGCAGTCGCTTAACCAACTGAACCACCCAGTAACCCCTAAATCTCTTGTTTTTAAATTAAGGTATAATTACCTATATGGTATTATGTTAGTTTCAGGTGTACACTTAATGATGTGATATTTGTGTATGTTACAAGATGATCCCCACAGTAAGTCTAGTTCACATTCTTTACCATACATGGGTTACAAAAAATTTTTTTTGTAATAAGAACTGGTGTTTTTAAAAGATTTTATTTCTTTGTTAGAAAGAGAGAGGGAACATGAATGGAGGAGGGGCAGAGGGAGAAGCAGGCTCCCCGCTGAGTAGTGAGCCTGATGCGGGGCTCAATCCCAGGACTCTGGGATCATGACCTGAATCTAAGGCAGACACTTAACTGACTGAACCACCCAGGTGCCCCAAGAACTTTTAAGATTTATTCTCTTAGCAACTTTTAGATATGCAGTACAGTGTTAACTATAATCACCATACTGTACATTGCTGGATGTCTGTACCTTTTGACCCTCTTCACGTATTTTGGCCCTTTTTCATCCCCATCTCTGCATCCTCACCCTATGGGCCCAGCAGCCTGTGGTCTGAAGCAGCACTGTCCGGTAGAAATATTATGTAAGCCCCCAAATTAAGGCAAGGATATATTTAAAAATTTTCTAGTAGCTACAGTAAGTAAAGGAAAAAGAAACAAGTACAATTCATTTTACTGATATATTTCATTTAATCGATATACCTAAAATATTATCATTTGAACTTGTAATCAATACAAAAATTATTTATGAGATATTTCTACATTCCTTTTTTTCAACTAAGTCTTCTAAATCTGGTATATATCTTTTTTTTAAAAAAAGATTTTTTTTTTTGTTTATTTTAGAGAGAGAGTGCAAGAGAGGGGGAGGGCGAGGGACAAGCAGACTCCACGCTGAACTCAAACCCCAGTGCAGGGCTCGATCCCACGACCCTGAGATCATGACCTGAGTGAAATCAAGAGTTGGATGCTTAACTGACTGAGCCACCCAGGCACCCCTAAATCTATTCTGTATCTTATATTTATATCACAGTTTGGACTAGCAAGCACCCTTTTAAGTGATGAACAGCCCCATGTGGCCAGTAGCTACTGGATTGGACAGTACAAATCTAGAAGGTCTCAAGCATGTTCACTTGCCTATCTATGCATATTCATTTGATACTCATTCAACAAGTGTTTCTTTTTTTAAAAATTTTTATTGTTATGTTAATCACCATATATTACATCATTAGTTTTTAATGTAGTGTTCCATGATTCATTGTTTGTGCATAATACCCAGTGCTCCATGCAGAACGTGCCCTCTTTAATACCCATCACCAGGCTAACCCATCCCCCCACCCTCCTCCCCTCTAGAACCCTCAGTTTGTTTTTCAGAGTCCATCGTCTCTCATGGTTCGTCTCCCCCTCCGACTTACTCCCCTTCATTCTTCCCCTCCTGCTATCTTCTTCTTTTTCTTTTTTCTTAACATATGTTGCATTATTTGTTTCAGAAGTACAGATCTGTGATTCAACAGTCTTGCACAATTCACAGCGCTCACCATAGCACATGCCCTACCCAATGTCTATCACCCAGCCACCCCATCCCTCCCACCCCCCCACCACTCCAGCAACCCTCAGTTTGTTTCCTGAGATTAAGAATTCCTCATATCAGTGAGGTCATATAATACATGTCTTTCTCTCATTGACTTATTTCACTCAGCATAACACCCTCCAGTTCCATCCACATTGTTGCAAATGGCAAGATCTCATTCCTTTTGATGGCTGCATAATATTCCATTGTGTATATATACCACTTCTTCTTTATCCATTCATCTGTCGATGGACATCTTGGCTCTTTCCACAGTTTGGCTATTGTGGACATTGCTGCTATAAACATCAGGGTGCACGTACCCCTTCGGATCCCTACATTTATATCTTTGGGGTAAATACCCAGTAGTGGAATTTCTGGATCGTATGGTAGTTCTATTTTCAACTTTTTGAGGAACCTGCATACTGTTTTCCAGAATGGTTGTACCAGCTTGCATTCCCACCAACAGTGTAGGAGGGCTCCCCTTTCTCCACATCCCTGCCAACATCTGTCATTTCCTGACTTCAACAAGTGTTTCTTGAGAGACCATTCTGCCAACCACTGTTCTGGGTGTTTGGGTACATGGTTAAGTCCAGAACTTGTATTTTACTGAGGGGAGGGTGGACAAAAATCATAAATAAATACACACAAAAAATCAGATATCAAAGAGTGATATAGATACAAAGAAAACAAAGCAGGAGGAGAGTGACAGGGTGGGAGGGCTGCTATTCAGATAGAGTAGTCAGGGTAGGCATCTCTGGGGAGGTGACATTGGAGGTGAAGTCTGCATATTAGGAAGAAGTGTGTCATGTGACAATGGAGGGAAACACACTCTAGGCTAAAGGGACAGTATATAGAGGTAGAGGGGTAGGGCCAAGCTCAGCATTTTGAGGATGAGAAGAAAGACCAGTGAGGTGGGAGAGGGGGGTAGGGCTGATTTGGTAAGTTCCTATAGGTTGTAGTGTGGAGCTTGGCAGCCAGGGGAGGATTTTAAGTAGGCAGTCCTGATTTGAGGGATGCTTTTAAAAGATCACTCTGGTGCCATGTGGAGAGTGGGCTGTAGGGGAGCATAAGCTGAATCTGAGGGACCCATCAGGGGGCTGGTTAATGCTGGGGTGCCAGGGGAAGCTTCAGTGGTGGGGAGAAGGTGGTGGACTGTCTCAGTGAGTCTCCCGGCTGGGCTGTGACTACAGGGCCCACAGGACTGTAAGTGGGCTAGGAGGGAACGGGTGAATATGGGGATGACTGCAGTGTTGGGAACCAAGCAAATGGGGGCATGAAGTCATTAACTGGGATGGGGAGGCGGGTTGAGGGGGAACATCAGAAGTATGAGTGTTTAGAGAGAAAATCGCTGCAAAGGGCACTAATCAGAGTAGAAGTCTAGGCCTAGCTCCTCATTCCTGGCCAAGCCTCTCCCAGATAGGGTTCTCAGATAAAAAACAAGATGTATAGTTCAATGTGAATGTCAGATAATCAAAGAGTAATTTCTTAGTATATGTCCCATGCAATATTGGGGGCATATTTAATACAAATATTATTTATCTAAAATTCAAATGTAACTCGGCATCCTGTATTTTTGTTTGCTAAGCCTGGCAACCCTCCTCCAGACCCATTTTGCTAAGTGTTTTGGAGACTGAGGTGAAGCAAGGGCAAACACCCTTTTTATAGTATTGCATTAGTGCCCCATGAGCTGAGGACCATGGGAGAACCACTCTGTTATATCTCTTGTGTATAGAATTTACAGGTTTTTTTTTAAAGATTTTATTTATTTATTTGACAGAGAGAGAGAGAGCACAAGCAGGGGGAACATCAGAGGGAGAGGGAGAAGCAGGCTCCCCGCTGATCAGGGAGCCCATGCGGGACTCCATCCCAGGACTCTGGGATCACGACCTGAGCCGAAGGGAGATGCTTAACCAACTGAGCCACCCAGGCGCCCCAGAATTTACAATTTTTAAAGTGCTTTTATTTCCATGATCCCTTTTGATACTTCTGTGGGGCTGACATTTGCCCCCCTTTTACATAAAGCTGAGGCCCAGAGAAGTCAAATGACTTTCTCAAGACCACACAACAAGTAGGGAGCGGAGCCAGGACGAGTATGCTAGAGACTGTTGTGTGCTTACCCAACCTCATGGCATGCTTTCCCTTTCCTAGCAGAACTTTGGGGTCATTTAAATTCTGCTCATGTCAGCTCTAGAGGAGAATGTGGTAAGTCTGAGCCTGTCCCATGGGGCATTGCCCTGGTGGCTGTTATTGGTCCGGGTAGACTTGTGACCTAAATTGGCTCAACCAGACCAAAGGGAAGGACTTATATGTCATGGTCACTGGGGATGATTTCCCTCTTGTGCTCTCCATCCAGACATAAATGAGGCCATACATAGAACTCATTCCTAGTGGCAGCCATCTAGCAATCATTGGGAAACCAGCCTGGAATGAGGCGAACACAGAGTAGAGCAGAGCAGGGAGACAGAAAGAACCCGGGTCCACAATGACATCTTGAGCTGCTGGTCTTTTCGTGGCCTGGAGCCACTCACCTCTGGGCCCCGAGTTATGTAAGATAATTAATTGCTTAGTGGCTAAACCCCTTGGACCCTGGATTTTCTGATGTTTGCCACCCAAATCATTCTGACTACTGCAATAAAAATTTAGCTCTTCTTCCTCCAGTGTTCTCCCAACTACACCACCTGGCTGCTATACATAAAGGGAACCAAGTGCTCATGGTTTGCACAGAATTATTCAGGACTAGCTTCAAAGATTAGCACAATTTAAAGAGAGTTTTTGAGTGGGAGGAAGCAGGGGACAACGTGGGGGCTGATTGGTACTTGTGATTGCTCAGAGGCAAGAGCATTTTCTTTTTTCTTAAAATTATTTTTTAAATTTAAATTCAAATAATTAACATGTAGTGTATTATTGGTTTCAGAGGTAGAGGTCAGTGATTCATCAATCTTATATAACACCCAATGCTAATTACATCACATGCCCTTCTTAATGTCCATCACCCAGTTACCCCATCCCTCCACTTCCCTTCCCTCCAGCAACCTTCAGTTTGTTTCCTATGATTAAGTGTCTCTTATGGTTTATCTCCCTCTCTGATTTTGTTGTTTTATTTTTCTCTCCCATCCCCCATGATCCTCTGTTTTGTTTCTTAAATTCCACATGAGTGAGATCATATGGTAATTGTCTTTCTCTGATTGACTTATTTTGCTTGGCATACTACCCTCTAGTTCCATCCACGTTGTTGCAAATGGCAAGATTTCATTTTTTGATGGCTGCATAATATTCCAGTGTGTGTGTGTGTGTGTGTGTGTGTACACCACATCTTCTTTATCCATTAATTTGTTGATGGACATCTGGGCTCTTTCCATAGTTTGGCTACTGTGGACATTGCTGCTATAAACACTGGGGTGCAGGTGCCCCCTCAAATCAGTACTTTTGTATTTTGGGGGTAAATACCTAGTAGTGCAGTTGCTGGGTCATACACAGAGTAGCTCTATTTTCAACTTTTTGAGGAACCACCATACTATTTTCCAGAATGGCTATACCAGCTTGCATTCCCACCAACAGTGTAGGAGGGCTCCCCTTTCTCTGTATCCTCCCCAACATCGGTCGTTTCCTCACTTATTAATTTTAGCCATTCTGACTGGTGTGAGGTGGTATCTCATTGTAGTTTTGATTTGGATTTCTCTGATGCCAAGTGATATTGAGCATTTTTTCATGTGTCTGTTGGCCATTTGGATGTCTTCTTTGGAGAAATGTCTGTTCATGTGTTCTACCCATTTCTTGATTGGATTAGTTGTTCTTTGGGTGTTGAGTTTGATAAGTTCTTTATAGATTTTGGATATTAGCCCTTTATCTAATAAGACATTTGCAAATGTCTTCTCCCATTCTGTCGGTTGTCTTTTGGTTTTGTCAACTGTTTCCTTTTCCGTGCAAAAGTTTTTTATCTTAATGAAGTCCCAAAAGTTCATTTTTGCCTTTGTTGCCCTTACCTTTGAAGATGTGTCTAGCAAAAATTTGCTGTGGCTGAGGTCACAGAGGTTGCTGCCTCTAGGATTTGGTGGATTCCTGTCTCATATTTAGGTCTTTCTTCCATTTTGAGTCTATTTTTGTGTGTGGTGTAAGGAAATGGTCCAGTTTCATTCTGCAGGTGGCTGTCCAATTTTCCCAACACCCTTTGTTGAAGAGACTGTCTTTTTTTCCATTGGATATTCTTTCCTGCTTTGTCGAAGATTACTTGACCATAGGGTTGAGGGTCCATTTCTGGGCTCTCTATTCTGTTCCATTGATCTATGTGTCTTTTTTTGTGCCGGTACCATGGTGTCTTGATGATGACAGTTTTGTAATAGAGCTTGAAGTCTGGAATTGTGATGCCTCCAGCTTTGGTTTTCTTTTTCAACATTCCTCTGGCTATTTGGGGTCTTTTCTGGTTCCATACAAATTTTAGGATTATTTGTTCCTGCTCTGTGAAAAAAGTTGATGGTATTTTGATAGGGATTGCCCTGAATGTATAGATTGTTCTAGGTAGCATAGACATTTTCACAATATTTGTTCTTCCAATCCATGAGCATGGAATGTTTTTCCATTTCTTTGTGTCTTCCTCAATTTCTTTCATGAGTGTTCTATAGTTTTTAGAGTACAGATCCTCGAGGCAAGAGCATTTTCACACTTAAGAGCCAGGGGAGCCAGGGGAGGTGACATTCAGGATGATCGTCGAGCCTCCTGCTTAGGAGTTGCAGTTGATCTGAGGGCCACCTGGGAATCCTGAAAAAGGAAGTGATGTGAGAGAACTGAAGGCATGAGAAATGCTCCTGGTTCATATGCTTTGGGAAGAGCAAATATACTTTATCCTTTTAGATGCATAGGAAGTTTCAAAAAACAAATGGAGAATGGGTACTCTTGAGATCACTCTCTATTGGTTGGTGTTCATGCAAGTAATTGCCTGGAAGGAATAAGTCCTCTTTGTTTTTCATTTTTTTTAAAGATTTTATTTATTTGATAGAGAGCTAGTGAGAGCAGGAACACAAGCAGGGGGAGTGGGAGAGGGAGAAGTAGACTTCTCCCTGAGCAGGGAGCCCGATGTGGGGCTTGATCCCAGGACCCTGGGATCATGACCTGAGCCGAAGGCAGATGCTTAATGATTGAGCTACTCAGGCACCCGAAATAAGTCTTCTTTCTATTTGTACAAAGATACACTCTCCAGTTCTCTCAGTGTTTGTACAGAGAAAGTTTTGATGATATCAAATATCCACACAGATCCTTCATTTCCTTCAGGTGCCTTTGAACTGTTGCTCAGCCTGCAGTGGGTTGTGGGTGGGGACCTCTCTTTCAGAAAGGATGAGGGTTTTTTCTTTATTTGCTTGGTTTGGTTGGGTTAGGTTGGGGAGAAGGCAGGGCAGATGGGACTGAGGCCTAAGGCTTTGGGCCTTGTAGGACTCCTTTCTAAGGCTACCATGGGCCTTATGTCAGGGTCTGGGATGGCAAAGTTGATCTTTAAGCCATCAGAGTTGGGTTGCACATTGTACTGGTTGTCTAGGGGCTGCTATAACAAACCTCCCCAAACTTGGTGGCTTAAAACAACAGAAATGTTGGGGCACCTGGGTAGCTCAGTTGTTAAGTGTCTGCCTTTGGCTCAGGTCATGATCCCAGGGTCCTGGGATCGAGTCCCACATCGGAGCCTGCCTCTCCCTCTCCCATTCCTCCTGCTTGTGTTTCCTCTCTCGCTGTGTCTCTCTCTGTCAAATAAAGAAATAAAATCTTTAAACAACAACAACAACAGAAACGTATTCTCTCAAGGTCTGGAGGCCAGTATTCTGAAATCAAGGTATTAGCAGGGCCACTCTTCCTGGGGAGGCTCTGGGGGGGTTCTTTTCCTTGTCTTTTCCAGTTGTTGGTGGCTGTGGGTGTTCCTTGACTTATGGCCACATCCATCCCGTCTCTGTCCCCTTTTCCATATGAGCTGCTCTTCTATCTGCATAACCTCTCTCTGCCTCACTCTTACAGGGACAATGTCACTGGATTTGGAGCCCACCCAGATGATCCAGGATGATCTCACCTCGAGATCCTTAACTTAATTATATTTGCACAGACCCTTTCCTAAAAAAATTCACATTCACAGGTTTTAGGAATTGGACAGATCTTTTTGGGGGCACTACCCTTCCACTTGCTACAGGCCCCTTTTGAAACTATTGAGTGATGCCATTTAAATTCTTTGAGTCTCAACACTCACCTGTGAAAAGGGTGTACAGTCACTGACTTTCTTGTCTCACAGTTTTGTTGTTCACCTGAGTGAACGATGAGGGGATGGAACAACGGGATGGGCTGGGGTGAGGGAATGGTCGCCGTTGTTTGGGTAGCCATGGGGTGGAGAGAGCAGGAGGGATTGGAAGACAAGGAAAATGTGGTGTAGCTCATCTTATGAGGGAAAGAACACTTCAGAAGAACTTGCCAGAGCAGGGGACCGTGGGCCAGGTGATGCTGGTCGCACTCAGACACATGTATACACATCTGTTCTCTCCTGGCTCCTCAGCCGGGAGCACCATCACTGCTTACTCTGAAGGAGGATAGTCAAGAAAAACTGAGGACCTGGGCGAGGGATGGCAAGAAGGAGGATGGAAAAGGGAAAATAAGGAAGAAAGTACTCTTCTTTCTCTCGTTTCCTATGAGGCTAAAAATGGGACATGTTTGTTCTTCATTGGAATTTTTTTATTTTTTTTTTTAACCAAAGAAGGAGAAAAGAGAGCCCTCAGCTCAAGGGCTGTGTCCTGGGACACTTGGATGTCCCTGGGAGCAAGAAGCAGGCAGAAGTGAGGTTTTCTGTAGTGTCATTTGCAAATATCTTCTCCCATTCTGTGCGTTGCCTCCTTGTTTTGTTGACGGTTTCCTTTGCTGTGCAGAAGCTTTTTATCTTGATGGAGCTGGTGTCCAAGATCTATAAAGAACTTCTCAAACTCAACACCCAAACACCAAATAATCAAGTCAAAAAATGGGCAGAAGACATGAACAGACATTTCTGCAGAGAAGACATACAAATGGCTAACAGACACATGAAAAAATGTTCATCGTTATTAGCCATCAGGGAAATTCAAATCAAAACCACATTGAGATACCACCTTACACCAGTTAGAATGGCAAAAATGGACAAGGCAAGAAACAACAAATGTTGGAGAGGTGTGGAGAAAGGGGGGCCCTCTTACACTGTTGGTGGGAATGCAAGTTGGTACAGCCACTTTGGAAAACAGTGTGGAGGTGCCTCAGAAAATTAAAAATAAAGCTACCCCATGACCCAGCAATTGCACTCCTGGGTATTTACCCCAAAGACACAGATGTAGTGAAAAGAAGGGCCATATGCATCCCAATGTTCATAGCAGCAATGTCCACAATAGCCAAACTGTGGAAAGAGCTGAGATGCCCTTCAACAGATGAATGGATAAAGAAGATGTGGTCCGTATATACAATGGAATATTACTCAGCCATCAGAATGGATGAATAGCCAACTTCTGCATCAAAATGGATGGGACTGGGGGAGATGATGCTAAGTGAAATAAGTCAAGCAGAGAACATCAATTACCACATGGTTTCACTTATTTGTGGAACATAAGGAACAGCATGGAGGACATTAGGAGAAGGAAGGGAAAAATGAAGGGGGGAAATCGGAGGGAGAGATGAACCATGAGAGACGATGGACTCTGAGAAACAAACTGAGGGTTCTAGAGGGGAGGGGGGTGGGGGGATGGGTTAGCCCGGTGATGGGTATTAAGGAGGGCACGTACTGCATGGAGCACTGCGTGTTATACGATAACAATGAATCGTGGATCACCACATCAAAAATTAATGATGTACTGTATGGTGACTAACATAACATAATAAAATAAAATTAAAAAAAAAAGGAAGTGAGGTTTTCTCGGGTAACACTCTCTGCAGTTGAAAGAAAGTGTATGCAGGGGATTTTACCAGCAACAAAGCCCAAGAAAAGCCCTATTTCAAAGAAACAAACCAGAGACTTTCTGAATACCAAGAAAAAAAGTGGAAGTAATGTTTATTGATTGTTGACTCTGTGGGAGGGCTTTTATACATGGCTTCTTGCCTCATGACAATCTCAGAAAAGGAGTTTTTTTTCAAATAGATGATGAAACTCAGGCTCAGATGAAGAAATTCAGGGACTTGCCTGAGGTCACCTGACAAAATCCATCTACTCCAGGTTCCCACTGGAGTCTGTCTGCCATTGAAGTTTATGTTCTATCTACTCCCACCGGCTGCCCTTGAGGATGAGACAGGTGTAGTCACCTGCCGGTGCTTACATATGGCATCTTTTTACCTCCTGCCTGAACTTTTGTTTTCTCTCATATTTAAAATGTAAATTTGCATCATCTGTGCCTAGTAAAATTCTGTTATTTAACTACAGTTTTTTGTTTCATGGCAAAGAACAATTGGCAGACTGAGTCTGCTCATACTCATATTATTTCAAGGGCGTAAGATAATCCTCTGTGGCTCCGCAGATACAACGCCTTTGGGGGCATCCAGCTCGAAGGAGAAGTGCATCTTAGAGATTCAACCCTGTCATGTGTACTTGCAAATGTCATAGCCATGGTAGCTCTGGCCTAGTCGTCTCTCTTCATAATCTTATCATTGAGGGCAAGGCCAAGAACATGACCTACAATTCTGCATTAAGGATGAACAGTAGCACCATAGAAACACTGCTGCCAAATCGAGATGTCCAGAATGATTCCATTCAAAAACTTTCCCACACCGATGACGTGTTTTAGGGGAAGTGAATTGTCTACCTGAGTGGAGGACCAAGAAAAGAAAAAAGAAAAGAAAAAGAAAAAAGAAAAAAAGTATTCTTCTTCCAGGTCCAGGAAAATCGGCTGGCTGAGTCACACAGACAGCCTGTCAACGTTGCTGGTCCTTATGTGGTGTCACATTTTAATCTTCTCTTTGGAATTTCAAAGATTGAGAAGGAAATGTTTCCATTCCTTTCAGAGCCCCGGTGTGGGTGAGGACTCACTTGTAGCCCTTACTCTCCAAGTTTGTACCAGACAGAACGGAGGGGCCCCGCTCTTAGGGGGAAAGTAGTGGATCTCAAATTTGAGCCCATATGGGCCTGGCTGTGTGGGCATGGTCCCAGTGCCAGCCTCCAGAGGTTTGACATGAGAACCAAGTAAGCCTCCGAGGGTAGATCTGAACTGGACAAGAAAAATGATGGTGGTAAGAATGGCAGCATTAGTAACCATATTCCCTGTTTGTTAACATAACATGTAACAGCTGGATATGAACCCAAATATGCTAAAAATGAGCATGTTCTTATTGAGAACTCCTAGGATTTTGGATTGATTTTGTACAAAGGACCAGAATAGATGAAATAGTCCTGAATATTTGTGTAGCAGTGACAGTAATCCAGGGGCAGATATGGATATTGTCATGGACTCCATGCAATATCATGAAGGAAGACTCTAGAAGAAGTGACATCCAGATCTTGCTCTGCCTCCTTGAAATGCATAACCATCTCAATGCAGGGTTAATTATGGGCCTGTTGTTTTATTAGATGCTTCTTCCAGACTGTCTGCAAGAATCCTTCTTAAGGAATCTTATAGGAGAATATTTTGTTGTTGTTCTGTTTGTATTGCCCTTTCTTCCTAAAATGAATGGATCCTAAAACTGGGAGCTTTGGTTTGCTGATCCCTGGACAAAGAGGGGGTTTTTTGTGGGTTTGCAGGTAGCAGCTGGGAGAAAGGGGTGAGAGAGGGAGACCCAGAGGAAGATTTTGGAGTTGACGGGCTGGAGCCCTGGGAATGAGAGCTGCAAGAGAAGAAAAAGAGACGCATTGACTGAAGGCTGGGGGGAAAGCAAGTATTCAATGGAGGTTCGAAGAGTTTGGTGGATGTGATATCAACCCTCCTCTACCTTCCCTAGAAAATCTTCAGTAAACTCTAACTCACACTGTTGGTGAGATGTGACTAGATTCTTTTTGGAGACTGGAAAGTTCGGGTGAGCCCTACACCAGGACGAGCAGACAAAACTGACATGAGAGTTTCGGGGGGTGGTTACTGTGGGTCATCACTGCTGCTCAAAACAGAAGATCTTGTTTAATACATGCACACGTGCGCGCACACACACACACACAGATACACACACAGCTGCATGGACACTCACAGCCTGTGTTGTGTGTGTGTGTGTGTGTGTGTGTGCGTGCACGCATGCATGTAGGTGTGTGTGTGTGTGTTTGGTGCACTAACCTCATCCATCTAACGCACACACACCACTGCATAGGTCTCTATGCATGCATTTGATGCGCTCACTTTACTTCCTGGCTTTGTCCCATAGTTTTTACCTTCCTCCCTGGTTCCTCACTTTTTATTTCATTGGGACATTTGCTGCTTTATAACCGGTGCCTAATCTCTCTGCTTGGAGCTGGTGTAACCAAGTGCACATCAGCCAGTTCCAACTGCATTCTACAGGTGCAATAGCCAATGTCATAGTGGACAGGCTATTACCTTGTGTCTGATATTACCTGGACCGCTCAGATCACTTTCCTTTCAGCTGTATTGCAGTTGGAAAAAGGGTGTGATTAAAAATACGTGGTGACCCAATGACTGTGGTAACTAGTGCTTTCTGATGTCCTGGTTGCTGACGCTTGTTACCCTGGTTCACGCCCCTCTGCCGGGAGGGGAGTTTCTCCCTGGAGATGCCATCTGTGGTCTTAAGCATCCCGAGGCCTGGCCTCCTTAACTTCCTCTAAGTGTGACTAAGGCACCTTGATCAGATAAAAGCTATTTTTGCTCTGGCTCTGCTAAGCTAGATTCCATCTCAGATTACATTAAAGAAACTGCCTTCTTTCTTTTCCCTTTGTTGCTAAGAAATAGCTTTTCCTTTCAGATTGATTTTTTTTTTCTCGAAGAAGAAGCCCCAACCTACACAACACTTGGTAGTAATGTAAAACGAGCCGGAGATCTGCAGCTCCTATTAGAAGCATAAAGCGTCTTCAGGGGTCCGTGGGGGCCTGTCTTTTAACTCAACACCCAAGTACTATTTTAGAACAAAGGAGACTTCTTCTCCTTGGCAAAACACTGATCTACTGCTTGGTTTTTCCAATTATGGGCTGAGCTCCCCCCTGCCCATGAGCCAGCTAATCAGACTTTTATTAGTCTTGCTATCTCATGCCCAGGGCTCCCAGCTGAATGCTGGCATCTGTGGCGGGGAGGAGGGCATATGCTTTCACTGGAGCCTGCTTCCCACTCTGATCTATGAGTCAGGAACTGGTTTGGGCTGTTCACCTGCTGTGGAACAAAATGCATTAAGTGCCTGCCCCTCCAGATCCTGTGCATGTGTGTGTGTGTGTGTGTGTGTGTGTGTGTGTGTGTGTGTGTGCACCTGCACCCGTGATTCCCAGTGTGGTGGGGAGCTGGGCTGCAGAGCCAGCTGGGAGCAGCTAACACAGGGTACAAATGTTGGTCTCACACAGGCTCTGTGGGTTGTTCATGTCTTGCCTCTTCCGGCAGTGCCGGGTTCTACACCTAGACCCACTGTCACCTACTGTGGCCCTGGGGATCAGAGTGGGCTTAATTTTGTGACAAAACTAATTCACGAAATTCTATTGTTGCTGAGGGAGTTGTTATATGAAGGCTGGGCTTGGGGAAGCTGGTGTGTGGGTAGAAATAGACCCTTCTTTTCCTTGGTAGTGGACATGGCCTGCTACTTCCTCAGTGAAACCTCTTGATCTCTGCAGACGAGGCTGGCTCCATTAGCCAGCTCTGCCTACCTAGATCCCAGCATCTGTGACCTGTGAGGTGCAGAGGCCAGGGCTCATCATTTCCAGAGGGAAGCAATAAGTCAGGCTTCGCTGGATACTGGTGAGGAGGGGAGACAACTAGGTTATTCAGTTTGCTGACTCAAGATGTAAACACTAATTCTCTAATTGATTTGGACAAACTCATTCAAATGCGTGTATGCTTCCTGATATTTTCTTGCTCCCATACAGATCCTAGTTTTCTTCCACAACTCTCTTCTCTTCCCTCTTGGCCAGAATTCTGGGACCCTGAACCCCACTCTAGTTCCCAGGGCTCTGAGCTTTTCTAGGAGAGTCTAGCATCCGCTGACAGGGGACAGCAGGATCCTGATGCGAGGGAGGGCCTGGGAGACGTGCCAGCGTATCTGGCCTCGGAACTTGGGATGACTGCCCTGTAGAGCCACCCGAGAGAGGTGCTTCATGTGTTGCATGATCAGGTTATAGGCTAGACCTCTACACATGTGTGTTTTTTATATGTTCTAGGAGAAACTCTGCTGATTGCCCAAGAATGGAAACGTAAATGGAAACAGCTAGAAAGGAACTGAACACATGGAAAATAGCGATAATTCCAATTATTATTTTTTGTAAAGCCCAGCGAAGCCCAAGTTTTACAAAAAATACAAGCTTTTCTTTAGAGTGTTCTGAACATTATAGTGGCACATTATATGGACTAATAGCTGACGCAAGGAGAGAACAAGAACAACAAAAGAAGTGGTGGTGGGTGAATGGCAGGCTCTCTGCAGCAGCAATTATGCAGGGCACAAAGAGCCCGCCAGCACAGCTCTGTTGTGGAGGGAGGGAAAGGATAGAAACAAAGAACAGGGCACTTCTGTGCAGAGGGTTGTGTCTGCGTGGCCAGACGACCCTGCGTAGGAGGGTTAATCACGAAAGCTGGGCCCACGGAGACCTGGGACCTTGGCAGTTTCTTTTTCAAAAGCAATTTCAATTTATAGAGCAATTCCTATTTTAACAATGTCTTGGGTGAAACCAGGCTCTAAGATTTTGAAATCTTCATGAGTAGAAACTAGGAAAAGGGTTTGAAAGCTCCTAGCCATTTTGGTGAAAGCATCAGTTTACTTTTGACAGACATGGTTGTTTCCTGGCAGGCTCTGCATGGGCCCGGAAGTTAACCCATGTCGAAGCAGGTAGCCACTGTCGGAAGGGGGAGCTGAGTGTCAGTCAGATGCGGACGTCTTAGACCAAGATGCAATAATGTGCTTGGTGATGTTTATTTTGGGGCATGGTTGGAGATAGATCTGGGCCTCTGTGAGTGTGTGACTTTTTGGTAGGTGACAAAAGGAGCAGAAAGGTGGGACACATTTCTCTCTTAGGAGCCATAGCAGACTGAGAACTCAGCAGGAAGGAACCCCAGATAAGGCTGTTCTGACATCCTCTGGTTGCAGTTGTATTCCAAGCACCTATATTCTGTTCCTCTTCTCTTAGCCCCAAAACCTTTGGTCAAGTCTTGGTCACATTTTCCATCTGGTGTCAGCAGCTGCTGTGGGACATCAAGGGAAAGGTGCTGTCTCTTCATGGCACCATGAGTTAAGGAGAGAGCAGCCGAGGTGACTCACAGCTGAAGGCTGGAGTTTCAGAGAGGAGGTCACTGCATGGGGCTCAGCAGTCGGTCTTGGGGGTGAGTCTTGGAAGAACGTAAGAGAATTCTTGGTGGTGATGGAGGATGTCTCAGGAATACTTGGGAAGGGAAACTGGGTGAGACATTGAACTTTATACAGTGATGGCGTGGATGTTGGAAGGCAGTGAACTTTGTGATATTCACAGCTACATGACTTCACAGGCTGATAGAGTCTGGGACTTCTCAACTGACGATGAGTATCCCATGGTTTCTGATGGCCAGGCTTGGTTATCTAAGACTATCGGGGCAATTTCATTCTTTTCAAGTTTTTGCACCTGCTTTGAGTTTGATTGCCATGGACTCTGCCTCAGGGTCTGTTTGGGTCTGTTTTAGTGTGTTGAGAAACCTCTCCTAGGTCTTATTTAGATAGATGAATGATGGAATAGAGTCTGATCACTGCCTGGCATGCTGATTAGTTAAGTCATTTCCAGCCACTGCCTCTGCCACAATCACCACGTCAGAGCATGAGAGGATGATTTTTATAGATGGTGCATATACACCTAATGTAAAATAATACCTTTAAAAATAGCTCATGTATATTGAACTTCTGCTTTATGCTGGGCATTGTGCTAAGGGATTTAAAAAACATGATCTTATTTTATCTTTACTAAGACCCTATTTAGTTGAGACTACATTATAATTGAAAAAGAAAATGAGGCCAAGGAGATTTAAGTACTTGGCTCAAGGTCACAGAGGTGATAAATGGCAGAGCTGGGACTCAAGGCCTGGAGCTGCTGAAATGCTGGACTGGCTGGTGCTGGGAGGGCTGGTGTGTTGCCAGGGCTGGATTATAGAGGGAGAGTACGAGCATTGGCTGTGCATCTGGGAAGTCAGCAGAGGGTGTTAGAAATCATACACCAGCCTTGGGAGCTGGAGAGTCAAGTCATGGCAGCAGCACCATTAGAAAGGCTACAAAGGAAGAGAAACAGAACCTGCTAAAATACAGGCCTGAGTCAACCACTGTATTTGTGTCACGTTAAGATAAAATTATAGTCTGATCCACACCTTGGAGGCACAGGATGTGACAAAGTCGGAAGCATGACACAAGTTTACAAGATTCACTATTTGGGGCTGTTTTTTTCCTTTCAATTAGTCTCTCACCTTTTTCTCATCCAGTGGTCTCCACTTCCTCATCTTGGATCCCAGTAACTCCTTTTCCACTCTACCCTGGTCTCTGCCTCATTCAGTAGTAAAAGTGATCTGCATGAAGTCCATCTCAAAAACAAGGCACACCTTCAAGGGAGCTGGTGAGAAGAGATTCAGAAGTTCAAGACCACTGTCCAGTTCCTTAGAGTAAGGAGGAGTGAGGAACATTCCAGGTCAACCATATCATCTCCACCTAAAGGCCAAGGCTCCCTTGTCTACTGGCAATTTCAAAGACCTGAGGCTGAACTATCTCATGTCATTATTTTTTCATTTTCCCAGAAGGGAGTGGAAAATGAATGCTATCTACCTACCACATGGGAAGATAAAAATGACTCTAGAACAGGTTGTTTGTTAAAAAATATTAATGTTTATCACCTGAATCCTCACTGCAGGAGCCCCAGGGAGGAAACCCAGAGAGAAGTGTTATATGAGTGTAAGCAATGACTGCATTAGCATCTTGGCATCCTGGTGGTTTATGTAACACTAGATTTTTTAGGATTCTCAGGGACTGGAAAAATGAAATATGAAAGAACAGACTCAAATGGAAATTACTCATATTGATTATGTGTGCACGCACATACACGTCTTAATTTAATTCTTGGAAAGCATATTGGTGATGAATGACATCTGAGACTGTAACTGCGGTGTTTGGTATTCTCAGGCTGCTTAAATTTCACCTGCCATCGTTGGTCCCACTGAGTTCTTTAGTGGCCTCAGTCACTAGGGGGTCTCTCAAAAGCCACAGTAGCTGGAGGGTTGAAATTTTGATATCTTCAGATGCCTACAGGGTCCTACAGGCCACATGGGAAGTCATTTTAAGAAATCTGTGGTTCCAAGGATATCTAGTTTTGTTCATTTTTACCTCACAGGGCAGTGGTGGCACCTGCTATATGAGGGCTGAGTCTGCCCAGATCCAGAGAGCCCAGTAGAAATCTACCCAAGTTTGTTTTAAAAAATAACCCACACAAAGAATGAAATCCAACCAAGAGCTATAATATCAGCAGAAGACTTAATGTATCAGTTAGAAAATTCAGATTAGCAGGACAGCATACATCAGAGTAGCCTGATTAAGCAGATCAGCATATACCAGTTTTATTGGTATATCCTTAGTTCTGACTAGCTGTGTGTTCTACAAGCTGTGTTCAGCTTGTACTGGGCCTCGGTAGCTGACAGTTTCTTTTTTTCTTAACACATCTACTCTTTTTTTTTTTTTTAAGATTTAATTATTTTTTTTGACAGAGAGAGCACAAACAGGTGGAGCAGCAGAGGGAGAGGGAGAAGCATGTTCCCTGCTGAGCAAGGAGCCCGATGCGGGACTTCCACAGTTAGCTTCACCCCTCCCTTCAAGGTGAAGCCTTCCTGGCCCTCCTGGCCATGTGTCACACACTCTCAAATGCTGCCACTGAGTGTGCCCTTAGAGGGTGTATTAATTGTTCAGCTGTGGGTCTCCCCACTTCCCTATCCCTCCTAGACTGTGGGCTCCTCAAGGGCAGGACTGAGTTTTACCTTTGTATCTCCAGCACCTAGTACTTTACGTGGAACATGAGCCCCTCAGTAAACATTTGTTGAACAAATGGTGGAAAATAATGGATGAACTTTCTACACATAGCACTTTACTTGGAATGTGAGTTGTTGAACAAATAATGGGAAATAATGAGAGAACTTTCTACTTCTGTCTCTGTCAAAATTATACAACACTAATTGGCTTTTTAAGGGGATATATTTATTTTACCTGGTACCTGCTACACCCTATCAGTCTAAAGATACCAAAATCATTCAGCAGATATGTTCTGCGAGAACATCATTTCCAGAATTATCCTTAGGCTCTGTCCACTTGAGTGGATGTAACCTTCTTATGAGACAAAAACAACTGAATTTATTTCAAGTAGGTTGGGAATAGGCAGAAGAGAATGAATCCATGCAGTATAAGCCAACTAGTTAAAATAAAAGGTGGTTTTGCAACTACTCTTAGGGTCCTTTAGATGAAAATTTCAGTGCAGACCCAAGTTGCTTTTAGCATTATCTTAAGAGACACTCGAATCAACCTTCCCAAGGTGGAGTTGTTACTTTATCTGTCTTTTGTCAGCCTCCACTGGAATATATTTTGATTATAGATCCATTTTATAAAATTCAGTTTAACAAACCACCTGAAGTTGTTCTGAAACACTCTAGAGACCAGACTTTTTGGGCCCCTTAAACCTTACATGGTGGAAGACAAAACTCAAGATGGGCAAAGCTTAATTAATACTGGGGAGTTTTCAGTGAGAGACTATTTACCATTGGCAGCAATCACAAATACCCCAAATCTCATTTTCCAAATCAAAGCTGTCGGGGGTCCAGATGAACAGTTCAGAAATAATCCCTGCTTCACACTTTGCTTTTTAGGTCCACAGAGGAGGGGCAGTGGACACAGCTGTACCCTGTATACAGTTTTATGTTTGTTGCTGTCAGGCCCTGACTGCCCAAATCCCGCATGAGAGGTCATGGAGACTGGAAATGGCATGTTCAGTCCCTGAGCCCTGCCGGGCTAGAAGTAGTGTGCAGCCCCTAAGCTTGATGTCTGAGGTAAGCTGACCCTAAACTCCATCTAGATTTCTGCTCTGGTTCCTGGTATCTTAGTTTTTTCTTTTCTTTTTTATTGAGAGGTAATTGATTCATAAGTTTAAGGTGTACAATATGTCAATTTGTTGCATTTTTATATTGCCATATAATTACCACTATGTGTTAGCTAACACCTCTATTGTGTCACATAGCTATTATTTCTTTTTTTGTGGTGAGAACACTTAAGATCCAATCTCTTAGCAACTTTAAAGTTTTTAAGACAGTATTGTTGTTGACTATAATTCTATGCTGTGCATTAGGTCTCCAGGACTTACTCATCTTCTAGTGGCAAGTTTGGACCCTTTAACAATATTTTCCCATTTTCCTCCACCCCTCAACCCTTGGTAACCACCATTATGCTCCCTGTGTCCATGAGTTAGGTTTTTTTATTTTTATTTTTTTAAAGATTTTATTTATTTATTTGAGAGAGAGAGAATGAGAGATAGAGAGCACGAGAGGGAAGAGGGTCAGAGGGAGAAGCAGACTCCCCGCCGAGCAGGGAGCCCAATGGGGTCTCGATCCCGGGACTCCGGGATCATGACCTGAGCCGAAGGCAGTCGCCTAACCAACTGAGCCCCCCAGGCGCCCCCCATGAGTTAGGTTTTTTTAGATTCCACATGTAAGTAATATCATGAGGTATTTGTCTTTGTCTTATCTCTCTTACAGTAATGCCCTCAAGGTCCATCCATGTTGCCGCAAATATCCTTCTTTCTTATCGCTGAATAATATTTCATTATAGATGAATAGATAGATAGATAGATATCACATCTTCTTTATCCATTCATCTGTATCCATAGCCACATCCTCTTGTCCTAGATGTCTAAATATGACCTTGACCCTCTCTCCACTGCCTGGAATCCTGCATCCAAGAAAGTGGACTCTCCTTGTTCCCAGAGCTTGCTGTCCACTTGGTTGCTAGTAGAGGCACTGCTCAGAATCTGCAACCATGGGGAGAACTGATACTTGCCTGCCTGATACCCATGTTGTCACACTGCCGTGAATACTATAATTGGGTTGGGAGTCGCTCTTTTCAGGGGTCAGTCACAAAGTTGGATCAGCTCTTAACACAAACCTGTGCACTCCTGTCTCTGCTCTGTGTTATCTCAGTAAGTCTTGCAATCATGTCTGCACACATCATGACAACAGCTCTCTGAGTTGGAGAAACCAATGATTAAATGAGATGTTTTGATGATGTACCCTTTTCAGTGAGCTCTATACCCCATCATCATTTTTCCTGTCACCATGAAGAACTTAAATTTTCTTTCTTTTTTTAAAATTTTGGTTAACCATTTTACTAGTTGTTGCAAATACAAAGGAATCTGCTGTTTGGCTTGAAAAATGAAATCAAAGCCAAGTTGGCTGGTTTTTTTCTTGGTAAAGTTTAATTCTTATGTTTTCGTCATGGCCCCAAATGAATGATCCATATGAAACAAAGAAGGCCTGGAAGTTCAGGAAAAGGGAGGCAAATAGGGGGTGGAGGTCAAATGTGGTCCACGCTAGACTTAATTTGCCTGGCAGAAGAGCCAAAACTGTGGGTGACGTGGGCAAAAATGATTTTTAAAAGAAAGCAAACAAGTGGAGACACCATTTGGGAGATTGAATTTGGTTTTGTTTGTTTTGTGTGCAAAATGAGATTGTGTGGGAAACAGAGACATTATCCATGAAGAATGCTAAGGTAATTTATGTTGCTTCCTTCCATCAATTACATTCTGTGAGCTTGGAGTAGAATTGTGTTCCATTGAGTTACAGCCTTTGTACAGCCAGTCTCTATAGAAATGACTCTCTAGAGTAATTTCATAACCTGCACTGACAAAGATATAATTCATACTGTGTTGCCTTTTGTGGGGGCTTTAAAAAAGCAAACCATGTACCATTTCACAGTTATTTATTTATTTTTTTTAAGTTTGACCAAGGAAAGGAAAAATACATTTCTCCTTCCCACTAAATTATAAAACCAATAGACTTAAGCGGGGAAGGCAAAATCAGGCTCCCTAGCCTTGCGGGAAAATGGTGAATCACGCTGACCAGAGTTTTCTCATATGAAAAATGGCAGGATTGAACTCCATCACTTCCAAGTTTAATTTCTACTTCTCAGAGTCTCAGAACCTCTGATTCTAGGTTTATTTTTTTCCTGGGAATGTGACTGCTGAATGAAAATAGAAAGTTCCTCTAGAGACTTTTCTTTAGATGAGAATTCCTCTTCTGCAGATGGCTGCCATGGCATTCTGGCCCACGGGCTTCCTCTGTGTGATCTGGCAGAAGAGCTGGAGATGAAGATGGGAAGGAAAAGTGCCATTTAAGGAAGGTTTGCATTTAGTAGAGGATCCACCTGGCAGGTGGGAGGTAAGAGGGTAGAGAGTCAGGGAAGAGCCCACGCGTCTGTGTGGCTGCGGACTGGATCCCGGGCATGGATCTGTGAGGTCAAACAGTGGGAAAGCACCCCAAGGAAGAGGGGTGGTGAAAAGAACTAGGAGATCCCACCAGGGAGGCCAAGGGGCCAACAGCCTAGGAATGACGTTGATTGGGGAAGCAGTGTGCCATTTTGCCTTTGCCACCCCATTTCTATGTGGTGCCCTCAATAGCCAACAGCCGGCAGTCTGCCCTGTGGGTTGGCAGGAGACCATTGTTGAAAACAGTTCCCTGTGGAGTAGCAGAAGATGTGGATCATTCTCCTGGCCCAAATGATTTCCACCAAAGGGCAGAGCATTCTGTTTGAAGTCATGGGATGGGTCTGAAGCTGCCTATTTCATTGATCAGTGAGCTGGTGGTATTTGTCCCTCTCCGTCCCTCAGGCACCTCTGTTTCCAAACAAAACTTGTACATTTTCTTCTCTATCAGGGTATTTAAAATCTTTCTAGGCCCCATGCACTCTAACTTTTGGGTTCTTTCAAATGCATTATAATAATTCATAATTTGCTTATGAAATTGGCCATCCATTTAATTTACATCTGGCCATGACTTCTCAGTCATCAGCTGGCAGACTTGGGAATTCTTCTGCAGTGAGAAAAATCTAATAAAACATGCAGATTGTTTTCAGAGGTCATAAAATTGTATGAATAATCAATTTAACAAGGGAGGAAGTTGACATACTGTTGTTTCACTGAGTATTTACTGATTTGTTTTTTAAAAATGTTCGGGGACCAAATTTTCTTTAGCTCGTCAATGCCCTCCCTCAACCAAACTTCACCAAGAACGTACCTGTATCTGAACAAGTTAGGTTTATTACATGTTGGGCAGTGAGGGAGAATATACACCATGGGGAACTATGGGGCATCTCAGTAGAAGGTGATAGCAAGGAGCTTTCATAGGATTTGGGCTAATGTGAGGAGATTTGGAAGAGAGTTCAGGGAAGTGGGGCTTTGCTTTGGATTGGATGTTTTCAGGAAGTGGGGTCATTCTGATTGGGTATCTTAGTGAACCTTATCTAGAAGGAAGGAATATTAATGGAGGCTAACATAATAGGTAGAGGAGCCTGGGTCCCACTTTAGCCAGGACAGGGGGATGTTGGGTATATTTTGGCTTGGACAATGTTCATGTATTATCTGTGTTTTGACATTATTATGGAGTGGTCTTATTTTGTCTTGATTCACCCTGCTTACAAAAA
Organism: Callorhinus ursinus; assembly: GCF_003265705.2. Classification (NCBI taxonomy): domain Eukaryota; kingdom Metazoa; phylum Chordata; class Mammalia; order Carnivora; family Otariidae; genus Callorhinus; species Callorhinus ursinus. The sequence goes on along the minus strand of NW_027397079.1, from coordinate 27,657,876 downwards.
ATGACCTTGTCTGATGCTGGTGTTCTGTGAAATTCTTTATGTTCAGCAGGAGAACATCAAGGTTCTCATATGGGTTTCTTGAATGGGCTTCTCTTACCTGTGACCCTTTTTATAAATAAGGAGGATTTGGAACACTTCAGGGAGAACAGGTGGCCACCAGGGGCGCCCTGTTGTGTGCTCACCCAGGAGGGGATGGGAAGAGTAAGTCTTCTGTGTGCTGGGGAGAGGGGCGGTCCAGGCTACAGCCTGGTGCATCTGGTGGGAGTGGAAGGTGGTTTAATGGAAGCTAGATATAGCTAAGCTCTTTATAACACCAGGAAAAACTTTTTTGGCATTACTGACTTTTGTTTGGAAAGAGAGAAAAATCCAACATGTTTCTCCATGTCATAAAGCATGTCAAGAACATCATTAAAAGTATGATCTTTGGTTCTGGGTTTTCATTCATTTTTTTTTTCCCTCCCACTTAGAACTTCTAGAAACTTCATTTTTTTATGCCACTTTTTATCACTTGCCCTCTCCCCCACTTTTTATTTTGAAACTTTTCAAACCTTCAGAACAGTTGAAAGAATGAACTCAGAGTCCTCTTCACACGGATTCACCAAAAAGTTGACATTTTGCTACATTTTCTCTTTCTCTGCCAAATCATTTGACAGTAAGTTTTAGACATTATGACATTTTGCCCCTAAATACTTCAGCATGTGTCTCTCAAGGACAGGGCCACATTCTCCTACATAATTACAATACTGTGTATGTAGGTGTGTACGTGCACGTGTGTGTGTGTGTGTGTGTGTGTGTGTAGTATAAAGATCTTTCTTCTGAGCCATTGAGGATAAGCTGTCAACATGATGCACCCTCACCCCTGAATATTTTAGTGTGTATCTCTGACAAACAAGAATATTCTCTACAGACCCACAATGTAATCACCAACACCAGGAGATAAACAATGATCTACTACTAGCATCAAATACCCAGATCCCATTCACATTTCTCTAGTTGTCCCAATTATGTGCTTTATAGCAAAAGAATCTCGTCCCAAATTGCTGTTACTCAGTTGTCATGTCTCTTCAGTTCCTTCCGTTTGTGACAGTTCCTCACTCTTTACTTGACTTTCATGACTTTGAGATTTTGGAAGTTTACAGGCAGGTTATTTTGTAGGATGTTCCTTGATGGGATTGTCTCATGTTCCCTCCTGATGAGGTGCTTAGAAGTGATGCAGGACTCTTCTGGTTGGATGCTGTCACGTGGGGCATCATTTCCAATTTATCCCACTCACTTTGATTATTTGATTAGGTTGGTTTGCCAGGCTTCTCAAATTTAGATATACTCTTTCCCTTTTTGTAATTAATATGTTTGTGTGTGTGTATTGGGAGGGAGATACTTTGAGGCTATTTAGATATCTTATTCTTCATCAAACCTGCAATTTCTTCTTTCTTCTTCTTTTTTTTAACTCTGTGAGGCATTTATTATTATTATTATTCTCATTTGACTGATGAGAAAACTAACATAGAAGAGTATAAGTAACATACTTAAAATCTCAGCTAGAAAAGAGCACAGCCAAATTTGGAACCCTGACGGTCTGTTTCAGGAGCCCCTACCCTTCGGCACAATGCTACTCTACCTTTCTTCTTTTATTTTTTATTGTTATGTTAATCACCATACATTACATCATTAGTTTTTGATGTAGTGTTCCATGATTCATTGTTTGTGCATAACACCCAGTGCTCCACGCAGAATGTGCCCTCTTTAATACCCATCACCGGGCTAACCCATGCCCCCACCCCCCTCCCCTCTAGAACCCTCTCTTCTTTTATTTATATCAGCATGGACTCATGGATTCCTATTTTATTCAACAGGGTATAATCCGTTATTATCCTAACTTATTTGATACTCAAATTGTGCAAGATTTGGCCAGCAGGAGCTCCTGCAAGCTGGTTTCTGGATCCTTTTTGATGTGTCTCCATCAGTCCTTCCTTTCTTGCAGAGGAAGATGCTCCTGTATTATTTTACCTGCCCACCCTTGGAATCAGCCATTTTTCCCAAGAGCCTGTGTTCCTTTTTAGTGAAGAATGGCACTTAAACATCAAAATCTGGGTGCTGTGTGCTAAAATGCTCTTAGTGAATCACTGCTTCCAGGCACTCTCAGTGGACACAACTAGGGAATAAAAGTATGCATACACAGTACATGTGAATATATATGAACATACAGACATTTACATTATATTTCTGTATCTATATGTATGTATATACACATTTTAAAAGATTACCAATTCATACTGTTATCTCTAATTCAACCCAACGCCACAGAATTCATCCTAGTTTTCTGCTCTTCCATATTTGTAAGTCCCTTTTCTGACCATGAGAAATCTGGCTCTCATTTTCCTTCATATATTTTCCGATTTTATTAAGCTCCCATTGTAACCAGTCTGCTATCCTGCTCCTGTCACCTGCCTCTGTGGGGTGCCCTCTTGCCCCATTTAGGCTCTAATGTCTTAGGCTCAGTTGCTTCTTCCCTTTGCTTCGGCTCCAATAAAGCCTGATTTACCACGTTACCATGTGGATGTCCTCACTCTGCCCAGGCTCTGACTCCCTGCGCTGGGCCACTCCTTTGCCTGACTTGGGCTCTCATGCCCTGTGCCAAGATATCTTCCTCATCCCATTTGGGTAAGTGTGGCTTATAGATAGTAGGCTGACTTCCTGGGCTGGCTACTGTAGAAAATAGGTTGGTTTCCTGAGCTGGTTGCTGCAGATTGTGGGTCAGAGTTCTATTTTTATATATTGTCTGGTCATTATTTATTTGGATATTCAGTCTTTCAGTAAATTACCACCTAATGAGTCTGCTCCTCACTCCCCCTTTGTGTTAGTCTGACCTCTCCAGAGAAACAGAACCAAGAGGATGTATATACACAGAGAAAGAGATGTATTGTAAGGAACTGGCTTATACGATTATGGAGCTGGTGAGTCTAAAATCTTAGGGTGGGCCAACAGGCTGGAGGCCCAAGGGGGCTGATGTTCCAGTTCAAGTCTGAAGGCCATCTGCTGTAGAACCAGAAAAAGCTAGTGTTACAGATGAAATTCAAAGGTAGTCTGTTGGCGAATTCTCTTTTGCTTGGGAAATATTCAGGTTGTTTTTCTAGTCAGGCCTTCAACTGATTGAATGATGCCCACCCACATTTTTTGGTGCAATCTGCTTTACTCAAAGTCCATGATTTAAATGTTAATCTCAGCCAAAGCACCCTCACAGAAATATCCAGAATAATGTTTGACCGAATATCTGGGCACCTTGTGGTCCAGCCAAGTTGATGCAAAATTAACCATCACAATTCCCCCATCTAGTCTCCTAGAAATGTGTGAATCCCAAGGTCTGCCAGTGACTCTTCATCTCTTTCAAGCTACGCCCCTGCTTCATGTTTATCCAACAAAGCAATATAAGCTCTTGAGACTCTCCTTGGCTTCTCTAGATGCTTGTGCAGAGTCACCTCTGTGTTTGTGGCAGGACTTGTGAATGGAGATGCCTTCCTTAGGGCCTTCATTCCAACTGGATGTGGGGAGGAGGTGCAAATTCATTGTTATAGGAAAGGACAAGTTTTCCAAATGGAAGGGGTGGTGATATTATACATGCTTCTTTCATGTTTCCTTGCCTTTGAGCCAAATGGCCTCATTTCATCTCTCTGGGAGGGTCTGAGCCAATCATGATAGCAATGAGGTAGGCAGTTTAGAAAACTGACAGGATCTCTCAGGAGCTTTTGACTTGGGGTGGGGGTCTCTCAGTGCCTCTGGGGGATCAAAGTGCTCTGACTCACTGAGCTGACGGGGCAAAGATTGAGCATCTCAAAGCAGGCTGGTCGCTGCGTTGGATTAGCATATTATCTACCACAAGATCACCCCATTTAAAAATCATTCTTTTAAGTCTCTTACCAGTTTTTTTTTTTATTCTCCTCGTCAGTCAAGAATGTAAAACGTAGAGTCTCACCAGTAGCATGCAGAGCAGATTTAAAATGTGATTGCTCTTTGCTCTCTCCTAGTACAATCCAGTCTGTATCATCATCTCATCTGATTTAAGGAAGCATCTCTTTGAGCTGAAAGTGAAACCCTCCATTCCTCTTCCCTCCCTCCCTCTCTTCTTTTTTTTCTACCCCCTCTATTTCTTCACTCACATCTCCCACCTAAAAGTTATTTATTAAGCACTATGCCAGTCATTAGGGTATAAAGATGAATGAGGACCGGTCCTTGATTTTGAGATGATCACCTTCTGGTGAGGGTGACAGAAATAAAAACAAACCTTCGTTAATGGGCTGTGGTGAAAACTGTGACTCAGGATGACCAGTTCTGGGGGAATCGAGGCAGGAATTTCAAGGAAGGCCATATTCTGCAGATTCTTAAGAGATGAGTTGGAGTTTTCTAGGCACACACAGGGCTGGAGGTGGAGATATTGTCCAAGGGAGAGGTGACAACATGATGATACAAAGAAATAGGACTCTTAGATGAATCAAGACAATTTCTGCTCTGGGTCTGTGCTGTGGGGCTCTCCTATAGCATCCGGGACCTGCCCCAGTAAAGCGAGCATTTTTTTTCTCTTTTCCATGTTCACAGACCCCACTCCCCACTCTTCCATTGCTTTACCAACACTCGGGGTACTGTCTTTGCCCTCTGAAGTGTCTTTCTGATGTGTGACAGCCTGTCTCCTTGGGCACACTAACCTTGGCCTTGTCCACCTTTCCATCTTCCACTCAGGGCTCAGGGCCGCGAGCAATCCCGCTGAATTCTTGTGACCCAAAAAGAGCTGTAGCAAGAGCCAGCTCGCCATCCCAGCTTTAAGTGAAATATTGAGCGGTGATTCACTGTTACTCAGAAACTTGTCAGTTCATAAATTTAAAGCAACTCCATTTCCTCTGCTTTTGAACAAACAAAACTGGGTGGTGCGTATACAAGGACCATCGATCGGGATATGAAGTGTATCCGTGCACAGGTTTATTTCCCATTAGTCCAGTGAGGGAATGCTTAAGCTTTTGTGTACCTAGGTAAAACAGGCAGGCTGACGTCCTTTGGGAGAAGTAGGAGTGTGAAAATGTGGCTGTGTTGCCAGGAATGGGAGGAGGATGAAAATAGCAGATGGAAGTTGTGATTAGGGCCAACAGAAATAGGAAACTGTTGCTAGGTCATCTGCCTGATACCCAGTGCCGGCCTATTAGCTGTCATTAGCCCTTATCCAGGAAACAATTTACATCCGTTGAAATCCTTATAAAATTGGATTTCTGCCCACACACCCATCATCCTGCTTTTTCTTGTGGGTTAAAGGAAAAGTGGCCCCTGGGCTGCTTCTTTCCGTGAGCAGAAAGTGCTAGCCTCTGGCCTAGAAGTGGTTGGATCACCCCTCCTCACAACAGTACGACAATGGGGTTATATTATCACAGGCTGGAAGAAACTTTAGAAGCGTATCCTGTCTCATCTCATGCCCAGCAGACTCCATCCTCCTCTCCAAAACTGGGAGGTTGTAGTTTTGCCATTGGAATGTAACAACTTCCCAGAGAAATCCTTTCCAAGGACCTTCACCTTGAGAATTTCTTTGTATGTTTCCTTTGGTTATTCTCAATCTTGAATTTGGCTCCAAGAGGCATATGTAACTGGGTGTCATGGGACCCAGCTTTCAGTGAGCCTTCTCGACCAGCAGGTCACCATGTTGGGTGATCTTGTTCCTCGGTTCCCCTTAGCTTTCGCTCCTTCCAATCTCCTGTGGGTCAGTCTGAATCCTCTTCCCTCTGCTCAGATAATTTAAATCTCGATTTTTCTTTTCAAGAGTAATCTGGCCCAACAGAAGAAGCACCAGCTATGGGCCAGGAAGCCTGGCTTGGGGCGGTGCTCTTGCCTCTTATGGAATATGTGTTCCGGACCTACTTACCTAATGACCTAACAACTCTGGGCTCCAGCTTCTGTCTGTTTCTCTCTTCTGCCTTCCCTTCCTTACAGAGTTGTTCCAAGGCTATAAAACATGTTTTGAGGAGTGTTGAGAACTCTTATAAGTGGACTATGAAAGACATTTAAAGAGGTTCACCTGCCTTTCTATACCAAAGGTTAAAACTCAAGAAGGTCTGCCTTTTTTTTCAACACCATTTGACACAAAAATCTGTTTGGTGCCTCCCCTTCAAAATCGGACACAAAATCTTTATGAGGACTTACCACCTTCTCCTTCTCCCTCTCCATTTTTACTCACCTTTTAGGGATTGCCTGCTCAAGTAAGTCTTTCTTTTATATTCATCCTACGGTAGTCTCCTTCCTTCCTGATCAACACTCACAGAACATGGTGGTCCTTAACCTGTACTTTAGCGCCTGGTTGTTTCCTGCTGGTGGTTATTCAAAAGTCGTCTTAGATTTTTAGTTTTTTCTCCCCAATTAGAGAGCGTAGCTCCAGATTTCACCTCCATCAAAACACTTATCCCATTACACTGAACTTTTGTGCTTGGGTTTTAATTCCCCCTAGCCTGCAAGTGCTTGAGGGCAGAATGGATGGGTCCATATTCATTTTTATATCTCTGGTGCCCGGCATGTAGTAGTTGTCAATAAATATTTGTTGAAATGAGCTGGTAAACTTCATTGTGATCTTGTCCTAGCAGCAGGTGGGCTAGGGAGCGGAAGCTGTGTATGTGTATGACGCATTACGTGGGATCATACACTGTCTCTTTTGAACTTCTAATTGCTTTGCACACACAAACATGGCAGTCGGAGTTACTATTCCTGGAGACCCCTGCACTGTCTGCCTCTGCTGAGATTCTGATATGCCTTGCCCCACTCTCCCGTGTGAGCTCTTAGACTCAGAATGATACAACTGGGAGGGTCTATGGACCATACTCTTAGGCGGCCCCAATCTCATTCTCCCTTTCTTCCTAGGTAATAGAATTTCTAGCTGGTCCTATGTTCTTCCAGCCATCCTGGCAGCCAGCTATGGCTATGTGGCCAGGTTCTCGGTCATGAGTGTGACCTCCTTAAAGAGAAAGAGTGTGGCCTCCACTTCTCTTTTTGCCATTCCAGTGGAGGAGGGCAAACCTCTAGGAATGGCAGAGTAGGAAAACAGGTACCAGGGACCTGAGCCCCTGCGTCATCATGGAGCAGAGCCATTATACCCAGCTTTTGGGTGGGAGACAATGTTTAAGCATTGTTACTGTGGGTCTGTCTCAGCAGCCAGAGCTATGCTCACCTAAGCAGGGGCCATGGGGGTGGTTCAGTTTTATCTCTTCTCTTACAGATGAGGATGTTGAGATCCAGAGTGCAGCCTGCTTACACAATGTGGTGCTGGGTCCCTGCCTCTAAAACTCCAGCCCAGGCTCCAATCCTGACTGAGCAGCCCACACTCAAGTGTGAGCCTCCTGAGTGCTCCTCCAGTGAGGGCAGGGAGGACGGGTCTCTAACATCTTGCAGATTACGATCCTGAAGAGGTGTAAGCAGGGACGGCTTCACTGGACAATACCCTTTTTCTGAGATGGGCAGAGTGGATGGAAATCCAGGGCCCAGCCCAGCCATGGAGGGCTCAGCCTCAAATGCCATCTATTTTAATAGGGTCAGGACGAGGCACCAGGCAACTGGGAGTGTAGGAACACGAATGACTTAAAACTGTATACAGGTCCAGGAGAAAAGTAAGATTTGAACCACATTGAATTTTGGAAGGTAACTGAGCAGGGAGGCTGACGGGGCCAGAGTTCTCACTGTTAGTGGGAGGATGAGAGGAGAAGGAAGCTCCATGCTGAGATCTGGGCCCCAAGGACTCCCCTCCAATGCTATGCCTGTGCTTATTTCCTTGTTATGCAATTATGCCACGAGGCGGTGTTTTCACCAGCATGTGTCTCAATGGAAGATCCTGTGATTAGGCTCTTTTATAAATCATGAGTTCTGTATACAAAATAGGGAGATGTCCCATGATGACATCAGTGTAACAAAGGCAGGCTACGTGCTTTTGAAACTAAACATACTCAAGGTGGGCCAGCCAGCTGGCCAGACAAAAAGGTAGTGTGGTCTCTGAGAGGAGCTGTGCCAACCCCATCCTCAACCCAGGGACTCAGCCAAGGTGATCTGACTTCTCTGGGCCTGGGGCTCTTGTCCACAGGGTTTCCAGGGTGGGGTCTTCTCTGTACCTGTTGATTTGAGAGTGCTTTTTGAGCCACTGGAGCAGCTAAAACAGAGGGGCTTACACAGCAGGGCAATATGGTATTTGTTTGGGCCAAAGAAAAAACTCCTAGAACTGGGAAGAAACTAATAATTCACCAGTTAATCCCTCCCCCACCTGCTCTTTTAACACAGAAAAACTCAGGTTTAGGGAAATAACATTTTCAAGTTCATAAAGCAGATCATTAGAAAGTCAAGCAAGCCAAGACCCCTGCCGCCCAGAGTGCTTTTCACACTGCCCCAAATGCAAATGGGATCTTGGCCATCAGCTTTATAATCACCTAAAACACAGTTTAGGGTTTGTTCATCCTTAAAAGAAGCAAACACATATGGCAATCTGTATGGAAACTGAAACAGAAGGGTAGCAGTCACTTATATACCTGGAGAACGTACCCCTTAGAGGGTTATGATTTCATGCCCTGACTGGCTGTGGGTAAGCCAGGAACTTGAACAATGGGATGGAGCACATAGACTCTCTTGACTATATCTTGAAGGAGAGTAACTTTGCTTTAATTAGAATGATGAATGGTGTGGGCTGAGGGGAGCATGCACATGTGCGCATGTGTGCACGTGCGCTCACACACACACACACACACACACACACACATTGCTCATTAGTAAACTATGGAGACCTCTCCATGTCCAGGCCAGTGGTTTAGAAATGAGAGCATAGTCGTTAAAGCGAAAGGTGAATGGCTTATAAGGGAGGCTGAGTTTTAGTCATGAAAAGGGTTTTAGTGCTATAAACTCAGGGACTTGAAGGGTTATAGTTCTCTGATATCTTACGGAGCCACTCATGCTGGACTAGGGATTGATGCTGGCTGGAAAGAGGGGGATGCTGTGGAGGGTAGGAGGGAACGTGCTGAAGAGAACAAGGTCTCAGCGAGCTGGAGAAGAAAGAATTTTTGGGTCAGTCAGGCAAGGAAGGCTTGGACTGGGCATTTGCTTGGGTTTTTTGCCTAAGATGGAAGAATCCAAAATAGTCTAGTCTCAAATGGCTTCTTCCACAAAGCTGGACGAAATTGGATTCTCTCTTCTTTTCTAGAGACATGGACTTGGTAATCCATATGCAGTATATGTCCTCAGTCTGTAGGTCAGTCACCTGTGATAAAATGGGTTGGTTGTACACAGGTCAGGTCTGGAAGTCTGCTGCTGCCATGATAACTTTAAAAAATGTACATACATATTATCATGGTGAAATATACATAAAATAAAATTTGCCATTTTAGCCATTTTTATGTGTATACTTGGGTGGCATTTAGTACATTCCCAGTGTTGTGCAATCATTACAACAATTTCTTTCCAAAACTTTTTAATCATCTCAAATAGAAACTTTGTACCCGTTAAACAAAAACACCCCATTTTGTCCTCTCCCCATCCCCTGGTAAACTTTAATCCACTTCCTATCTTTATGAATTTGGCTCTTCTAGATATTTCATACAAGTGGAATCATACAGTATTTGTTCTTTTTTGTCTGGTTTATTTCACTTAGCATAATGTTTTAAAGGCTCACCCGTGTTGTAGTGTGTATCAGAAATGTATGCCTTTTTATGGCTATGTGTTTTTCCACTGTATGTTTAGATAACATTTTGTTTATCCATTCATCTGTTGATGGACATTTGAGTTGTTTCCACCTTTTGGCTATTGTGGGTAATGCTAAAATGAATATTGTTGTATGGTGTTTGAGTCTCTGTTTTCAGTTCTGGGTATGTATCCAGAAGTAGAATTCTGGGATCATATGGCAATTCTGTGTTTAACTTTTTGGGGAACTGACAAACTGCTTTCCACAGTGGCTTTACCATTTTGCATTCCTACCAGCAATGCACAAGCGTAGGATAGCTTATTTCTATTATTTATGTAGGCATCGGAAAGGAGTTGGTTAGAAAAACAGAAACCACTCTATATGTGCTGGAGATAAAGAGTTTAAAGTCAAATTGGGATCTTTACTCATAAGTTGGAAGATTTAGGGGAGTGGAGATCAGAGAAGCTGCACCAAAGGTTTGGAAGAGTTGTCCTCGAAAGTCAGAAAGGTCGACACTAAGGACCTCAGCCGGAAACTAAAGCAGCCAGCTCTCAAAACCTTGCCTGGCATTCCCGAGACTCCAAGAAACTCCCACCAAATGTGTCAGTCTGCAGTGGTGAAGAACTTACCAGGAGCCTGTGGGGAATCCCTCGTCTGTCCACACATGTGGCCGTAACTGTTTCTGAGGACTAATGGCTCTCTAATCTCATGAGAGTTCCCCTCATTGGAAAATGAACCCAGAATTATCCAGAGAAGAAGATCTTGGGGAGCATGGTTGCCATTCTTAGAAGGGAGAGGCGGTGATGCCAGCTGACAACAGGTAGACCAGCACAATTTACACTCTTCTTTGTTGCAGAAAGGATTGTAAGTAGTTTATAAAGATGTAGAAAATTTGACCAATGGACATAAGTTCATATTTGAGCAAATGAAGACAAAAAGACAGGAGGAAGGAGTAAAAATAGAGCCAGAAATAAGGCTAAGCATAACAGCCACAATTATCTACACATTTACCACAGAGTTCACACTCTCTGCAAGATAAATTTGCTTGGGAGGTTGAACAACGTTCTTCAGATGTTAAGGTCAGACGAGAACCTCTCTCAAGGGACAAGAAGTCTTCCCCTGAGGAGATCAAGAAGAGGTTGTAGCCATGGGGTGGCTTGTGAGCAGTAGCTCTTAGCTGTGCCTAGAAAGAAATACATCACAGGGGTCATAGGTGCTGCTAATTTTCCTCCTGTTGTGGATGGAATTGTGCCAGCCAACCCTACCCTCTCCATACATACGTTGAAATCCTAACACCGAGTGCCTCAGAATGTGACTATATTTGGAGATACTGTCTTTATTTTATTTATTTGTTTATTTAAGATTTTATTTATTTGACAGAGAGAGAGAGAGACACAGCGAGAAAGGGAACACAAGCAGGGCGAGTGGGAGAGGGAGAAGCAGGCTTCCCGCTGAGCAAGGAGCCTGATGCGGGGCTCGATCCCAAGACCCCAGGATAATGACCTGAGCCAAAGGCAGATGCTTAATGACTGAGCCACCCAGGCGCCCCAGAGATACTGTCTTTAAAGAGGTAATTAAGTTAAGATGAGGTCATTAGGGTGGGCTAGACTGGTGTCCTTATAGGAAGAGGAAATTATGACACAGACAAATACAGAAAACAGACTACGTGAAGGCCCAGGGAGAAGATGCCCACCTAGAAGCCATGGAAAGAGCCCTTGGAAGAACCAGCCCAATGGGCACCTTGATCTCAGATGTCCAGCCTCCAGAATTTGGGCAAATACATTTCTGTTGTTTAAGCCACCAAGTTTGTGATACTTTGTGATGGCGGCCCTAGCAAATTCATACGCTCCTGTATCTAAAGTTGGCATCATTTCCTGAGGTGGGGTTGTGCTCAGGATTCGTTGGGATACATTGTCTTTAGCTTCTAATTTGACAAATGTTTACTGAGCATAGAACTATGTGGCCTCTGTGCAAGGCCTATAAGGAATACAGACATGAAGAAGATAGTCTCAGGCCTCAGGGAGCTTACAAACCAGAAAACATAACTCTAGTGAGATGCAGCAAGTGTAGATACAGAGGATGTGCTGTGTGAGCAAAGAGGAAGAGACTCATTGCCGCAGGGGAAGTAGGGAGGTCTTCAGAGAGGTGGTAATCGTTTAACTTGAATCTTAAAGGAGAATGGGAAGGGCTTTCCTAAGTGTGTGTGTGTGTGTGTGGTATAGTATGTGTGTGTGATGTATGTGGTGTATGTAGTGTGTGGTGTGTATGAATGAACGTGTTCGGTAAGTGTGGTGTGGTGTGGTATGTGTGTATATGTGTGTGTGTGTTTGGGGGCAGCGAGTAACTGTGGGGATAAACCTCTAAATTTCTCAGGAATCACACTCCAGATGGCTCTGTGGGCAGGCAGTGCTGAGGTTAGGCTGGACTGTAAATGCTCCTGCTGGGTGGGAATGACTTGAGAATCAGAAATGTGTACTTATTTCAAGCTTAGTGTTAAAATTCTGTCTTGCTTTGGATGACACGATTATGTCCTCTGTGTCTTGAAACAGTGACGGAGGTGCAAACATGGGAACTGGCAGGAGAAACTTCAAACGCATTTAGCCATGTCCCTCATTCAGGAAACTTCCCTCCTGCTCCTCAGTGACTGTGGGAATTCCTTTTGGCCTTTCTTGACAAAACTGAATGATGAGCAAGAGTGTCTGTCTGGGAGTTTATGGGCTAAGTTGGGATAGCCAGACTCACGTACACAGCATCTGAGAACCTCTTTAAGGACTTCAAGTGGTTGTGCAGGTAACCGGGCTGGGCTGTGTGGACACCAGGGCTGTGTGGACACCAGGGCTGTGTGGACACCGGGCTGTGTGGACACCAGGGCTGTGTGGAAACTGGGCTGTGTGGACCCTGGGCTGTGTGGACACCGGGCTGTGTGGGC
>NW_027397079.1:27645004-27645264 GCF_003265705.2 Callorhinus ursinus | reverse complement strand
GGGCTGTGTGGACTCCAGGGCTGTGTGGACACAGGGCTGTGTGGACACCAGGGCTGTGTGGGCACTGGGCTGTGTGGACACCAGGGCTGTGTGGGCACTGGACTGTGTGGACACCAGGCTGTGTGGACACCAGGGCTGCGTGGAAACCGGGCTGTGTGGACACCGGGCTGTGTGGACACCAGGGCTGCATGGAAACCGGGCTGTGTGGACACCAGGGCTGTGTGGGCATGGGGCTGTGTGGGCATGGGGCTGTGTGGACA
>NW_027397079.1:27619650-27644994 GCF_003265705.2 Callorhinus ursinus | reverse complement strand
ACTAGGCTCTAGCCTCTCCACTTCAGAGTTCCAGCTCAGGCCCAGACTGCCGATGAGCACGGGCCTTTGGAGTCCACTTGGCCTCCCCCTCCTTGAGTCCAACTCTTTCCCGCACTGCCACCAACCAGGCGCGACCTGTAAACACACACCATTGCAGACACTAGTGAATGGGAGATGGCTGAAGACATGGTTGAGGTGGGGTTTGTTTGGCTGTAGTCCCAGAGAAAGCCAAGACAAATCCCCTGCATTTCAAAAACGTTTCAGTGGTGCTGGTCCTTGACAGATCCTCTGTTGGTTGAATGAATCAATCCAAAACACTCTGACAGAGCGTCCTGAGCAGCAGGAAGGGTGGCTGACCTGGCAGCGACACAGGGGGGATTTCTCATTCTAGTCACCGTGCCCCAGAGAAGAGAGGCCAGGGCTCACATCCACCTCTCCGCCCAATAGCTGTGCAGCCGGTAGCTCGCTCTGAGAATGGAAACGGGGCTTTCCTGACAGGAAAACAAAGGGCCGGAGAACATCTCTGAGGACCTGGGGTCTGTGGACTATACTCACTTTTCTTTTGAGCAAGTAACTCTTGGTTCACTTTGATTTGGCCCCTGAGGGATGATACGGATTATTCAGGAGGATCTAAGGGAGGGGGGGGGGGACACGAAAGGGACCAGGAAAGGGAGAGGAAGAAAAAACATCCAGTGTTCCCCCCCCAAAAAGTGCAGTGTTCCTCATGAATGGGGTTCATCTGGGTTGGGCAGTTTGATTGACGGAGCTCTGGGATGATCAATATAATGCCTTATTCAGTCTCCATCAATTGCTTATTTTCTCTGATTTGAGACCACTATTTGCACATATGTGCTATGGATCCCAGGGAGACCCCAAGGAGAGAGCTCAGATGGCTCAATACAAATCCATTCCCAACACCAGAGAAGCAGCTCCACGTAGATGCCTGCATAGTCCTGAGTGAGTGGCGCTATCTCAGTAGGAGTGGTAGCTTCTAGTTGGTGAACAGTCATAATGAGCCAGACCTGTCTTTAGCCCTTTAACAGGATTCCCTCATTTAATCCTCAGTCAACCCTATAAACTAGGTACAATTATTATCCCCAATTTAGACCTAGCTTGGACAAGTAACTTACCTGAAGTCACTTAGCTAATAAGTAATGACAACTGGATCCAGGTTTGTCTGACCCCAGAGCCCACGCTAGTATCTATGATAAACTATGAGCTCCCTAAACAAGAACCATTGTCTCCCTGGGGCCAACCCCAAGTGCTCATTGAATGAATGAATGATGGAAGGGCAGTGAAGTCAATGATTGTAAGGCTGGTAAGAAAATCTGTACCCTGTCCCAAGAATCAAATCTTCCTAATAGGTTTCCAAGGCAAGCTCCAAAAAGAGAGAGGGTGTTTTTTTTTTTTTTTTTTTCAGCAATGCCCACGCATCACTCCAGTTTTTAATTGTTCTTGTTGGAATCACACAGAGCTCCCTTGTGACTGAGCTCAGCATCCTGAAGTTTCCTAGACGAACCAACCTTGAGACTCTTGGGGACACTGTGGTCCTCTTCCCAGCCCACCCCCACTGTGACCTGCACCCATGAGTGAGGTGTCCTCAAATATACTCAGAGGAAGCAAATTTTGGAAGAAAGGACATAACAGAGCCCAGGGCCCCATTCTGCCTTTGGTATGGCCCCAAGGACCCTCAACATAAGTTAGAAATGTGACTTCCAGTTGACTCCACGAGCTGCTTATTTCAAGAGAGTTACCATTCTTCTCTGCTTACCTCAGCTCTCTTTGTAGGAGGCTCTGCTTTTCTAGAATTTTTGTATTTTCCCTAGCATTTGGTGTTTTGGTAATTGACTTATAAGAATAGTTCTGTAACATAAATCAACAATGAAAAGCAAATTACCCCTGCCTGCCTCCTTCCATTCCTGTTTCCTCTCAAATGGTATTTTCTGTATGATGATGAACCCAGACTGATGTCATTTGTCAATTGATCGCAATGATGTACATTAGAGAATGCGTTCTGCGGGCCCCTGCATGCAGCCCTCCATGTACGCCGCATCGCTTTAGGAAAACTATTAGTGGAACAGAAATATCTAGAGCCCGGCCCGGCCCTTTTTGCTGAGAATATTAGAACTGGTGATAATTACTTTATTAATCATAAGGTGCAACAGCAGTGCTTATGTCACGGCCGCCATAAAATAAGTGCTTTTATGGCAAATGTAGTTAAAAAGAAATGACTGATTGGGTTGATGGCACTCAGCAGTTGAAAAAAAAGGGAAGTGTACATTTTCTTTCTTTAGTTAAATGTTCGTTAAATGTGTACCGCGAAGAGCTATTTGTAATAATTCCCTAGTGGGTCCATGTCCTAGGAGAATTTATTTTAAAGTACAAATTGAAGCTTAAATTAGCCTTATTAAAAAATAGGTATATATGGTGCATCAACATTTGATCTCCTGAGAGAAGGGGGAGAGAGAGAGAGAGATGTAGTCAGGCTGAAGGGAAGGATTTGGTAGCAGGAAGCTGGCGGTGATGTTTACCTTGGGGGGTCAGGTGGAGACCATTGGCACTTGCCACTTGCGAGGGCAGCAGAATTTTGGAGGCCATGGTCCTGAATGAAGACCCAGCTCAGCCATGTTCCAAAGGCAGGGAAACCGCAATGACCAAGGACATCAATTAGGGTGGTGTTTACATTTTCATTGTTAAAGTGAATCTTGGACTTTTATGTTCCATATTTTGTTTCCTTAAAGTCCCTCTTGTGTATGAGTAAATAAAAATAATCTTGAATTTCCACAAGTCTGTTTGGCTTTCATCTACCTAGCAATAAAACAATAACAATAAGAATGAAAGAATAAGGATCAGTCAACCTTTCCCTTTCTATTACTGATGGAAGCTTTGTGTGTGTGTGTGTGTGTGTGTGTGTGTGTGTGTGTGTGTGTGTGTACTAGTTTGGAAGGAAGAAAACATTTGTTGAGTGCTGACTGCATTTCACACGCTTATACAGACTCTCTCACTTAATACTCAAAACAGCCCTGTGTTTTAGATAGTGTCATCCCGTGTTTACATGCCAAAACCTAGACTCCTTGTTCTCTCTCTAAAAGTAGTTCAGTGAGTGGCAGATCTGTAATTCTGACTCGGAGCTGCCAGATTGCCCTATACCAGGATGTTTGCAACTGAAACATAAGACAGAATTACTGAATGCCAAGTGTGGGACAGTTTCACAAGCAGCATGGTGAGGGTTTTGTCATCCTCCCCACTTTACAGGTGGATACTCAAAGAAGCCAGGTTGCCCAAGATCACCCAGCTAGTGAACGAATTCAAACCCAAGTCTGTTTGCAGGAATCCCGGACCATTTCGATACATTCCAAGTAACTTATCCCACCAAACAATTACTGGTTCTAGGAATGTTCTCTTTGTGTTAAATCCCTCTTGGCTAAAAGTGAAGTTCATCTGCTTTTGCTTTGCCTTCTGTTGATCAAGAGAAAAAAACTCACCCCCATCCTTAGGGTAACCCCATTCCCAAAGTATCAAATCTTCCAATTGTCCTTCAACACACGAAGGGATTCCAACTCACGATGTTTTCTTTCTGTGGAGATAGTGTTCCTTGTTCCTTGTACTGCCCAGAATTAACACAGAGAAACCAGGCAAAAGAAGCTGCTTCATAAAACAGAACTGTCGCCTTTTATGTCACAGCTGGGCTAGTTTTGCTTCAAACAGACAGAATTGGCCTGTGGTGAAGACTTGGCATTGAGTGGTCACCTAAGAGATGTTGGCTCTTACCTCTCCTTGGCAGGAGCCCTGAGAGGTTCCCGTAGGAGGCGGTGATGGAAGTTCTGACAAGCAGGTGGCCTTTGGAAGATCTGGTAGCAGACCTTAGGGATAGAGGTTCTGGTGGAAGACTCCCGGCACGGAGTGAGGCAAGTTGGTCAAGGTAGGAACTTAGCAATCACAGAAGGGTACAGCATGGGTCAGGAAGAACGAGAGCCAGAGCGCACATTCAAGCAAGGATTGATCGCTTACACTACTGAGATTTTGGGCCTTTAAATTCCTTTATGGACATGATAGGTCCCATGGCTTGGGCTAAATCTGAGTCAGGGCCAGCTATATACATTTATTGTGCAAAATGAAAATGCAGGGTCCTTGTTAAAAACACTGGAAAAGAGTTCTATTAAAGGTACTAGAATATAAAACTCTTTCCTCTCTTTCCAGTCTATTATGTTGGCTTTTTACTTGCTATTTAATATCGCACTCCCTTGGACATGGGGTGATTTGCAAGGTCAGTATAAATTCTCCTAAGTGCCGGGAACCCTGTTACTTAGCAGTGCGGCCCACCAACTTCCAGGCTCCCTTCCTGCCAGCCACCACATCACAGGGTCATGGAAACCGATCTCCTCTTCCCCCAAGCCCAAAGCTCCAACTCGCTGAGGACTGGTGTCCCCACAGGGATTGCAACTTCCGCCACTGGGAAGCGTTTGGTCCTGGATTGGTGGTAGATGAGAGGCTCACACCTGCCCAATTGTCCACTGCCAGGATGGGGACAGCTGTTACCATGCTCTGTCCTGAGACACAACCCCGAACCTCTCAGCACCCCTGCTTGTGCCTAGGCCCCCTCTGGGAGCAGGGAGTAATGGCAGAATCCTGTCTCCCGGCCTAAGTGACTTGATTGCCACCCTAGGCAGAGGGCAGCAGGATGGGGAGGCGTGGTAGGTAGGTGGAGTCAGGGCACCAGGACCCATGAGCAACTAAGAACCCCCATCCCAGGGAGGCAGGGAGGTGGTGGAGGGTGGGAGCAAGTTCCCCGTGCATGTTCTGCTCTCCCATGGGATTTCACTTACAAAACAGAAATTAAAGATCAAATGAAGCATTTCAGGACAGTGGCTTTAGAGCCTGAATCCCTGAGCCCTGGGCCCCGGACAGTGCACTGGCCACACACGCCCATGATGCCAGCCCTGACCCGAGGTGGGGGCCTCAGGAGCCCAGGCATAGGTACTGGGAAATGAGAGGGCAGGAACACCAGATGGGTTGTGGCAGTTTGAAGTTTTATTTATTTATTTTTTAAGATTTTATTATTTATTTATTTATTTGAGAGAGAGAGAGAGAGAGAGAGATCGAGCGCACATGCAGGGGGAACAGTAGGCAGAGGGAGAAGCAGGCTTCCCGCCGAGCAGGGAGCCCGCTGCGGGGCTCGATCCCAGGACCCTGGGATCATGACTTGAACGGAAGGCAGATGCCCAACGTTTGAAGTTTTAATTAAACATTTCTCTGTGGTCCTCTTCCCAGCCCACCCCCACCCAGGCGCCCCGCAGTTTGAAGTTTTAATTAAACATTTCTCTTTATATGTGCCTGTGGTCAGCGTTCCATGGCCTTTTGCTGATCTGGTGTGTCAGCCTTGTCTAGGTTTTCTTTCCATATTGTCACTGGTGTGTCACTATTTAGTTATCCGACTTTGGACAGATGTTAATATGTCTGGTTCTTAGTTTCCTCCTCCATTTTAGCTCCCACGTTCTGGATAGTTCTCCTCCCTCAGAAGTTTTTAAAACCTCATCTTGGATTTTGAGACTAAGGGCATAATTTGGGGTAGTTCTACCTGCCCGTCAGTGTGTCTGTCCCCCTTCTGTTTGAACAAAGGAGTTGCCAGTGTTGCCAAATCCATCACTCACTATCTGTGAAACTGCTTTTTGGATGATGTTTCAGGAAAGGGAGACCCCTGTGCCCAGGTGTTGATTAATAGGAGAGGAAAAAATAATGGCCTCGACCCACCTCTCATCAGGAATTGACCTTTCTTTTCAGCAAGTAGCAGAAACTTCAGGGGGCTCTGGAAGCTATTTCAGCACTCTGGGCACTAAGAATCCGGGCTGGGAAGAGTGGCCGAGAGTGTGTGTGTGCAGGGAACAGCAGAGGAACGGAACATCCGACGGGCCTGCCCCCCCCCCCGCCCTCCCGCTGTGTTACCACAGGCCAGTCCCTTTGCCCCTCTGGGCCCCTGGGCCCTACACTTCAACTTTAAAATAAAGAGATTGGACTAAGTCATCTCCAGGGCTCCTCCTGTCTCAACAATTTAAGCTTTTGTGTCTGCGAATCTACAACTTCCGTCTCCCCACTGGCCTCCAGTTAGATCACTGGGGAAGTGGGTAGATCACAGGCTTCCGGAGTCTCTGGAGCTTCATCCCGCAGAGCAGCTCAGAGCACATTTCTCAGCTGGCTGGAAAGAGGCGAGGTACTGAGGCACTCCTCAGGCTCCCTGTGCCCTTCCTCAGCTGGAAGGGCCGGGGTGTGGGAAGCCCAGGGGCTGCCGGCGCATCTTTGCCTGCGCTGACAACTGCCTGCAGCAAGAAATCATCTGTTAGGTCGCATCAGCGTAAGTGCATATGAGGGAGAAATGCAGCCAGGGACTCAGAGCCTGCCAGGGACCCCCACCCATGAGCAGCCTTCCGAAGAGAGTGGCCCCACTTTTCTTGCCCCTGCAGGCAAGGTTGTTCTGCAGAACGTGGCTGAGTTCATTATTGGAACAATACAAAGAAGCCAGCAGTTAATTATATACTGAAGAAGCTCCTTCACATCAGCCTCTACTCAGCTCTCTTTTTCATGCCCTCTGAAAAGACGTAATCATCCATTATAGTCATCACCAGCTTTGTTACTTTTTGTGCCTCTAATTGGCACTTTTCTTTTAGACAATGAGGTATAGTGGAAAATATGCTTATCGAGGAGCTGGGGCCTAGTGTTCTCATTCTGGGTCTATTAATACTTCGGTGTGTAGCCCTGAGCAAGTCCCTTTGCCGCTTCGGGTCTCGGCAGTCCGATCAAATGAGGGCATTGGAGCAGACCTAGCTATTTTATTATTCTGGCCCTATGCCAGCCTGTCTCACAGAAGCCATTAAAAATATATTTTTAGGTGTGTACTTATAAAACTTTATTGTCTTCATCCATTTATTATCACGCATTTGAAGCTTGAGCCCTGCAGCGCAGTCCTAGCTTCGCCGCCACGTCTGCCTGCTCTCGGCGAACCATGGGTGACAGATGCGGTGACCGTCCCAGACAGGTGATTGTTTGCAGCTGCTTTTGCTCTCTCCTGAATGCCTATAATCAAAGTCATAGTTTGGTCAAATAACTGACCTGGTTTCATGCATAAATTTACTTTATCTCAGCTGAACTGATGCTAGTAAAGGTCAAGCAACTCTCTGGATTCTTGTTTCTGGACAAGTTGATGTGTGAACATTTTCTTTCCCCTGCTGCGTTCCCCCCTTCGTCTTTACCAGGTTTTGTGGTATAAAACTGATCATTTTTACTGACCATGACGGCAGGCTGAATTCTTCCCTAGGAACCTAGAATTTTATAATCAGGGGGCAAAATACAGCGCCAGTATAATTCCTCCCCTTTCTCCCCTCCTTGGTCTTGGAAGAGTAGCTTTTCTTGTGGTGGAGTTATGATGAGGTCTGTGTTCAGTGCTCCAGTATTGCAGATGCCTTTTCGAACACTGTAATGGACCACTTACAGCCTTGATGTTTTGCTTATTTCTCAACGAATTAAATATTTTCTCCATTTGTGAGCTGAATCTTTACTCCCATTTTTTTTTCCCCCATCAATCCAGTACTAAAATACATGTTTCCTTATGCCTGGAGCCTTATGGAATGTTATTACAGTAGGCAAAGATTATTCACACATTCTAATATGCATATTAATCTCATCGTGATCTGGAACGGGTCCCTGCAGAGTGGTGCTTCATTAAAGAACATTTTAACCTGATATGCTTTCTAAATTGATGGCCCAGCTGCCCCACCACTGCTGATGGTGTCTAGGCTAGAAGTGTCAGCAAACATGGCACAGTGGTGGGTTTTTAAGGGGGAGGAAAATCTTGTGAGGAAAATCTTGTGAGGAAATCTTGTGAGAAAATCTTCTGAGGAAAATCTTGTGAGGAAAATCTGGTGAGATTGGGTTGCTTACAGAGCAGAGTTGGATGCGCTGGGGTGGGGGCTGTCATGGCAGCCTCCTATATTGCTGACTGCTGACTGGAGATGGCAGGAGAGGAGAGGCGGGGGCAGAAACATACCGCCTCACACATTCATATATATCCTCTCTCGCCTCACACTGGATATATTCTTGCCTAACAACGAAGCCATTCTGACATCGCCCCAGCACACAATTCCAAGTTCCTTTGCATGCAGGGGACAATGATTAGGGCTAGCTGGGATGAACCCACAGTTGAACCATGGCAGAAACAGTCTGGTGTCTCTCAGTGGATTGAGGAAAACACTTATAGTTTCATGACTGGGATTCATTTGCCTGATGCGTCGGGTGGTGCCGCATCGGGTGGTTCCGGCAGGGCAAATTGGAAAAATCCCCATGTCTGGCGATGTGAGTTTCTGCGTTTGCAGTCAGTTCAAGGGGGTCCCTGGTGGGGACCTGATGGAAACCCTTCCCCTTAGCTCCCCTGCTCTCACAGACCACACAGGCAAAGACAAAGCTTCGTGGTTGGCCCTCCCTGATGGTACCATCTTAAAATTTTCAAAATGTCCTTATGCAAAGAGCCCAGAGCCTGCATGTTTTAACCCCGAAGTGGCAGTCTTGTTTCCACAGTTGGAGCCAGATCTTCACATCTGTATAAAATAGTATGCGCTGGGTGTTGAGGACTATGGATGAAATCATTTAAAATGGGTTTTACCCTCCATCCAGAACTGTTACGCTTTTGTTGTTTTGTTTTTGAAAGAGGGGGTAGGTGGGAGCACCATGCATCCAATATAACTAGTCCTTTGTTGGAATATTTGTAAATGGATGACTCTGAGTCCAGTGGGTGCGATTCAGTATGCATTCATCTTATTTCTCTAAGATAATAACATGTCAATCTCCCTTGTCAGCCCCCACCCACAGCAGTAGGTTCATACTATTCTTTGTGTCTCTGCACTGCTCCTAGGGTGGTAAGTGTGTGGGTACCAGTGTAACAAGTCTACAGTTTTGGAGGAAAAGGAGGTAAGGAGGAGAGAACGAACATTTATCGAACCCTTCTGATGTGGCAGGCTTCGCGTGTCTTCTTATTTATTAAGATGTGGTGATATCATCCCCACTTTAGAACTGAAGACACCACAGCTCAGGCAGATGTGGTGATGTTCCCCGGTGGAGACAGAGCTGGGTTTGCTTGAACACCAACTCTGCACACGATACTTAACCCCATGTTGCCTAAAACATAAAGCCTTTAATTCAGTGACTTAGTTTATTCATATTTACCAGCTTCTATTATGTAAATCGCCGTGCTTTAGATCATGACATTTTATTGGGATAGTTTATAAAGGGCATCCTACGGAAACTGAAACAAAATCTAAACACTCAAACTTTGAAAGTTTATTCATAGTCTTTAGCTCCTGAGATCTTTCTGGGACTCTTAGTTCATCCCATTTCTTAATGTGACTGGGAGATTCTATTGGTGGCAGAAATCGGGGCACCCCAGGCCCTGTTGATTTCAGGCCACACAAACCTGTACCTGCTTCTTCAGAGGCATTGGCTTAAGAACGAATGCTTCTCTGGATTTACCTAATGGTGGTATTGAGGGTACAGGAAGGGAGGTTGGGAGTGGGACCGGGACAGAGCTACGAAGTTGGCGTAGGCATGGATTGTGCTCGTCTGCTGCTTCCTCCCCAGGCTCGAGGTCCTCTCTCCGGTCCTTGGGCTGGGCTTGCCTCTCACTCTCTCTGGCGCATATACCCATTCACTCTGGCTCACCCTTACCCAAGCCATAGCACATACAGAGATTATATCTGATTAAATGACATCATGGCCTCCGCCCCATCAGCTGATACAATCAGTAACGAATTAGGCATCAACAGTCTGATTAATGATAACATTAGGTTGACGCTGAGAACAGATCTTTCTCCTGTACTATTTTAGTCCTTAGTGATCTTTAAAGGGATGAGCCCCAGGCTTTAAGCTGTACCACATCTAGATTTATCCTCCTGTGTGTACTCTCAGTGGATCACCCTTAGAGGCACAGGCCAATAGAACGATGGCTCTTGGTGTGGCCGAGTTTGACTGTCAGAGAAGTGTGGGGTAAATACTATTCATATGAGCTTGATGCTGCTTGATGGAGCCGAGTGAGTGGGGCCATATGGCCTGGCTGTCATCATTAATCACAGCAGCTGTGTTCAGAATAGAAAGGTGTCTCTGTGTGTAGAGATGTGGGGGAGGGGTATTTGACATACATCATGGAACTCTTTGAAGGAAAAAAGAAACAGAATGGAGTCAAAATGTGCGTTAACTCCTTTCTCCCACCTGGCCCTCCGAGAGCAGAACAGGAGTCTCACAGCTGGCCTTCCCCTTTCCTTATGATTATGGTCACTCTGCTTTTTCAAAAAGAGGAGTGGACTCCAGCTCCTGTGTTTTTCACATTGACTTTGGTGGGACACAGTTTGGATGCTAGGTTGTCAGGCCTGTATTTGGTGGAAGAGCAATGAAAGGCGGGGACATGACAGGGATTGCAGAGGAGGGGCTGCAGTCCACTCTTTGGGGTGTTCAGCGTCTCTGAGGCTTAGGGGGACAAGGGCTTGAGGCAGTCCCACCTCTAAGGGGAGGCCAGGACTCAGGGCAAGTCATACTGTGGGCTCTCCCACATTCCTCAGAATTGCTTGCATGTCATTGGAATCTGGATAAAATGAGCTGCCTTCTCTAGGGAAAGTAAAGCTGTCATAAAAAGCAATGTGTGGCCAGAGAAATGTGTGTGGAGAGAGGAGGTGGGGATTTCTTGCCTGAAAGCCAGCTTCGGGCCTACCTGCATTGCCTTGGCAACGGGGATGCAGTAGAATTTATAGGCTCATTCTTATGTCAGTACCTTAGGTCTTTTTAAATACCTGCTGGCTCCTCTACCCACCCACCACTTCCCAGAATCACCGCACAGGAATCTGGGAAATGCTTCTACAGTCAGGGGATGCACGGTGGGGTTTAGGGCTGGAGAGCAGCTTTCCAGCGTTTTGCCTTGGCCCCTGGAACGTCACTTCAAGGGCTGAGATGGAAAAGCAATACTTTGAAATGTTACTGTTGGAATCCCCTTCATTACCCCAAAGCATGACCATTGGAAGGGTCTTCTAAATGGCTTGGTGAAGTAGAGGGGAATCAGGGAGTCAGACGTATCGTGTCTACTCTGCACTGTTTAATGGTGCCACTTTGGGTGAGTCTCCCTGTCACCGGTCTCCTCTAATGTGGGCACTGGGCTCTCTGGCCCCAGAGGGCCTTCCAGCTCCAGCATTTCATGTGTCCTGATTGGGCTTCTCCTTGGCTAATCATGGCTGGTTTAAGAGCACAGCACCTGTCCCACTTCTAGTTGCCAAGAACTTGCAGAACCAAGCTAAGCAAGCTGCCTTGTCAGCGCCAGTGAACAGAAGTCAAGAGCCAGGACGCCAACCAAACTTGGTGCCAAAAACCAGAAAAGACTGAGTGCTCAGCTCCCAAATTATATTTTAAAAAACTGAACTTAGAAACCAAGAACCAAATGTGTATTTTTAAAAATAAAACAAGCCACTTTTTGAACTAGTTAGAACCAGAACCAGTTCTTTATATTTTTGAAAAGTATTTAATTTGAACACCAAAATATCCTCTGGATTGAATCAAACAGATATTTCTATCAGTTTTGGTCTCTGGTTAAAAACAGACAAGCGAGCAAGCAAGCATACAAGAGCTTTTTTTAAAAAAAGCTCTCTGACATTTGGGATGAGATTTTGTTTGGGAAAAAAATCAGAAAAAGGAGATTTTAGTACACATTGGTCACGCAAACCTTCTATAACCAAGTGGGAAAATATCGATCACCTTCACTATTGAAATTATCATGGATCTACCATGGTTCACCTCTCAGTTATTAGGTCACAATTTCCAATCACTTGTATAGCTCTTCCTTTTTGGTTCACATCATTATTTTTTGGAGAATTTAGGTGACTACCAACTACATAGGATATGCACTGATGGGGATTTTCTAGGATTTTCTGAGGAACTTGTTTGTCCAAAGCTCATATGGCCTTTGCTCTGGAAGCTGGTCCCTGTGACTTGCAGGGTGATAGGAAAACTAGCCAGTGGCTCTAGTGTATGTGGTCTGGAGCTCATATCCCATGTAGTCTGGGGTATCATACCAATGGGATGGATTTCATGAATGAACCTCTTCTTAAGTAATGACAAGGGAACCATGCTGCTGGAAGTGGGCAGTTCCCTGGATCCCAATAATTTGGCTCAGAGCTGAGTGGGCTGGTTTGTTTGGGTGGTGCTTCTGAATGTCAGGGAATCATTCATGTCCAGAGTCTTTTTGTTCGAACGTTTCCTCTGGCTATGATTTTATTGGGCCTAAGGGCATTCAATCTTGGGACTTGGCAAACTCCTTAACTGAGGGGCATGTTCTCTGAGAGAAGAAAAGATCACCTATTTTATGTTTCATTACAGTGCTTGGCTAAAGAGGTTGACATGGAGCCTTGATGAAAAGATGGATATAATTGCTGGGCTTGGTCTCCAAAGTGACCACTTCTCCAGGAAGCTCTCTTTGACCAGCCCCAAGTCTGAGCAAGGACCCTTCCCCCATTACACCTTGTCCTTTTCCCAGCACAGCATTAAGTAGGCAACTCTTGATTCCTCCCACCTTCTTCACATGGCTGAACCCCATGACCCAAAGAGCCGAGTCTAGCTTGTTTACCGCTGTGTTCTTGGGGCCTAATATGGGCCATGGCAGACAGAATTTTCTCTCTCAGGATGTGGGCTTTTTAGAGAGCTCTGTCATGAGATTGTTATACTTTGAATAATGGAGTCTCTTATTAATGGTCCGATTTTAGAGATGTCAGCATTCACGGTTAATAAGAATAGCTCACATTCTTTGAGCTCTTGATTGCATATAGCATCATGGTATGTGAATGATTTCTTTAAGTTCATTTTTTTTCCTCCATCAAGTTATACCTACACATAGTTTAAAAAGTCAAATTATCTTCCATAGTTTGTTAGGAAATACATCAGTCCCTAAAATATTCCATTCCTCAGAGGCAGCGATTTTCAACTCTTTTAATGAATATTTGAGTATTAACATTCATATCTTTTTTAAAAAAGATTTTTTCTATTTATTTGAGGGAGAGAGAGCGAGCATGAGGGGGGCAGGCGGGGGGGAGGGGCAGAGGGAGAGGGAGAAGCAGGCTCCCGCTGAGCAGGGAGTCCGATGCGGGGCTCAATCCCAGGACCCTGGGGTCATGACCTGAGCCAAAGGCAGCCGTTTACCCAACTAAGCCACCGAGGTGCCCCTTAATCTCCATATCTTTACATAATGTGCTTGTATTGCTACTTAACTGATCTGGACTTCTTACCTCTGCAAACTGATTTGCTATCAAGACACACACACACCCCCACACACCCCCCCCACATCCCTCCATGGACCTCACATTCTCGCAATATGGTTATATTGTAATTTTGGTTGCTATGATAGTCATCATTTTCAATTTATGAATAGATAAGTGCTCTACACAACGGAGCCATGTAGTAAACTATGATTATTTTCCCTTCCTGCACAATTTTTCTGTTTTCCTGGAGTTCATAATTAGCTTGGGTTTGTGTGTGTGTATGCACATGTGCCCTGAATAATCTGTAACGTACCCTAAGTCAAGCTCAGACTCTCTTCCAGCAGCAAATCTCTCAATCCTTTCAAACACATCGAGTATTCCATTAATGACACCTTTTGAAAAAATTAAATCTCTTTCCTTTGTCTTATTTTGTAAGGTGGGAAATAAGAAGACAAATTTTAGGGGTTTTTTTGGCCATGAGGCCAAACCAGTTTGTAAGTTCCTTAGACCTATATTTCCAGATGAGAGTTGCTCTAAGTTCAGATATTATTCTTTCACTGTTGAGATACATTTTTTTGTTGCCTGCCACCCTCTAACAGCTGCTAGAACTTTCTTTTTTTTTTTTTATTAGCTGCTATAACTTTCTAGGGTAAGACCTCTCTGCAAAACACTTGTGGGAAATAAGGCTTAGAAATTATAAGCATAAAAGCAGATGTACTATGGATCTACCATGGTTCACCCTCCTATCCACCCTGCCTGCTTACCTTGTCTTTTCATTCTAAATAAGTCAGAGCTAAACTGAAAATTAAAATCCTTTAATATACATATCACATTGGAAGTACCTGCTACTACTGTCAAGGACTGCCTCTCTGGCATGGGGTCTGATTCTAGAAAGTAAAATGGCATGTGCCTCTACCTCAAGTGCCACTTTCTATCCGAAATGTAAAGATTACAACAGGAACCCTGGTATTCCGTACCTTTCCCACAATCCTCTCCAAAGTAAGGATTAAATGCCCTTTGGTTTAGAATTTGGGGAGGCAAAGGGGATTCCTAGTGAGTCTTAACCCAGTGGGATCCTCAGGGCTAGAACAGAGAGAAAAAGCAAACGAGTATAGGAGGCCTGCATCAGTAAGGCCTGTCTTTGATATCAGGGTCTTCGTCTCCAAACTACCTGTGCCAATATGGAGCCAGATGTGTCCTTCTTCCTTCTGAGTTGGCCAGATCATTTTCTCATGAGATGAGCAACTTAGGTTTCAAGACTGGCTGCATTTCAATCCCACTCCCATTTTCCCCTCTCTCCCTCCCTCCGCCTCCTCCCTTTTACTTCCTTCCTTCCTTCCTTTTTCTTTCTTTCTTTCTTTCCTTTTCTTTCTTTCCTTTTCTTTCTTTCTTTCTTTCTTTCTTTCTTTCTTTCTTTCTTTCTTTCTTTCTTTCTTTCTTTCTTTCTTTCTTTCTTTCTTTCTTTCTTTCTCTTTCTTTCTCTCCTTCTCTCTTTCTTTCTTTCTTTTTCCTTTCCTCTTCTCTCCTTCTCCTCTCTGCCCTACCTCCTGCTCCTCCTCCTCCTCTTCCGCCTTGTCTCTGTCTTTCTCTTCCTTTCACCTAAGAGGGGTTGGACATGAAGGTAAAATTATAATCTTGGTTCAAATCCCTGCCTGGCTGGCTATAGGACTTGGAGAAGTCTACCTAGGCCTCCTAACCATTTCTTCATCTATAATATGAGGATTAGACAAAATTATACATTAGAAGCATTTGAGGTGCAGGGTTTGGGATATGCTAACTGAAGAATAAATGTCTTCATAATAATGATGATAATATCTTAAAAATGTCACCTCCCAAATTCAGTGCTGCTTGAAAGAGGTACCTCCACTCTAGGAAATTTTGTCAATGTTAATACTACGGTTCTATCTTTCAGGTCTTGGGAATATTTGAATGGCATAAAATATGAGTTTGGTTCAGAGAATATTTTCATCCAGCTTTTTCTGGTTTAATTGTTTTAGTAAATACACAGATTTTATTTGGGTTTATCTTCTGGATTTATTAGAAATGTAAGATCAGAGTTTGGTTTGGGCTTTCCATTCTGGTGTTTTAGTTATCACCTTGGATTCAAAGCCTGGGGTTTACATGTGGCTCTGATGGGGATCCTAGCCTTCTGTCTTGGGCCAGAACAGAACATCCAAGACTTCTGAAAGAACGGCTCTCTGGCTTCTCCAACAAGATCCTGCCCAGGTGAAGTGGCTCAGAGAGGATTTGATGAGTTTGTTACCCAATCACGCAGTGTCTTCATTACCTGGAAAACAGCAGCTCATGGGCCCACTTCAAAAAAGCCTCTTAATGTGGTTCCTGTTTGCAGGATTACATCTAGTGCTCACCTGCCTGTGTGAGTGGCCGAGGGAGTTGGATGGAAGGTGGTGAGGAGGAGGTGTTTTTCAGGCTTTTATCTAGAGTGGCACCTCTCTGCTTAGCCTCTCAGTGGCTGTGCGCTGTCTGAGGTCCTGAATCTGGGGACTCTGTGGGCTTTTATCTCAATGAAGCACTCAAAGCTTAATTAGAGAGAGGTGAGTGTTGTCAAGGCAACCTCCTTTTGATTCATTCATGGAATGGAAGTTGGAATATAGAAGAAAGAGCCAGAAATAATGGCTGAACTGGAACTACCCACATCTAGCTAGTTCAGAAAATCCGGGCACATAAATGGAAAGGAAACCAGGATGAGAATATATATAACCAGGCGTGGTTGGGATCTGCTGTTTCTTCTATGGGTTTGATCTGAAGAAACAGTTTGGCAAAGAGAATATTTTAATGTCCCACTTCACTCTACAGTGTCACAAATTGCCACTGTTGCTATGACAGTTTGCAGAAAACACTCCATCTAAGTCTCTTTTCTGTGTAAAATCCTGCATATGTGATAGCTGTCTCTTTCCAGAAGAATTTAATGGCCTCTGTTGGTGCAGTACCCAATGCGTTCTGTGCCTACACGTTACTTATTTACTCACACACTCAGTCACTCATTCAACAGATATTTATTGAGTATCTACTACGTGCCAGACTCTCTGCTCTCACAAAGCTTACGTTTAACAGATATTTGCTGTTGAAGGCAGTTCCGGCATCCCGCGCTGCCAGCGCAGGTAGAAAGGATGAATGGGTACCTGGAGGGCACTAAAGAACGTGTGTGGGGGGGGAGCCTCTCAAGAGAGAAGCTTCTGAGGCATCGTGACCCTTCACCGAACAGCCCAACAGGGACCAAACCCTGTTATTCTTCCATGATACACCTGTCACACTACCCCTTCTCTTGAGCTGGGACTTCTACATTTGCAGGGTATTTATCAATATATGGACAGGTTGTTGAAAGAGCCTCCTAATGGGTCTTCCTAGTTCCCAGCTTTGTCTCACTTAATTCATCCTGTTCAGTCTTGACCAACAAATTGTCCTTAAGCACTATTTCCCCAAGAAATGATAGTAGCTCAAATCCAAACCACTCAGCTTGACTTTCAAATTCTATCATGTCTTCCTCCAGACAACACATCTGACTTTCTTCCCCTGTTCAGTTGCCATCCTGAGAGGTCCATTTCCTCATTGTGTCCAGAAGGGGACCTCCCAGATCTTGATCATGTAGTCCAGCCTCCTCAGGCTTTTCCACCTGCATTGCTGGTCTTTTGCCACCACGCTGGCTCCTACTCTTCCCTTAAGCCCCAGGCAAGCCTCCCACTTCTAGCTGAGACTGCTAGTTATTTTTGAACTTTCATTTTCTCCTCCTCTATAGTAAAAGAAATTTAGTTGAGAATGTGGTTACCCAGAACAAAAACCACATGTCCAGTCTCTCCTGTAGCAGGGCTTGGTCAAATGAGCAATTCATCATGAGAAGGTTTGCACAACCTATGGATGATATTCTTAAAGGAAAGGGCATGCTCTTTCCCTGCTCCTTTCTGTGGCTGGGGTATGGACAGGGTGTGAGCTGTTTAAATGGATGGATGTATACTAAGATGGCAGAACCACAAGGAGAGGAGGAGTCTTGGTTCCCAAAAGCATGAAGCTGTCATTTGAGCTCTGTGTCATATTAACCCTGGATGCTTACAGTTAGATAGAAGAGAGGGAAATAACCTCTGGCTTGTTTAAGCTTTTTGAAATTTGGGTTTCTGTTATAGAAGCAGAACTATACACATCCTCTAAGAAGCCTTCTTGGCTCTTTCCTTCTTTAAACACTCACCATGACCACCAAGACTGGTTCATATTCATTTTCACTTTATTCTCTTACTCATTTTCTCTTGCCAGCAGGTTGCCTGAGGACAAGGACCACAAATTAGACCTGGACACAGTTTGACATGCTGAAAGAACACTGAACTGGAGGTTAGAAGGACCTAGGTTCTAGTCTTTCCTGATTAATAGTATATATTTGGGTGCACTTCTTCTTTTTTTAGATTTTTAAGAAGTGTTTTTCTTTGTAATGAGAACTGTTTTTATTAAATTTCAGCTAGTTTACATACAGTGCAATATTAGTTTTGGGTGTGGAGTTTATTCATCACTTAGGTATAATACCGGGTGCTCATCACAAGTGCCCTCCTTAATCCCCATCACTCATTTAACCCATCCCCCCACCCACCTCCCCTTGCTTCTGTTTATTTCCCCCATGTTCATTTGTTTTGTTTCTTAAATTCCACATATGAGTGAGATCATACAGTGTTTGTCTTTCTCTGACTTATTTTGCTTAGCATAATACACTCTAACTCCATCCACATCGTTGCAAATGGCAAGATTTCATTCTTTTTGATGGCTGAGTAATATTCCATTGCACATGTGCAATGGAATATATATGTACGTATATGTATATATATATATTTATATATACTTCATCCTATATATATATATATATATATATATATATATATATATACATATGTATATACACCACATCATATTTATCCATTCATTTATCAATGGGCATTTGGGCCCTTTCCATAATTTGGCTATTGTTGATAATGCTGCTATAAACATCGGGTGCACGTGCCCCTTTGAATCAGTACTTTCGTATCATTTGGGTAAGTACTTATTAGTGCAATTGCTGGATTGTAGGGTAGTTCTCTTTTTAACTTTTTGAAGAACTTCCATACTGTTTCCAGAGTGGCTGTACCAGTTTGCATTCCCACCAACAGTGTAAGAGGGTTCCCCTTTCTCCGCATCCTCACCAATGACTGTTGTTTCCTCTGTTGTTAATTTTAGCTGTTCTGACAGTTGTGAGGTGATATCTCATTGTAGTTTGATTGTATTTCCTGATGATGAGTGATGTTGAGAGTCTTTTCATGTGTCTGTTGGCCATCTGTATGTCTTCTTTGGAAAAATGTCTTTTCTTCTCTTCTACCCATTTTTTAACTGGATTATTTGTTTTTTTGGTGTTTAGTTCTCTAAGTTTTATAAGTTCTTTATCTATTTTGGATACTAATCCTTTATCAGAAATGTCATTTGCAAATATCTTCTCCCATTCTGTAATTTCGTTGATTGTTCCCTTCACAGTGTAGAAACTTTTTTTAAAAATGATTTTATTCATTTATTTGAGAGAGAAAGAGTGAGAGAGAGCACAAGATGGGGGAGGGTCAGAGGGAGAAGCAGACTCCCCGCTGAGCAGGGAGCCCGATGTGGGGCTCGATCCCAGGACTCTGGGATCATGACCGGAGGAGAAGGCAGCCGCTTAACTGACTGATCCACCCAGGCACCCCTTGCAGAAACTTTTTATTTGATGAAGTTCTAATAGTTTAATTTTGCTTTTGTTTCCCTTGCCTTGGGAGACATACCTAGTAAGAAGTTGCTATGGCCAATGTCAGAGAGGTTGCTGCCTGTGTTCTCTAGGATTTTAATGATTTCCTCTCTCACATTTAAGCCTTTAATCCATTTTAAATTTATTTTGTATATAGTGTAAGAGAGTGGTCCAATTTCATTCTTTGGCATGTTTCTGTCCAGTTTTCCCAATACCATTTGTTGAAGAGACTATCTTGTTTCCATTGGATATTCTTTCTTGCTTTGTCAAAGATTAGTTGACCATATGGTTGTGGGCCTATTTCTGGGTATTCTGTTCTATTCCATTGATCTATGTGTCTGTCTTTATGCCAGTACCATAGTGTCTTGATGATTACAGTTTTGTAATATGTCTTGAAGGCTGGAATTGTAATGCCTCCTCCAGCTTTCATTTTCTTCTTCAGGATTGCTTTTTGTGGTTCCAAACAAATTTTAAGATTGTTTGTTCTACCTTTGTGAAAAAGGCTGGTGGCATTTTGATAGGGATTGCATTAAATGTGTAGATTGCTTTGGGTAATATAGGTATTTTAACAATATTTATTCTTCCAATCCATGAGCATGGAATGTTTTTCTTCTTTTTGCCATCTTCAATTTCTTTCATCAGTGTTTTATAGTTTTCCCAGTACAGATCTTTTACCTCTTTGGTTATGTTTATCCCTAGGTAACCTATGATTTTTGGTGCAATTGTAAATGGCATTGATTCCTTGATTTCTCTTTCTGATGCTTCATTATTGGTATATAGAAATTCAACAGATTTCAATGTGTTGATTTTGTATCCTGTGACTTCACTGAATTCACGCATCAGTTCTAGTAATTGTTTGGTAGAGTGCTTCAGGTTTTCTTTTTTTTTTAATAATTTTTTTATTGTTATGTTAATCACCATACATTACATCATTAGTTTTTGATGTAGTGTTCCATGATTCATTGTTTGTGCATAACACCCAGTGCTCCACGCAGAATGTGCCCTCTTTAATACCCACCACCAGGCTAACCCATCACCCCACCCCCTCCCCTCTAGAACCCTCAGTTTGTTTTTCAGAGTCCATCGTCTCTAATGGTTCGTCTCCCCCTCTGACTTACTCCCCTTCATTCTTCCCCTCCTGCTATCTTCTTCTTCTTCTTCTTTTTTCTTAACATATATTGCATTATTTGTTTCAGAAGTACAGATCTGTGATTCATCAGTCTTGTACAATTCACAGCGCTCACCATAGCACATACCTTCCCCAATGTCTATCACCCAGCCACCCCATCCCTCCCACCCCCCACCACTCCAGCAACCCTCAGTTTGTTTCCTGAGATTAAGAATTCCTCATATCAGTGAGGTCATATGATACCTGTCTTTCTCTGATTGACTTATTTCACTCAGCATAACACCCTCTAGTTCCATCCACGTCGTTGCAAATGGCAAGATCTCATTCCTTTTGATGGCTTCATAATACTCCATTGTGTATATATACCACTTCTTCTTTATTCATTCATCTGTCGATGGACATCTTGGCTCTTTCCACAGTTTGGCTATTGTGGACATTGCTACTATAAACATCGGGGTGCATGTACCCCTTCGGATCCCTACATTTGTATCTTTGTGGTAAATACCCAGTAGTGGAATTTCTGGATCGTATGGTAGCGCTATTTTCAACTGTTTGAGGAACCTCCATACTGTTTTCCAGAGGGGTTGCACCAGCTTGCATTCCCACCAACAGTGTAGGAGGGTTCCCCTTTCTCCACATCCCCGCCAACATCTGTCATTTCCTGACTTGTTAATTTTAGCCATTCTGACGGGTGTGAGGTGGTATCTCATTGAGGTTTTGATTTGGATTTCCCTGATGCCGAGCGATGTTGAGCACTTTTTCAAGTGTCTGTTGGCCATTTGGATGTCTTCTTTGGAAAAATGTCTGTTCATGTCTTCTGCCTATTTCTTGATTGGATTATTTGTTCCTTGGGTGTTGAGTTTGATAAGTTCTTTATAGATTTTGGATACTAGCCCTTTATCTGATATGTCATTTGCAAATATTTTCTCCCATTGTGTCGGTTGTCTTTTGGTTTTGTGGACTGTTTTTTTGCTGTGCAAAAGCTTTTTATCTTGATGAAATCCCAATAGTTCATTTTTGCCCTGGCTTCCCTTGCCTTTGGCGATGTTTCTAGGAAGAAGTTGCTGCAGCTGAGGTCGAAGAGGTTGCTGCCTGTGTTCTCCTTTAGGATTTTGATGGACTCCTGTCTCATGTTTAGGTCTTTCAACCATTTGGAGTCTATTTTTGTGTGTGGTGTAAGGAAATGGTCCAGTTTCATTCTTCGGCACGTGGCTGTCCAATTTTCCCAACACCATTTGTTGAAGAGACTGTCTTTTTTCCATTGGACATTCTTTCCTGCTTTGTCAAAGATGAGTTGACCATAGAGTTGAGGGTCCATTTCTGGGCTCTCGATTCTGTTCCATTGATCTATGTGTCTGTTTTTGTGCCAGTACCATACTGTCTTGATGATGACAGCTTTGTAATAGAGCTGGAAGTCCAGAATTGTGATGCCGCCAGCTTTGCTTTTCTTTTTCAAGATTCCTCTGGCTATTCGGGGTCTCCTCTGGTTCCATACAAATTTTAGGAGTATTTGTTCCATTTCTTTGAAAAAAGTGGATGGTATTTTGATGGGGATTGCACTGAATGTGTAGATTGTTCTAGGTAGCATTGACATCTTCACAATGTTTGTTCTTCCAATCCATGAGCATGGAACGTTTTTCCATTTCTTTGTGTCTTCTTCAATTTCTTTCATGAGTATTTTATAGTTTTCTGAGTACAGATCCTTTGCCTCTTTGGTTAAATTTATTCCTAGGTATCTTATGGTTTTGGGTGCAATTGTAAATGGGATCGACTCCTTGATTTGTCTCTCTTCTGTCTTGTTGTTGGTGTATAGGAACACCACTGATTTCTGTGCATTGATTTTATATCCTGCCACTTTACTGAATTCCTGTATGAGTTCTAGTTGGGGTGGAGTCTTCTGGGTTTTCCACATACAGTATCATATCATCTGCAAAGAGTGAGAGTTTGACTTCCTCCTTGCCGATTTGGATGCCTTTGATTTCTTTTTGTTGTCTGATTGCTGTGGCTAGGACTTCTAATACTATGTTGAATAGCAGTGGTGATAGTGGACGTCCCTGCCGCGTTCCTGACCTTAGGCGAAAAGCTCTCAGCTTTTCCCCAGTGAGAATGATATTCACTGTAGGTTTTTCATAGATGGCTTTTATGATATTGAGGTATGTACCCTCTATCCCTATACTCTGAAGAGTTTTGATCAAGAAAGGATGCTGTACTTTATCAAATGCTTTTTCTGCATCTATTCAGAGGATCATATGATTCTTGTTCTTCTTTTGTTAATGTATTGTATCACGTTGATTGATTTGCGGATGTTGAACCAGCCTTGCAGCGCAGGGATAAATCCCACTTGGTCGTGGTGAATAATCCTTTTAATGTACTGTTGGATCCTATTGGCTAGTATTTTGGTGAGAATTTTTGCATCCATGTTCATCAGGGATATTGGTCTGTAATTCTCCTTTTTGATGGGATCTTTCTCTGGTTTTGGGATCAAGGGAATGGTGGCCTCATAAAATGAGTTTGGAAGTTTTCCTTCCATTTCTGTTTTTTGGAACAGTTTCAGGAGAATAGGTAGTAATTCTTCTTTAAATGTCTGATAGAATTCCCCTGGGAAGCCATCTGGCCCTGGGCTTTGGTTTGTTGGGAGATTTTTGATGACTGCTTCAATTTCCTTAGTGGTTATAGGTCTGTTCAGGTTTTCTATTTCTTCCTGGTTCAATTTTGGTAGTTGATACATCTCTAGGAATGCACCCATTTCTTCCAGATTATCTAATTTGCTGGCATAGAGTTGCTCATTATGTTCTTATAATTGTTTGTAATCTTTGGTGTTGGTTGTGATCTCTCCTCTTTCATTCATGATTTTGTTGATTTGGGTCATTTCTCTCTTTTTTTGGATAAGTCTGGCCAGGGGTTTATCAATCTTGTTAATTCTTTCAAAGAACCAACTCCTAGTTTCGTTGATTTCTTCTACTGTTCTTTTGGTTTCTATTTCATTGATTTCTGCTCTGATCTTTATTATTTCTCTTCTCCTGCTGGGTTTAGGCTTTATTTGCTGTTCTTTCTCCAGCTCCTTTAGGTGTAGGGTTAGGTTGTGTATTTGAGACTTTTCTTGTTTCTTGAGAAAGGCTTGTATTGCTATGTACTTTCCTCTCAGGACTGCCTTTGCTGAACCCCAAAGATTTTGAACAGTTGTGTTTTCATTTTCATTGGTTCCCATGAATTTTTTTAATTCTTCTTTAATTTCCTGGTTGAGCCATTCCTTCTTTAGTAGGATGCTCTTTAGCCTCCATGTATTTGAGTTCTTTCCGACTTTCCTCTTGTGATTGAGTTCTAGTTTCAAAGCATTGTGGTCTGAAAATATGCAGGGAATAATCCCAATCTTTTGGTACCGGTTGAGACCTGATTTGTGACCTAGGATGTGATCAATTCTGGAGAATGTTCCATGGGCACTAGAGAAGAATGTGTATTCCGTTGCTTTGGGATGGAATGTTCTGAATATATCTGTGAAGTCCATTTGGTCCAGTGTGTCATTGAAAGTCTTTATTTCCTTGTTGATCTTTTGCTTAGATGATCTGTCCATTTCAGTCAGGGGGTGTTAAAGTCCCCCACTATTATTGTATTGTTGTCAGTGTGTTTCTTCGCTTTTGTTATGAATTGCCTTATATAATTGGCTGCTCCCATGTTAGGGGCATAGATATTTATAATTGTCGGATCTTCTTGTTGGATAGAACCTTTAACTACGATATGGTGTCCTTCTTCATCTCTTATTACAGTCTTCGTTTTAAAATCTAATTTGTCTGATATAAGGATTGCCACCCCAGCTTTCTTTTGGTGTCCATTAGCATGGTAAATTGTTTTCCACCCCCTCACTTCAATCTGGGGGTGTCTTTGGGTCTAAAATAAGTCTCTTGCAGACAGCATATCGATGGGTCTTGTTTTTTAATCCAATCTGATAGCCTGTGTCTTTTGATTGGGGCATTTAGCCCATTTACATTCAGGGTAACTATTGAAAGGTATGAATTTAGTGCCATTGTATTGCCTGTAAGATGACTCTTACTGTATATTGTCTCTGTTCCTTTCTGATCTATGCTGCTTTTAGGCTCTCTCTTTGCTTAGAGGACCCCTTTCAAGATTTCTTGGAGGGCTGGTTTTGTGTTTGCAAATTCCTTTAGTTTTTGTTTGTCCTGGAAGCTTTTTATCTCTCCTTGTATTTTCAATGACAGCCTAGCTGGATATAGTATTCTTGGCTGCATATTTTTCTTGTTTAGTGCTCTGAAGTTATCCTGCCAGTCCTTTCTGGCCTACCAGGTCTCTGTGGATAGGTCTGTTGCCAATCTAATGTTTCTACCATTTTAGGTTACATATGTCTTCTCCCGAGCTGCTTTCAGGATTTTCTCTTTGTCTCTGAGACTCGTAAGTCTTACTATTAGATGTCGGGGTGTTGACCTATTTTTATTGATTTTGAGAGGGGGTCTCTGTGCCTCCTGGATTTTGATGCCTGTTTCCTTCCCCCATTAGGGGAGTTCTCTGTTATAATTTGCTCCAATATACCTTCTCCCCCCCTCTCTCTTTCTTCTTCTTCTGGGATCCCGATTATTCTAATGTTGTTTCATCTTATGGTATCGCTTATCTCTCGAATTCTGCCCTCATGATCCAGTAGTTGTTTATCTCTCTTTTTCTCAGCCTCTTTATTTTCCATCATTTGGTCTTCTATATCGCTGATTCTCTCTTCTGCCTCATGTATCCTAGCAGTTAGTGCCCCCATTTTTGATTGCACCTCATTAATAGCCTTTTTGATTTCGACTTGGTTAGATTTTAGTTCTTTTATTTCTCCAGAAAGTGTTTCTCTAATAACTCCCACGCTTTTTTCAAGCCCAGCTAGTATCTTTAAAGTCATGATTCTGAACTCTAGGTCGGACATCCTACTAATGTCCGTATTGAGTAGGTCCCTGGCTGACGGTACTACCTCTTGTTCTTTTTGCTGAGGTGATGTTTTTCGTCTTGTCATTTTGTCCAGAGGAGAATAGATGAATGAGAGAACAAAATGCTAACAGTTTAACAACGTCCCCAGCAAATATACTCCATACAAATCAGAAAAGACCTGAAACCAGGGGAAAAGAAAGGGAAGGAAAGAAAAAAAGAAAGAGAAAAGAAAGAGAAAAAAACAAAAAGAAAAAGATAAAAACAAAAACAGAACAATACAAAAAAAA